>NC_090290.1:44059002-44380252 GCF_037392515.1 Haliotis asinina | reverse complement strand
ATGCAGAGAACAATCATTATTATTTTACAACAGACACCAGACAGATGCTGGACCAAGGCAGTAGATGTCGCTTTGAATACAAATATCAAACTTATCGCCAGGCCTTCACCTGGTTGTGTTCGTCAAGGTAAATACTATTAAGGCTTTGAATGCTATGAGCACCCAGGGAACGGGTGACCAAGTTGTCATAGGCGTCCAAACTGGCTTTGTGGCTTACCTTACCCTTGCCCGGATCCGCATTCACTGGTTCGAATCTCGCATTGTCCATAATAATGGTCCTTCGTCTATGTCCCACCGAAAAGAAGGCTTAAGCCGCTGTGTCAGTTTAGCTGTTCTGGTCAAATGAAGTCAACACATGATGATACAACTGAACTACTAATCAATACTGAGTGAGTGAGTTTAGTTTTACGCCGCACTCAGCAATATTCCAGCCATATGGCAGCGCGCATCAATACCAGTTAAACTTTCTCAGCTGTTATTGCGGGTGAGAGGTGTTGCCTGTGAGAGTTGTTGATGTCCTCATCATCACACGATCCGTGAACGTCCCGGGGTGGAATAGGCCTTCAGCAAACCATGCTTGCTATAAAAGGCGACTATGCTTGTCGTAAGAGGCGACTAACGGGATCGGGTGGTCAGGCTCGCTGACTTGGTTGACACATGTCATCGGTTTCAAAATTGCGCAGATCGATGCTCATGTTGTTGATCACTGGATTGTCTGGTCCAGACTCGATTATTTACAGACCGCCGCTATATAGCTGGAACATTACTGAGTGCGGCGTAAAACTAAACTCACTCACTCATCCTCACACTCTTCATCTTCTCCTAAATAAGTACCTCGTTTGGGCGGGACTGGGCACGTAGCCCACTACCTTTCAGGGCAGGTGGGGTAGCCAGATGGTTAAAGTGTTTGCCCGCCACGATGAAGAAGACCCAGGTTCGATTCCCCAAATGGGTAAAATGTGTGAAGCCCTTTTCTGGTGTCCCTCGCTGTGATATTGCTGGAATATGGATAAGAGAGGCGTAAAACCATACTCGCTCACTCACTAGCTCTCTCTGGACACAGAACATGTCAACTCGTGTAGTATTTCAAAAGAATTGATTATTTACAGACAGCCGCCATATAGCTGGGATATTGTTGAGTTCGACGTAAAAATAAACTCACCCACTCACTCATACAGACCGGTACCCTAAAATCTCCCGTGGAAGCTTCGTATGAAAGAGTTCCATTGTGACAGATGGTGAATTGTCGTTGAGGGTGCATGTTCCGGTTTGGCATGTGTTCTATAATAGTAAGTGATTTGTTTTTGTGGGTGTTCCGATTAGGCATGTGTTCAATAATGTGTGATTTGTTATTGAGGGTGTCCTGTTTTGGTACGTATTAAATAGTAATGGGGGCTTAGTGATGATAGGTGGTCCGTTTTGGCATATGTTAGATAATAATGAGTGAATTGTTATAGTAGGCGTTCCTTTTTGGTACGTGTTATAATAATGAGTGATTTATTTTATAGCGGGTGTTCCATTTTGGCAGTTGCTCAATAATTTGTATAATTTGCATGCTCCCAACAGATGAACGCCTCACCTGTCCTGAAACATCCAAATCCAAAATGAGTTTAATTAAGAGAACGTCCAGGTGTTATTGACCACCTTTGCACAGGTGGTGTCGCGAGTAATTGACTGGGTAAGAAATTGTAGAATATAGGTCCAAGGTATATATAATGGTTTGTGGCGATATTACATTCCAGCTGAGGATGTGCTTAGGACAATTAAACGTTTTTGTTTGCTGTTGAAATAATCAATTCATTCAAAGAAAAAAACACATAAAAACTCCCAAAATTCTTAAGAGAAGAAAGCAAAAAGACCCAAACAAAACAAGAGCACCCCTCATCCCCCACCACACATCCTCCATCCACCCCGACAAAAAAAAATAAATAATAAAATAAAATAAACAAATAAAACAAATAACAAACCAACAGCAAACAAAAAACCAAAAGCAACAGAAATAACACCCATCCCAAACGCACATCCACAAACAAACAAAACACAAAAGCACCCAAGAAAAATTAAACCCAATGATTCGATGATTGTCGTTGCTCTGTACATGCTCGGAGAGAGCTGACTTAATATATTCTTGTCCGTTTTGTTTGTAGACGCCTGGGCCCCGTTTCACAAAACTCTCGTAAGCCTAAGATCTCGTAAGTTTTCTCGTAGCCATTATGCCTCCTATACTGTAGCATAAGAGATGCGAATGCTACGAGAAAAGTTACGAGATCTTAGGCTTACGAGAGTTTTGTGAAACGGGGCCCAGGTGCACTTTGATTCTGATGTGAGTTGGTCTTGATGTTTCACGATATATGATTGTCCACAGCTGCAGTCATTTTTGGAAACCACACCCTTTGCTTGGTTGCCTACCTCAACAATGCCATCAACGAAAAAGCAAAACTCAACTCAACGATTCTTAACGATGTTGTAGTTCTTCTTGAAGATTTGTGACCCGTGAAGGCCCCTGGGTAGAATAGGCCTTCAGCAACCCATGCTTGCCATAAAAGGCGACTCAGCTTGTCGTAAGAGGCGACTAACGGGATCGGGTGGTCAGGCTCGCTGACTTGGTTGACACATGTCATCGGTTTCAAAATTGCGCAGATCGATGCTCATGTTGTTGATCATTGGATTGTCTGGTCCAGACTCGATAATTTGCAGACTGCCGCCATATAGCTGGAATATTGCTGAGTGCGGCGTGAAACTAAACTCACTCACTCACTCTTGAAGATTTGTAGGACAGATGTTTCTGCATTCCTGGTGAGTGCAGCCTGCTGTTGGTTTCTGTCTCCATACTGAATTTAATGCGGTGCAGTTGGTTGTTCAGGTGTTCTAGCAGTTGGTCTGGATCATGCCCTCCATTAATAATAATAAACCCACACGCAAAAAAACCCCACAAAACCCGAAAACACACACACTATCCTCAACAATGCCATCAACGACAAGACAAAACTCAACTCAAATCAACTCCACCCCCATCCTCGTTCCGCCCCCGTCAAAGAAACATAAAACAATATTGAAATATTAAAAAGAACGAGCCTCCCTCCACCCCTCTCCTCTCTAAAAAGACCAAAACGAAGTAACTCAGCTAATCAACATTGCAAAAAAAGAAAAGAAAATCCAAACAACGCCCACAAAAGTTAAAAAAAGCTCACATAATAAATACCGTGGATCTCGTGTTGGTTTTACATTTATTTACAACCAAATCATGATAGCAACAACTGGTGATAATAACCTAGGTATTTATATGTGTTCCAGATTTGCCGAAACATACCGGCGAAAGAACAAAGCCAACCAGTTGGCAGTATGTAAAACAGCACACAGATTTAGTAAGTGGAACTTGATATTTTTATAGTTCTTGTCCACCTAATCTTGTGATGAGACAGGAGACAAAATATCCAGAGACTAAATGTCCTTCACATCTTATTTTCTTTTCCGAATTCTGGGGTACAATTGGTCTTCAGCGACCCATGTCTGTCGTGAGAGGCGATTAATCAGGTGGTCAGGCTCGCTGTCTAGGTTGAATACATATCATCGCATCCTAATTCAGTAGATCGATGCTCATGCTATTAATTAATCACTGGGTTTTCTGGTCAAGACTCCATTATTTACAGACCGCCTCCTTATTGCCTCAATGTTGCTGAGTGCGACGAAAAACTAAAATCACTCACTCTCTCTCTCTCTATATATATATATATATATATATGTCATGAATTCTTGGTTAAGAACACAGACGAAGCGTCTGGTAAATGTCTTTGGCTAGTAATTACTGACTTTGTCACAATTTAACGGACACCAAGGTCATGTTTTGCCGGCACATCTAATAGTACCCTTTCCACGTGACCAGTCGGTGCAGACCAGTAGTTAATGCGTTCGCTCGTCACGCCGAAGACCCGGGTTCGATTCCCCACATGGGTATCATGTGTAAAGCCCATTTCTGGTGCCGCCAGCCGTGATACTGTTGGAATATTGCTAAAAGCGGCGTGTAAGAATACTCACTCACTGACAGTTGTCACATTCACCAACACCAACCCAGATGCGCCCTGTTATAATTTGATATTTTACGAGTGTTTCCAGCGGGAGCCACAGTCACACAATCAGTGGGTGCCATCATCATTTCAAGTATATTTGTCTCTGGTTGATTGAGAGGTGAGATTACACGGCACATGACACAGGTATCAGGTGTTCAATCAATGATGTGTTCGCAAGGTATGACACATGACACATTTTAGAAGCAGGACATATTTCTGACGTTATCCGGTGATCAATGAAGATTCAAATGTAAGACTATGACTTCAGACTGGTCTATACCGACGAGCATTTGACCAGCTATTCCATCTTCCTAGTGATTGTAGCCATTGAGGGTAGTATTCTGTTCTGATTGGATGATGTAGGCGAGCCTTCGACCAATCATTCCATCTTTCAAGTGAATCCGGCCATCTAGGGAGTTATTCTGTTCTCATTGGACAATATAAGTGAGCCGTCAACCAATCATTACACATTTCACGTGAAAGTTGTCATTGAGGGAGTTAGTCTGTTCTGATTGGACAGTATATGTGACCCTTCAATCAATCATTCCATCTTTCAAGTGAATTTTGCGATTGTGGGAGTTAGTCTGTCCTCTTTGGTCGATACCGGTGAGAATTTGACCAATCACTGGAACACTCAACGGGCCTTTCATGCAAGGACATTTTGTGCGGTCAGAGATTACTTGTAAGTTTCTATTCTGAACCAGGTGTCAGAGAGGCGTCGTCTTGCCGAGGGGTGATGTGGCACTCTGAAATAATGACGTAAAGATTAAATTCATGAAAGGTACTTAATGTGATGATTATAATTTCTGGAAATTACAGTGATATATGCGAGTTAAAGATGATGATGATGTTGATGAATACGACGGTGACGACGACGACAATGATGATGATGATGATGATCGGTGAGTGAGTGAGTTTAGTTTTACGCCGCACTCAGCAATATTTCAGCTATATGGCGACGCTCTGCAAATAATCGAGTCTGGACCAGACAATCCAGTGATCAACAACATGAACATCGATCTGCGCAATTGGGAACCGATGAGATGCTCCAACCAAGTCAGCGAACTGACCGCCCGATCCCGCTAGTCGCCTCTTACAGGCATAGTCGCCTTTTATGGCAAGCATGGTTGCTGAAGGCCTATTCTACCCCGGGACCTTCACGGGTCTGATGATGACAGGACTGGTGAGAATCATTTGTTTTTGTCCAATGTCGACCGTATTACAAAGCATAATGTCTGAGTCAGACAAACCAGGTTTTGATAGCATGAGCAATATCCTTCGACGACGACAACAATGCCATACAGCCACCGCTGCTGACCAGTCTTTAGACCTTTACGACGACAAATAAAGGGTCTATTTTGACGCTGAACCCACATTGGCCGTCGACGTGGAGGATCAAGGATATCCATCATGAAATGAGGTTATGTGAAACTTAAATGAATCAAAACAAGATCACTGGATTAATTTTATGCCGCTATTAGCAATATTTCAGCAATATGACGGCGGTGGACACAAGAAACGGGCTTCACACATTGTACCCATGTAGGGAATCGAACCCGAGTCTTCAGGGCGACGAGCAAACGTCTTAACCACCAGGCTAACCCATCGCTCCTATTCCGCCATTTAGATACAATAACCCGATTCAATGAGTCAATTCATATGAAATGCTTAAGTGTATTAATCTGAATGACATGCTTATGCATGATATTCAATAATTCAATTGTCGCATGATTTCGAATTACAAAATTGCTAAAGCTGGGGTAATCTTACGGAATGCAAACTAAAAACGAATGATAATTCTAATGTCGCATTAATGCGAATCGCTTTCATTTGTAGAGCATAGGCAAAGGGCATATCTTACAAGTATCTTACATGATATGCCCAGTTATCCTGGTTATCTCCAACCGTTGTGAAATTATCTATTAAACAACAAATATGGTTTATCTCCAAAACTGAAAAACATTCTAGGCAATTTGTCTCAGATATTGGTACGTAATCAACCGAGGTAATACCAGAGGGGACGAAAGGTTCGTAAATAGTGTCAGTTGATTGAAATTTCCCATCTTAATTTCGTCCTTGGCAGACACAATGCACTCACGACATACCCACAATATCATTCGAAATCTGTCTTTCTTTGCCTCGATACTTTTCAGGGTCGATGGGGTAGTATAATGGTTAGAATATCCACACGCCACGTTGAATGACATGTTCGGTTCAACACATGGAAGCCATTCCTGGTGTCCCCCTCTGTGATAGTGCAGCAATATTGCTCGTATCAAGCGGCCAGATTCAGACATACTAGTACTTAATTATGACCCAACTACGAACAAGATACTTGAGAATACAAACTAAAATAAATTTAAAAAATACTTTGTTTTGAATCTATTTCCCCATCCATCTGAACGGACCATGTAATCTCTCCGCTCCTTGTTTGTTTTCTATTGTGTTTGGACAGATTTAAACGACAGCCCAAGTCATGGAACCTCTTTCAATCCGACCTCTAGTAAACACTTGAACAAGCTCCACAAATGCCAGACAGTGACTGGCTCTTCAGATCTATAAGTATTGCAAAGTGAAATTAACGATTATACACCTGCTTATCGCAGTCTCCAGTGCATCGGTTAATTTCCTCTTTGTACAAAAGTTTAAAGAGCAAATAAAACGAATTTGGGTAAGACTCGAGTGGATCGTTGATCGGACGGAAAGACTTGGCGTCGGAAATGGACAGCCGCCATTTGCAACAAATTTCATCAATACATTTTCGATTATGAACTCCGGTCATAAGTACGGGTCGGTTTCGGTTGCCAGCCAGAACTGTCTTTCTGGTAGACTTCCGATAGATAATGTGAAAGAAGTTGTAATCAATAGAGCATGGTGATATCAGAGAGCAAGAAAGGTTCAAATGATAACAAATTCACACGAGGCGTAGAATTGTATTTCTTCTTGGCTTGTTATTCGTAGTTTTAGATAATGTATCATGTCTTGCTGGTGTAAGTGGTATTTGACAGTTTTCATTGATGATCATCAACTTTCATTACAGAGAACGCTTAATACATACTAGTCGAAAGAATTTAAGGATTACCTTTACAGAGAACATTCGGCCCTAAGACCTTAATACGTGCTGCTCTAAAGAACATAAGGATCACCTTCGTATAGGTGCACTTTCGTATAGGTAATATATACCAGTCAGTAGAACTTGAGTTATGGTAAATGTTAATGACATACTAAATATTGTCTCATGAAAGATGCTGTGATCCATTATCATTTAAAGTATTCAGTAGAAGCTGTCAAAATTGGCACTCGTTGGGACTGAAGAAATAATCCGGTTTATACAACATGCCGGATTGTAGGGCTAATGATAAATGTACAAACCACGAATGGAACTGAGATGTTTTGCCGGTGTTGACAACCTACGGGATTGGGCAGATGTCGGTTTTGACAGTTTCCACTGTATTGAGAATTGATTAAAGTCGTGGAATGATATGCAATGTAGGTAACAAATTATTGTTTTAACAAATACATTGTTCTCCCCTTATTCTCTACTCTAATAGGCTGTTTCGATAGATACTGGTATTAAACACCGATGTTGTGTCTAGTTTAGTTAAGGGTTAGTCGTGGGTTAATGAAGATGACATGACATCAGACATGACAACTTAAATACGGAAGCTGTTGGAATGCTTGGACTCAATGCTTGCTTGTGACTTTCAACAGTTTACGGTGACAAGAAGGCTTGAAAAAGAGACTGTGAGTGAGTGAGTGAGTGAGTTTATGCCGATTCTAATATTCCAGCAATATTACTGCGGGAACACCAGAAACAGGCATCATACATTGAAGCCATGTGGGGAATCGAACCCAGGTCTTCGGCGTGACGGGCGAACGCTTTTACTACCTGGTTAGCCCACCGTCACTATTGGTGATTGAGATGAAACAACTCGATGAAACATGAAAACGGGAAATGGCAACAGGAAACACAGTACACATTGTTCAGAGCATTTCTTCAGTCTACAAGTATATACCGACGGTTCATGCATATTTTGGAGTGAGTGAGTGAGTTGGGATTTATCCTGCTTTTAGCAATATTCCAGCAATATCACAGCAAGTGACACCAGAAATGGGCTTCACACATTGTACCCATGTTGGGAATCGAACCCAGTAACAAACGAATGCTTTAACCACTGGAAACAGATAACAGTAAAACAGACTTTGAAAGTAGGCGAAATTTGACAGGTGTGGCCAAATGTGTTTGAGGTTTATCATGCAGATACAATTTTCAGTTTGCTTTGGAATCAAAATGCGCATGCAACTACGGTGACGAGGGGTGAAGAGCAGCCTTGAGAGATAATAAGTGCACGCGATAAATATGAAATATCCTTTGCATGCTGAATGACACGTTAATCATAGAGAATCTATATACCTCGGTTTCATTCTCTTTTTATTTCATCAATTATTATGGTTGTATGTTGGTTGGTGAGAACAAACGAGGCTACCAAACCATGTATAGGCCAGAACGGGAGTTCTCGTCACATTTGTACACATTTGTCAATACCAGTGTCCACGCGTGATTCGACGTTACTTTCACATAGAAATCAAGGAATGTGATTGAGAAGGGTTCCAGAGAATTTCCACACTTTGCATGACGTGAACAAACTTCACCATCTGGTCTACTTCATCGTCTTTTCTGTACGAGTGGGTGAGTCTGGTTTTTGTTTTTAGCAAAATTCCAGCAATATCGCGACGGGAGACGCCGGAAATGGGCTTCACATATTGTACCCATGTGGGGAATCGAACCCTGGACTTTGGCGTGACGAGCGAACGCTTTAACTACTATGCTACCCAACTGTCCCTTTGTACAGCAAGTTTCAACGTACATTTCTTCATTTGTTAAGCGTTATGACAAAGATTATCACCAAGAGAACAATTTTAAATCTGGAGTTTTACCAATTATATTCATATTTTCGACATACATTATGACCAATTTTTACATGTAAATATTTAAACACTTAATAACTAAAACGACGCTACTAAATAAGTGCTACTTTAGGAGGAGTAATTGTATCTCTCCACGATGTCATATCGAATTCTCATCAAATGTAAAGTGCATATAGAAAATATATCGGACATATCTCCTCGTAAACATTTTGTAAAGTGAAAATATAAACTGTTAATTTAGAAAAAGCTATCCACGATATATTTTTGTAAGGCCATATGAAAACGTACATGGTGTATCCATGCTTCACGACCACTGGGAGAAGAATGATCCCATCCCCGCTTAACCAGGGAATAACATCGCGATTCTGTCAGGTTACACAACCTGTACCACACAATAGCACCGGATGTGACGTCATACCCTCCATGCTCCTATCTAAAACGTCGCACATAATTGTCTCTCCCTGGTAAGAGTAATGAGACTGATGTAATTTGCAGTGTTGTGCTAAACTGGTCCAGAATCATAACACTACAAACATAGTGCCTCTGTAGGTATGGAGACATATACCTCCGAGGATGAATATATACCGAAGATATGTACATAGGGATCGTGAATATTGTTGTTTGGATATTTTAATAATATTGTGTAGTCACCCTTTTGAAATACTCCCCAAATATTCACGATCCCTTTATTTATTTTGTTCCAGAATATACTGGAACAATAGGAGACTGAATATACGAAAGCATGGGGAAAAAAGCTAGGAAGCGAGGAAACCAGGAAGCGAGGAAACCAGGAAGCGAGGAAACCAGGAAGCGAGGAAACCAGGAAACCAGCAAATGTACAAAGCAGTCGTTCCAAGGCCCATTCTAAAATAATTTAAAATAATAATTTAATAATAATTCTAAAATAATAATTCTTAGTTTTGCGATTACAACATTTAACGGTTTATCTGGGACAGTCTTAGAGCTAAGATATTGCTGGGATACTGCTAAGATTACGTAATCTTACTCAGTGTTGGCGCTAACACGAACGCTACCCACAGGCGCTAGATTTTCGAAACTCTCTTAGCGCTGAGATAGTCGTAAGTTAATATTAATGTATGCCATTTACGAATATCTTAGCGCTAAGAGAGCTTCGAATATCTGGATCTGCTCATTGTCTCATTATGATCCCCTCTCTTCCTGGAACTGAATCTTGAACTTGCACAATTCAACTATTTTTTCTGTATTGTGTTCAGTGATACGTGTATACGGCGAATAATAACCCTACAACGCATGGAACACTTTCCAGCACGTTTTCAGCGTTACTGCGATCGTGGGCCAAAGGTAAAGTATGGGAGTAACGATCACCTTAGCGCTAAGATCGCTTTGAGAAACGAATCCTTGTATTTTATCCACCATAAGCGTGCGTTAAATACCTTGAAAGTAATGTCCACATGGTTAGTTGTGAGAGTAAGGTGATTGGTGAAGGTGTAAATGGTGCAGCTACTTCAAAGTGAACTTTAATCTCCGGAATGTGTCAAGGGTTAGTGAGTGAGTTTAGTTTTACGCCGCTTAAGCAATAATCTAGCAATATCAACAGAACAACAGAAATATGTTTTATAGGGAATAGGGAATCGAACCCGCATTTTCGACGAGCGAACGCTTTGAGTACTAGGCTACCTACCCAATCCCCTGGAAGGTTTAGCTGGTTAGAACAAAAGGTGGATTAAGGTGCGAGTCGGGTGTGGGGGATGATGCGTGTGTGGTGTGTGGTGGTTAAGGGGTATCTTAGTGGACTTGGGGAAGCAACTCCTTGTAGCGAATACGTTTCTCACTATCTGTACATTTTTGTTCATAAGCAGTACATTTTTAGTAACGCCAGAGTTTTTTTTTAAAAAGGGCAACAGAGCTTCATTATTACACTTCAAGATACATATGTTTATGAAATATGCCCTTGGGTTCACGATATATCGATTTTTAAGAACGGGATACAAATGTTGAAAGTACTAAACATACACAATTTAAGTGAAGTCCGAGTGGGCAAAGACAGGCATATTCATATATTCACAGCCAAAACAAGTTTATTAAAATACTGTTCAGCCGAAAACACAAAAGTCAGCACAAAACATATAAAATATAAGACATACTCCCGCCAGCTACACACATGACCATCCTTACAGCGGCCGGTCCACAAGCATGATGGGAAGAGAGAAAGAGGATGAGTCCAATATGGAGTCCAGAGAGGGTATGAATCTACACAATCTACACAAAGCAACAGAGAGTTAATAGAAGCCTGGGTTTGTCATTAGTCAAACTGGTGCTTTTTCGAGCAATCAGAGCAGTCACACTCGTCACACAAACACGTGCATCGCATGCTGTTGTCAGCCTCTGTGATCGTGTAATCACGTGCAGGGGGGGCGCGCTTGTTCCAGATCTTTTTATTCCTGAAGGACACCATGAACACTACCTCACTTTGGGACAGGAAGAACGACGATGTCCGGGAGTTGCGTCGACGTGCGCGCGCATTCATCGAGCGGCTCAATCGGAAACGGTACCATTTCTTCTTTATCACGCCACGAACCTGAAAGACGGAATATAGTATTGTTATGAGCAAGTTCTTTCCAAGCCAGCGTTTTAACTGACGATACAAGGGCTCATGTACCCTCGACGTTTGTTTATGTTCCCCGAATCCTGCGGCTCGTACTAAATGACATGCTATCAGCAGAGATATCAGCTGAATATTGAAAGGCTATTGTCGTTATTACATAACAATAAGAAGCCGAGGTCCCGGTCACCTGTCCTTAGTAACTGCTATTAAGCCACTTGTGATATTCCACCAGAGTCCATTATGTGGAATCAGGGTTCAAACTGGACAACAGGGCCTAGATTTTGAAGCTCTCTTATTGCTAAGATAGTCGTAAGTTACTGTTAATGCATGGCACTTACGATATATCTTAGCGCTTTCGTAACATGCCTATGCTGATCGTAACAAAACAAAAACAAAACAAAACACACACCCCAAAAAAAGCAACAAACAAACAAAAAACCAACAAAAAACAAAAACAAAACAAAACAAAACCCCCCAAACCCTAACAAAACAAAACAAAAAACAAAAAAAAACAAAAAAAAAACAACAACAAAAACCCAAACAAACAAACAAACAAAAAACCAAAAAAACCCAAACCAAAACAAGTTGACAGTGTGGTCAGACACAATAGCCTGGTGGACTAGGGCGTAATGTTACCCCGAGGGCGATAGTCACTGCTTACAATATAATCACTGGCTACTCTGGTTCAAGCTAGATTCTGACCACCGTCATAGCTTTAACACTAGCGAAACAACAAACGAACAAAACAGACTAAATCAACGCTAAAGGTAGTGCAGTAAAAAGTATAAATTAATAGCTCGTCAAACCAAAAGGCCAGGTGAGGGGAGGTGAGGTGAAATGAGGTTTCAACGTCGTACTTAAGATTATTTCGCTCATATGATGACGTGCATGGGTGTGTGGCTGCTTGTGCTAGCCCAGACTTAAGCTGGTTTTATAGTGCTAGCTCACTGAGATATCATGCAGTTAAGTATGAGTACCCTTCTCAGACACATTATACTGACTCGGAGCCGACCGGTACTTGTTTTGCCCATTAATCTCGAGTGCCAGGCAGGGACCAACAAGTACTATATATTAACGTCCTTTGATATTCCCCGGCCGGGGATCGAACCCGCAACCTTCCGCACTCCTGGCGGATTCTAGAAACCACCATACTACGGACGCAGTCGTAAAAAGGCCTCGTATTTCATATGGGGTCACAAAGTCAAAGCTTGATGTTTAATGTTCAAATTGAATTGTGCCCTTTGAAGTCATTTCCCAAATGAATTATAGTTTATACGCAATGAAAACGAGCAGTCTCAATGCCTATCATTAACTGACAACGAAAGACTAGTCTGTCGATAGTCACATGTACTTCCGATGCATCGATAGTTCTTTCTTCTATTACCGATAAAGTGCTATCGGAGACTCACCAGCTACAATCCATCGATCGTTCGATGCATCGTTACAACCCTTTAAATAGTTGTTCATGATCATTATAATGGCAGGCTTATCTATGGAAGGTGGTAATATCGACATGGAAAAAACCAATATATTCAGACACTCACCTCACTATTCATGAAGCAGTAGAGTAGAGATATAAAAATACCCTGTAAGAGAAAACATCCAATTAGTCGTGTCATGTACATTTTTTCATAAAATTCAATTATTGTTGGCGGAAATGAAATTGTTATGGTTTATTAATCCTTTGCAAGGAAGGGGGTGGGGGTAGGAAAAGAGTGTCACTCGTGTGTGTGTGTGTGTGTGTGTGTGTGTGTGCGTGCATGTGTGTGCGTGCGCGCGTGCGCGCGTGCGCGCGTGTGTGTGTGTGTGTGTGTGTGTGTTGGGGGGTTCATCAATTTATGAACGGATCCTTATCGGGGCGATGGGGGTTGCCCAGTGGTTCAAGCGTTCGCTCGTACAATGTGTGAAGCCCATTTCTGGTGCTCCCTGCATTAATGCTGCGGTGACATAGCTAAAAGCGGCGTGAAATTAAACTCATTCACTCACACATTTCTGCAGGCAACCAGGACAAAGTAAGGGGAGTAACTCTTACCTGACAAGCTGGTAGAACGGCATTTATAACACGATACGCTTTAGTGAGGGACCCGTTTTCCTCTGGTTTCAGCAGAAATAAAATATTAATGATTCCAAGCAGAGGAAGAAGCACAGCAGTCGCCTTAATTGCTTTTCTGAAATTAAACAAAAAATATGTACGTTGAAAACAGGCGTGAGTAGCAGCTGACAAGGCTTTTCAATTCCAAGCAATTCTTACAATGACTTCAGATGTGGCAATAAAGGAATATGAAAGCGCGGTTTGACCAAATGTTTCTTGGGAAACAGTTCCAGGAATTTGAGCAACAGTGTTCAGGAGTGGGGAAAGGGAAAACAATATTGACCCGTTCTCAATTCATACTTCTCTAAAAAAGTAAAGAACACAACAATGACCCGTTCTCAATTTATACCTCTCTAAAAAAGTAAAGAACACAACATTGACCCGTTCTCAATTTATACTTCTCTAAAAAAAGTAAAGAACACAACATTGACCCGTTCTCAATTTATACTTCTCTAAAAAAAGTAACGGCCACCCGATTCTTTCATATTACTATCCCTACTGCGTTATGGAATGATCCACAGTAATATGAAAGAATCGGGTCCATCAATTCTTCTGTATTACTATTATTAATCCATGGATTCCTGATTAGCTCTAGTGATGTAATAATTGTTATCCTTGAGTATGTTATGTTTGAGTAGCATAAGCTTTGTTCGTATGGTTTTACACGTGTAAGGCAAATGGTTGATACTGGCTACTGGTTGTTACCGGGTAGTGCATGGGAGCGTGCGTGAGGTACTCACCTCGATATACATATTACATACTCAGTCATAGGGCCGGGGAAGTAGCCGTGTGGTTTGGGCGTGCGAAGACCCGGGTTCGATTTCCCACATGGGTACAATTTGTGAAGGCTATTTTTGGTGACCCCGCAGTGATATTGCAGCAATACTTACTCAATCACCATAGAAACTTAGTATTATAAGCGACTTAAACATGGGAAGAAGTAATGAGGGGGTCCAGTTGATTTGAGAGAGGTGTCCTTACCGTATCCTAACAGTTTCTATCGTGTTGTTAGCCCGGAGCTTCGTGATGAGAATACGGATGATATTGACGAGGAACGCACAGTTAATCTGAAAGAAAGAAAGAACCTGCAATGACGATCAGGGTGAGTGAGTTTAGTTTTATGCCGCACTCGGCAATATTCCAGCTATAAGGCGGCGGTGTGTAAATAATCGAGTCTGGACCAGAAAACGCGGTGATCAACAACATGACCATCGATATACGCAACCGGGAACTGATGACGTGTCAACCAAATCAGCGAGTCTGACCAGTCGATCCCGTCAGTCGTCTCTTACGAGAAGCATAGTCGCGTTTTGTGGCGAGTATGGGTTGACGACGACCAGGAGAGGACACAGTAAACATTACTGTGAACAATTGTATTCAAGGCCAGATCTGCTTAACGTTACGTCTGTAGCAGGTGCTTGTACAGATGGCATTTATATGCGCTTGTATCATGCTCATTGTATCGCCCACTGGTTTGGCTGTATCTCGATAGAAGCTGGGTTAGAATATCGCTAGTTTCTCGTAGTATCGATCGTATGTATTTGGTCGGGTGCTTAATGTGTGTGGATATCGGATTCCCTGACTGTGTTTTAAGTAAGCGATGAGGCTGGAATATTGCTGAAGCGGCGAAAACGGACATCGAGAAAGATATTTAGTCATATCTCGATTGCATATAACGGGGCGAGAGGGATACTGCAGTGAGGCTCATGATTATCACACACCCCAATGCCCTCACTCACACAGCAAAACGCCACTCATTGACAGAAATACATAAATTATATACTGAACAACAAAAGAAACAACTCGGGATTTTTGCCAAGTTTTTAAGCATACATGAACGCGTACGTTTATGACATTCGATTTTTTTTTCGAAAAACGCCTTTGTTGTTCTATTGAGCATTTACTTTTTTACGCCTTCATCCGCCGACAGCATCGAAAGCTACTGAAGCATTAAACACACGTTGGTTATGCTTGTTTTGTGAGAGGTAAACTAACCCTTAGTCTCTGAATATATAACATTTTGATAGTAACAAATAAACCCTTTAATTGAAAGAGAACCCCAGCCAGATGGGAAACCTTGAAGCCGCGGGAATCTAGACTTCATTTAAGGCTCTAGCAGTATGGTGGGCTGTAGGGAAAATAATTTGGTTCACGGACTGCGAGAGAGACTAAGGGACTGGGTACTGGTTTCTGCCCAAACGCATAGCTTTGCTCTTCTGTCTCCAATAACAGCACAAATCACAAACGTGGCATGCAGTCTTCATCACATCTCGCGCTCTAATCTCCCTGTACAATAAAATCTATACAGCCGGAGACTTGACTCTTTCCCTTTAATTGGCCACAGTAACAGGAAGTAGACAGCGCACCAAGATTAATGGAATGACCCGTTATAACCAGTCCAGAAATCAGACTGGAGACTTGTAGTCATCCCGCGGTAATGGAGGCCAAGACGCGATGGGGGTCACTCCAATAGTGGAGAATGTGACATCTCTACGGTATGCGAAGTACTGGGGCGTGGGACGAAAGGGAAGGTGGTCAAAGGGTCTCTCGTGTAAGGGCGTAGATGGTCACTACTTAGTTCCTGGGTAGATCGAATTGGGGCGTAGATGGTCCCTACTTAGTTCCTGGGTAGATCGAATAGGGGCGTAGATGGTCACTACTTATTTCCTGGGTAGGGCGAATAGGGGCGTAGATGGTCACTACTTAGTTCCTGGGTAGGGCGAATAGGCGCGTAGATGGTCCCTACTTAGTTCCTGGGTAGGGCGAATAGGGGCGTAGATGGTCACTACTTAGTTCCTGGGTAGATCGAATAGGGGCGTAGATGGTCACTACTTAGTTCCTGGGTAGATCGAATAGGGGCGTAGATGGTCACTACTTAGTTCCTGGGTAGGGCGAATAGGCGCGTAGATGGTCCCTACTTAGTTCCTGGGTAGATCGAATAGGGGCGTAGATGGTCACTACTTAGTTCCTGGGTAGGGCGAATAGGGGCGTAGATGGTCACTACTTAGTTCCTGGGTAGGGCGAATAGGCGCGTAGATGGTCACTACTTAGTTCCTGGGTAGATCGAATAGGGGCGTAGATGGTCACTACTTAGTTCCTGGGTAGATCGAATAGGGGCGTAGATGGTCACTACTTAGTTCCTGGGTAGGGCGAGTAGGGGCGTAGATGGTCACTACTTAGTTCCTGGGTAGGGCGAGTAGGGGCGTAGATGGTCACTACTTAGTTCCTGGGTAGGGCGAATAGGGGCGTAGATGGTCACTGCTTAGTTCCTGGGTAAATCGAATAGGGGCGTAGATGGTTTTACGCACTACAAGGGTCGCTAGAATAGTGACGTACATGGTGTGTACTTACTTCAAGTGTTACTGGAATAGGGGCGTACATAGTCAGTACTTCTAACAGGGGCGTAAGTACTTACTCAAGGATCGATAGAATAGGGTCGCAGAAGGTAAGTACTTACTACAGGACCAATGGAAGAGGTGCGTATGTTGTCATCACTTTCAACAGGGTCACTAGAATTGGGACGTAAACAATCGGTGCTGACTTCAAGGGTCATTAGAAAAGGGTGTAGATGGTCTGTAATTACAACAAGGTCTCTAGAATAGGGGCGTAGATGTGTGTACTTACTACAAGGGGCATAGGTGGTCTGTACTTACAACAAAGGTAACTAGAACAGGGGCGTAGATGACATGTTCTTCATACAAGATCACTGGGAGATGGGCGTAGATGGCGAGCACTTACAACTGTGTCAATAGGATAGGGTGTAGATGGAGAAAAACGTATTACAAGGGTCACTAAGATAGGGGCGTGATGGTCTATACTCACTACAAGGGTCACTAAGATAGGGGTGTTATGGTCTATACTCACTACAAGGGTCACTAAGATAGGGGCGTGATGGTCTATACTCACTACAAGGGTCACTAAGATCGGGGCGTAGATGATGAAGATGAGCGTGGACTGGTTGTGGTTGTCCCAACAGCTGTCCTGGTTGTAGAAGTGCATCAACAACGCCCACAGCAGAGTGATCACACCTGGAATACCTGTACATGGAAAACGGGCACACGTATATCATGGATCTACATATATGTCTCATACAAAAATAATATATTGCCTTTGTGCCATATACATATTTTATATAGCTCTTATATACTTCCGCTTTGTCTTGCATACATTGTGTCAACCATATAAATTTCTGTATACATAGTGTTTATATCTTTTACCTACGCCTTATACACAAACGTTGTATAGGTCGTGTATAATAATGCTGTATAAACTATCGAAGCCACTGCGATAAGTTCGATTACGTGAGAGCTGCGCAGCTTACCTAGTTGCATAAGTCATCCCGGCCTTTGACGTATAAAAGCGTAAAGGTGACCTCCGTGTTGGAGACGGACACCCAGTTGCATTAGTCAATCCGGCCTTTGACGTAGAAAAGCGTAAAGGGGTCCAAGACGGACATCTAGTTCTATTACTCACCCCATCCTATGACGTAGAAAAGCGTAAAGGGGTCCTCCGTGCTGAAGACGGACACCCAGTTCTATTACTCACCCCATCCTATGACGTAGAACAGCGTAAAGGGGGCCTCCGTGCTGAAGACGGACACAGCCAGCCTGTTGTGCAGAAACAAGCCCTCCACAAACATCCAAAAGAAGTTGGACACGATGGTGTATTTTCTCAATGCGGTAAGCGTCTTACAGAGCCAGTCCTGCAACGTGTGTAACACTCAAGATGTATTCACGTAAAACTGTAACATTCAGTAACATATCGTGTGACAGTGCACGGAGTCGAATACACTGAACCTCTGCCTTATCCAGTCACCGAATCCACAATGTGATAGTAGCACCAAGGCGATCCTTACTCCCGTACTTTAATACAGACAGTTTGCGACAGTTGTAGTGCTACGGTCGCCTGTAATATTGTAATATACAATATATCAATGTGATATACAAAAATGTATAATTATAACATCCAACAATTACATATCGTGCAACAGTGCAATGATGAAACATGTGTATAATAGCAAAAACACCCCACGTAAAATCCTACTGTTAATCCTAGATAGTCCGTAACATAGTGAACCACCACTGTTCACGCATGGTTAACATTCCGTGAAACCATGTCTATAAGTGAGTGTCATGTTACACCGCTTTTAGCAATGTTCCAACTTCATCACGCCGGGGGACACCAAAACTGGGTTTTACACATTACACATTTGCGGGGAATCGAACCTGGCGTGAAGATCGATCGCTCTGACCGCTGGGTTCCCCACCGCCCTATACAAAACAAAGGACCCGTGAAAGTCCGAGTTGGAATATTGGCCGTTAGTAACACTTGCTTGTCGTAAGAGGCGACTAACGGGACCAGGAGGTCAGACTCGCTCACTTTGTTGAAACGTGTCATCAGTTCCCAAATGTCCAGACTCGATTATTTACAGACCGCCGCCATATAGCTGGAATACAGCTGTGTGCAGTGTAAAACTGAACTCACTCACCATGACGCAAAGTGTAACTGTACGTATCATTCGAGTTCTGTATCACTCCACTTTATGAAAACAACGCATGTGGATGAGGCATAACGCCGATTTAGCAATGCACAAACAAACAAACAAACAAACAAACAAACTCCCATGTCGGGAATCAAACCTAGTTCTTCGGACTACACATCGCTTCAGTACGTTCTTGTGAAAGTTATGAGGTACTAATTACTACATCCCCTCCCTGATAACTCACGTACAGAGCTGAACACATGTTTGAGAGAAAGCGCGAATGTTTTGGTTGTTTCAAACTGGGTTCTGTCTTCGTGTGATGTTTTTTTACGTTTATATAAACATTGGTACGTGTTGAACGCTTTTTTTCTGGCATGAGATTTTATCTAGACGTTTTCGTGGGGTTTTTTCGTCAGTTATTCACACTTCGCCAGGGACTGCTTTCCCTTATCTGACTGCGATTTGTAACGGAAGAATTGGATATTTTCACACTATCTGCTCCAAGTAAGCTCCAGTTTTTCAAATTGGTTTGACAAGATTTAGATTTTAACGGGTGAAAAAAAACCATATTGAATTATTTCAAAAACGTATCGAGGGGATGACAATGATGTTGACTTCCGATTACCATGTGATTTCCAGGGACGACGGTAACGCGATCAACTGCAACAGCACCAAGCGACATCGATACTGCGCTCACACACTGTTGACATTTCCCCAACTCTAGATAGATTGTATTGTGTAAATAAAAATGTAAAAATCACATCCTTCACCAGAAGGAATTTCCTTTAACTCTGAAGCAGTAAAGTTTGAAAAAAGTTAGTTTTTTTCGTTTTTAGCAAAAAATCTTAATCTGAAGGTGTGTGTTTTAGATGTATTTTTTCAGCTGGAAATACAAGGGCCAGTAGTCCTACAACAGTTCTATCCAAATTGTATATTAGACATGCAAGGCAAAATGTCTTTACTGGTCAGAGCTATCTCGCTCAGACTAAAGACCAAATAAAACTATTTTGTCAAGATGTTAGTTGAAATATCTTTGTTAAAAAGTAATATTAATTAAATGACGTGATGTGGAACTTTTTAAATGATGATGAGTGCATGAATGTTTCGAATCTTGCAGTGAAATGGATAATTCATCAAATATTGCTATGGACGCAGATAGTTATTTTTACCTAGCGAGGTTTTGTCATATTGTTTTAAATGGCAAAATTGCGTTTTTGCATAACCATGTTTTCTCATATATAGTGGTATTATTAAATAGTTTCTAAAACCGGGGTTTTGTTTTTGCTATAAGCATCGTAAATATGTTTCACCCCAAAATGAGTTTTTTTGCCATATTTTTGCTATAAGCGACGTAAGTACCAATTTTCATTTTTTCTTATTGCAATAATCGGCCTAAATGCCTATTCTCCTGAAACGTGTGTCACATTGCTATAAGCGGCGGAGGTACTCAGTTCCCCAGAACGAGGTTTTGTCATGCAGTTAGGAACGCTGGGACACAGCGTGTAAGTTATGTCCCTTGACCCGCCATCTTGAACTTTCTATGGAGCAAAAAAAAACACTTACGAAATCCCTGTATGACGTGTCCCTCTTGGAAATGTAAGGCTCCATCATGACAATGATGAGGATAAATCGGAATATGAAAGACATGACGAGATTCTTGTGGATTGAGATGCGACTACACTGTAGAGACCTGCAAAATAACAATAATACATTGAATACAGCTGAAAGCTACCTTCTCCAGAGAGAGATTATGGTTTTGATTTAATGTGAGAAGATATGTTTGCCCCTTACGCTGCTATTTAACAAAAGATGTACTACCATTTTTGTCAGTGGAGATTTATTTGCTTGCTGAGTACAGTTACATTACAGAAAGTTTAGAGTGAGTGAGTGAGTTTAGTTTTACGTCGCACTCAGCAATATTTCCAACTGCATGACGGCGGTCTGTAAATAATCGAGTCTGGACCAGACAATCCTGTGATCAACAGCATGTGCATCGATCTGCCCAACTGGGAACCGATGACATGTGTCAACCAAGTCAGGAAGCCTGACCACCTGATCCCGTTAGTCGCCTCTTACGACAAGCATGGGCAGCTGAAGAACAAGTCAAGCCTGGATCTTCACGGACAGTGGGGCGATGTAAAGTACGAGGAACATTAGCTTGTTTCAGGAAGCAAAGATTTACTACTTGACCACACGTGGCAATGACACTATGAACCTTTGCTCAGCTTTCAGTAGAGATTGTTGTGATTATAAATTAGCAGTGAGATTGTGACGTAAGATACGCCCCAGCCCTACATGACCGAGGTACTTACTTGAAGTAGGAGAAGATGAAGAGTGTGAGGATGAGGAAGGCAAGGGAGATAATACTAGCCACGAAGTAGATATCCCTCAGAATCTCCGCCAGTCGCACCTGCAACAAGTGAATGAGTGAGTATGATTTTACGCCGCTTGTAGCAATATTTCAGCAATATCTTAGCGGAGAATTCCAGAAACGGGCTTCACACACTGTGCTCAGGTTTTCAGCGTGATGAGCGGAAGCTCTAACCATTAGGCTACCCCTCCATCCGCACCTGCAAGTGTGTCAACTTAAATGACATCCTAAATTACACGAAAGCTAAAGCCTTCTATTAGGTGAAATACTAGAGAGGAATACAGACCAAGGGCCATAATCGGGGACAATCCGAGATTCAAGCCCGTGGATCCGGAGAAGGTCAAGGTAAGCTGCAAAGTCAGTGGCTTCAGATTAAGTGAGTGAGTGAGTGAACTTTTAGACACGTCGGCAAAAAGACTGGAAGAATAAAGCCTCAATGGGGAACGAACCAGTTTGCACCGAAAGGACGAGTCAGAATTTCTGGTTCTGGTTTTACTGAAAACCATGCACAAGTCTTAATTTAGGACGAACGGATAGTGGGATGGTCAGCTGTTTGTCCGTCACACCCTGGGTCTGGGATCGATTCCCTCCGTTCGTACAAGAAGTGAGGATCTTGACTAGTGTCCCGTAAAACTGCATGGAAATTGCTACAGTTACGGTAAAATGATAGCATATTACACACTCACTGACCCATAGGGGATAAACGTAATTGATACAGTTAGATTAATTAGACACTAGCATATGCTATTTTTAGACTATCCACCGCCCACCAACACTTCAAGGGAGATAATTCGGCTTATAAGGCGCCATTCGGTCACCAAATTTCGACCATTCCCAAATCTTTGTGATTATTCGTTCCCCAGGGGGTTTGATGTTATAATTATCTCTACACTAATTTCTAACCAGTGTGGCTGACAGTATCGGCATATCACCAAGGGCGCGTCTGCAGCTCTTCCACTAGGTCTTCTGGGGGTGCTGATCGTTACTGAGTGTAAAAGGACTGACAATTAAATTTATTATTCTCCCTTACAAATACTTCACGTGTATCCTATTACGTACTGGTTGTTCTTCACTGGATGTTTGTGCTTTTAAAAGGTCGGGGGGAACCTAAACGCTAATATCTGACCACGTCGGTTCCAGTTTTCGTGAGGGTAAAATTACCGACGCCACTCCATCTCGTTCTTCCAGTGTATTGAGTAGGGCGAAATAAACGATACTCTTGTGCTGTACCAAAACGTAAACATTTGCCGAGGATTGTCGATTTGTATCACCTTGAACGACTTTCTGAAAAGGCCGTTTAGTAAGATACGTATCGGTTCATCTTCAGGAAAATATTTGTCCTCCGTTGGAATGTTGCAGCCTGTTTCCTTCCATTTAAATCAACCTTTCTGTGGGTAGTTAGGTTGGTTGGTAAGCCGGTAGTTAGATTGTTGGGTGGGGAAGTGAGTGAGAAATGGGTGAGCGTGCGAGCGGGCAAGCGAGTGAGTGAGCGAGTGGGTGGGTGGGTAGTTGGGTTGGTGAGCGGATAGTTAACAGTTAGGCGGCTGGATGGGCGAGTGAGTGAGTTTAAAAAAACGCACCAGGCTACATTCCATCTATGTAATGACGGTATGGATTTGATATAATGTTGAACAGTACGAAATCATCAAATGCAAATCACCTGACCACTAAATTCCTTACGATAGGAGTAAATCCCCTTTGTATCTAAACTGCCACGGATCGATCGGTCAAGGTTTTTCTCTACATAATGTCGGACACCAACACAAAGAAATGTAAACATGAACTGACCACGTTGCCAATGACGGTGGTGTCGTCCTCTCTGCGCGTGGACTGCCACAGTTCGATACAACCACCATAGTCTGTCCAGTTACCCTTTTCCCAGGTTCCGTTCTCGGAGCACTTCCGGTGCGCAAGATGAACTGAAACAACAACAACAGAAACCGTATTAGTTGTCAAAAGAATTTAAATTTGTAAATTTGGCGTCTTGCGTATACAGTAAGGTGTGTGTGTGTGTGTGTGTGTGTGTGTGTGTGTGTGTGTGTGTGTGTGTGTGTGTGTGTGTGTGTGTGTGTGTGTGTGTGTGTGTGTGTGTGTGTGTGTGTGTACCATTGTGTGTGACACCACAGACCCGGGTTCAATTCCCATATGGGCTCAATCTATCCCCCGCCATGATATTGCTTGAATATTACTAAAAGCGGCGTAAAATTACACTCAAATCGAACCCGGGTCTTCGGCATGACGAACGAACACTGAATAATAATCTTGTTTTGTTCAAGGTTCTCTGTTTCCACAGCCAGATCATGTTCTGAATGGCGACTGATATTTCGTCGAATAAAATCGTTTACAGTAATTCGGCGTTTTATTCCGATTCAAAAACCTCAGTTTGCTAATACGCTTATATGCAATTCTATCTGCAGAGCAAGAACGCATCAAGAGTCTTTAATATTCTGTGAGACTTGTTGATCAACATGATACTCGAATAAGCCGCCCTATTCCACAGAACACAGGAATTAATATTCCTGATATGTTTGTCTTAAAGATATATTATATAACTATGTGACTGTTATCACAACACGTACATGCCGAGTCTGAAATTGATACTTCTGACACAATTCTCTTCAAACGAAATATAACTTTTTATTATAATATGAAATAAATAAATAAAAAAACAAAAACAAAAAACAAACAAAACAACAACAGCAACAAAAAACAAACAAAAAAAAACAACAAAAAAAAACAAACAAAAAAACCAAAAAAAACCCCAAAAAACAAAAAAAACCAAACAAACAAACAAACTACAGCTTCTGTTTTCCAAGAAATGTAGTTATTGGCTTGTTATTTAATATCAAAGTACCGCATAAAAATGACGCCTCTAACAAAATTGTCTTCAAACGAAAATTAATATAGCTACATTTTTGCGACGATAACTTAAAAATATGAAATAACTATGATACATGAAATTAATACATTTGATGCACCTTTTCTTCCGCGATATATTACTGCTGACTGTTGTTGCAACTGTGAAAAACTGATGTGGATTACCCCGTGGTAAGCATGAATGGGTGCAGGAATGTCTAAAAGGAGCAAATCATACAAGTATCAGGAAACGTATGCCATCTGAAACGCCCTCCAACTGTTCTTATTTGTTTAAACAAAGTAATAGATCGGATATGAAAAGTGTTCTGCCTTGGAATCTTTCAGCGTATCTTGATGTCCGTAAAAAAATACTTATATACCGTATTTTCTCCTCCCCTTAGTTTTTGAAGGATTTCCAGACCCAGTGCTCATTTTGAGACCCGGCGCTTATGAGAGGCCTGGCACTTATTAGAGACCCAGCGCTTATGAAAGATCCTGCGTTTATACTGTGCATGCATGCAGGGTGTAATTAATTGTTAGTGTACTTACCTCAAAGTTGGTGACGGGGAGCTGTAAGCAAGTGTGTCAGTTCACGATTTTCCTGAATAAAAGCTTTGAAGTTTACTTAACTGAAAAGCAATTCCTAGTATCTGTTTCTGGTCTCTTGAATTAAACAGGAAAATTCAGAACAATCATACACTGACACAATTGTTTATAACTCACCGTCGCTAATTTGAAGCCGAGATAATCTATAGCTCTTCTATAGTCTCCCTGCTTAGAGAACAGTTGCTTATTACTTAAACCGCGGCTTAACGCCCCTGAGCTTATTAGAAGGTCGTCGATTACTAGAGACACGGCGTTTTTAAGAGGAAATACGGCATGTGTCATCTCGGTTGATATGTGATATCTCGGGAATACACAGCCGTCGCTCAAACTGCGTCCGGGATGGTAGGGAGTGTGCCGTTACAGTGGCCCCATCAGATGATGCTCGATATAGCAATATAAACAGACATGTATACACTGAGACGGGCTTCGGTTCTTAATGAAACTCTCGGAATGAAAGCAGATGGAACATAACTGCCCGCCAGAAAGGGACCAGGGTAAATACTTCGTATTTATTCCAGTTCTTTTACCCATGAGGGTTAACAAGAGGGTATCATCCCTTCCTGGTACTGAACATTTCTGGCGCGGGTTTCGCCCCTAGTGAGAAGTGAGTTGTATCCCTTTAAATATTCTAGGAGGAAACGGGTCTTCCGTTTGAATATTCGTTTCAGGTTAGGTTCCCAGAACCGCTTGCTTGTCTCCCTTGAACGTGACAGAAAACCCTGAGTACCAAATGCTCGTCTCCCTGGGAATAATCCAGGGCAGCTTGGTTACAAGTACATCGTGCTTGTCTCCTTTGAATGTACCAGAGACCGTATAAGTTTCTGTATCTCACGCATGTCCCTTTTGAATGCGGTAGGCAGGATAGGA
Organism: Haliotis asinina; assembly: GCF_037392515.1. Taxonomy (NCBI): domain Eukaryota; kingdom Metazoa; phylum Mollusca; class Gastropoda; order Lepetellida; family Haliotidae; genus Haliotis; species Haliotis asinina. The sequence goes on along the minus strand of NC_090290.1, from coordinate 44,354,395 downwards.
TTCCAGACTCGATAATTTATAGACTGCCTCCATATAGCTGGAATGCGGCGTTGAACAACAAACCAAACAAAAACTTGAATATTCAAGACTTTCCCCATTACCTCAAACCTGTTTCTATCGAATATGCAAGTGCGATATGCAAGACGGAGCCCAGCTTACAAGCAGGTGACAAGCGTATATTCAAGAACCAGTTCTGTTTCCAAATTGCACGACCTTTAAATATGGCTTTACCGAACTGGACCAACTGTACGTTATTTGTCACCTGGTGAACTAAGGTCTCGCGAAGTGCCGTGACTTGCTTCCGGACCCTATCACTTTGTGAGTAGATGTGTGAAGCTCATTGGGGTATCAATGCAAATGTTTGCCTATCTGAGAGCATATAACGTGAATTTTAATATTAATTCACGAATTCCTATTACCAGTTATTATATTCAATGAACAGGAGTGCAATATTCCAACAACATTACGCCGGGCTCACCAGAAATGGGCCTCGTAGATTGTACCCGTGTGCGGAATAGATCCCGAATCTTCGCCGAGACGAGTGAACGCTTTACCTACTGGGCTACCCAACCGCCCCGATGAAAAGAAGATGTCACAGTTAAGTGTTTGAAGCTTTGATGTCAGTCCGACTCTAGTGTGTTGTGAGCCAATAAGATTTGTGATCCTCCCAGAGTTATCGCAGTTGTTCTCCTTTCAAGATGTCGACTTAAATTGCATCACAGACAATGGTAAACTGCGTGATTGACTCTTTGGAGACATAAGGCAACATCACCATATAATATTACCACAAATCCCTCCCTCTCCTACCCTCAACACGCAGTGAAATGTGTAGGAGGTGTATGACAGTTATTGACAAACCACATGACCGGAAGTTGTTTGTGGACAAGGGCATTGAGATCCTGAAGAACATCAGATGAGAGTGACTGACACGCGTGAAATCCCATCCCTGATCTCACTTTCAGATGAATAAAGCTTGCCGATTAATTTACTAGTTAACGGTGCTTTGAGGAAAGCTGTGCTTTAACTTGTCAATTGTGTATAACTAATTTTAGAAAACGTATCCGAGTGATTTACTGAGAACAAAGGCTTTTTTATACTGAATAAAACTGGATCCTTTCTGTGACATCTGGTGGTTAGTGGGCATTTTAAAAGTGGTACAAGTAGGTAGTTTGTGTTGATCTCTTACATTGAATACATATTGTGACGGGCAATGTATCTGTGTCACTGAAGCGATAGTGTGATGGGCAATATACGTGTACCATAGGGTGATACATGGCAAACCAGGGCCTTAAAACCATAGTGTAATACGTTTCGTATCTGTGTCCTTGAAGTATATTTTGAGGGCAATCATATGAGGGCATGTGTTATTGAAGCATATTTTGAAGGTTAACACACCCGTGACAATGCAGTCAGAACGTGATGAGACCGGTGAAGGTCCCGGGGTAAAATAGGTCTCCAGCAACCCATGCTTACCATAAAAAGCGACTATGCGTGTCGTAAGAGGCGACTAACGGGACCAGGAGGTCAGACTCGCTCACTTGGTTGAAACGTGTCATCGCTTCCCAAATGTCTGGTCCAGCTCGATTATTGACTGACCGCCGCCATATTGCTGAGTGCGGCGGAAAACTGAACTCGCTCACTCAGAATGTGATGATCAACACACAGACCTGTGTCGCAGAAGCAACAGTGTGGTTGGCAACACACCTATAAACTCATGTTGTAATAGGTGAAATACCTGTGTTCTTAATGAATACTTGACGGTCATCCATCATACCAGTGTCACTGAGGCCAGGCTGGGATCGATACCATATCTGTGTTATTGAAGCCATATCGTGAAAGGCAACGTGCCATTGATTGTGATGGACATTGTGCCTGTCACTGAAGCGATATTGTGATAGAAGTCATACCTTTGTCATTAAAGCATACACGTGTCATTGAAGCGATATTGTGATAGAAGTCATACCTTTGTCATTAAAGCATACACGTGGCATTGAAGCCATATTGTGACAGAAGTCATACATGTGTCAGTAAAACATGCCTATGCCTTTGAAGCCATAGTACCGGATACCTACCAGCCATACGGTGTCACGTCACCCGAACCCTAAACCCAACCATAAACCATACCCTAACCGTAAGCCTAACCAAAGGTAAACTCGCATGCTTTCAAAGATGACCGATGGTATCCGGTATTCTGTAGCCTTACCATATACTGTGATAGAAGTCATACCTGTGTCATTAGACATGTTATGATGAACACCTACCTGTGTCATTGAAGCCATATACTGTGATAGAAGTCATACCTGTGTCATTAGACATGTTATGATGAACACCTACCTGTGTCATTGAAGCCATATTGTGATGGGCAGGGTCCGTATATGGTTGTATTAGCTTCGGTAGCCGGCCAGCACTGATAACGATCCCATGTTGGAGGGCAGTATAGTGTGCCTGGAAGTAATTGATAAATAGATCTTAATTCAATTAATTCAATCAGTTCAGTTCAATTTGCCATCGTTATTAAAGGTGTACTCTTTAAAACGTGATGATAATGTTTGAAACAGTAAGTAGAGAATCTCAGTCGGGTGTCTTTTGATATCAAATACATCACCACGAGTTGATAAAGTATTAGATACGTTTACGTTTATCAACGTTTTGATATATTTACTATCAAAAGACGTAGCATTGTGACGTCATCAAGTTCATAACGTCAGAGCATTGCACAAAATCTATTGTGAAAACGATATCTCCAATTAGATATCGTCTGTTATTACTCGCCCATCGAAGACACTGCAGTGTAATATTTTATGGCCATTTTACACTAGTGTAATACCACCAGCCGTATGACATCATAATAGTTCACTGTTATGACGTCACAACGCTACCTTGCTTGACTCGCGAAAGCTGAGAGACATTACACTCTAGACAGATTCTATCTATGTATTTTGGAGAGTAATAAACAGAATGCTAAAACTGATATCAAATACCATTTTTATTAAACTCGTGAAACAATTAGTATCCAAATAAGTTAGTAACCAAATCATTAACTCGTTTAATAAGAAATGTATTACACGGAAGGACGTTTAGTATCCCCTGTGTCACATACAATATCTTATAAGGAACACAGTTCGGGATGAAATATGTAGATTTTTCTTGTAAAAACATATGAAAACGTAATATACAGCTGCATTTTGCAATCATCATAGCAAAATTGTGTTTGGATATTTGAATAATTACATATGAAATAGAACACGACTGTTTCATTACAATCTGTATGGCAGTAATGTGTTAGAATGCAATTTTCTCCTATCTCGCAGATGAATAGGTTGCACAGCTGTTGGAGTCCGTGAAGTTCTCTTATATGGAACTTCTAAATGACATTGCAGTGTTGCTGCCTTTACAAAATTAAGCGTCAATAAATAGCCAAAGCGCGACAACGTGACAATGCGACATTGTTTGTCCATTTGACGCAGTGTTACTATGTGGAATTAAAAGATGAATCTGCAGTTTTACAAAGGGGCTACTAAGGGGCTACTATGCAGCAACACTACAGTCACAATATGACCATCATCGCATTGTTGTCGCATTGTCCCCCGTCTAAGAGGTGTCTAAAAACATTAATACGCGAAACTACGACCATCTTGGCTGACCGTGGATTCCATATCGATGAGGAACATTAGGATGATTGATCAAAGTATTTTGTCGTATTGCTGCTAAGCAGATATTATTAAACGTGTTTTCATACAAAGTACATATGTATTTTTACCCGTGTTTTTTCAACTGTTCACTCACATTTAATGACATATCATCATTATGTTGACATTTCCTAAAACAGTTGGACATGAGAAGAAAAGGAATGGCTTTTATACTCGCCATAAACCTAAAACCGATGACCCTTCTATTGCAAAAGCATGTTCCCCGTCACAACAACTGTTGCACTCTATCACAATCGTAAATTAATAAACGCTGGAGTTTTCTATACTCCTCTGACTTACATAAACCTCGATACGAAAGAAGGTTTCTGAATTAATATATATGATTATTTTATTTTTGTTCGTAACCAATTTCAGTGAATTGATTCGATTTCATTGCTTTTCGCAAGGATAATACAAACTGCTTTTTAGGAAAATTGAGTACACCAGGACTGTTACATGAGGTCGATATTTCATGCAGCAACACTGTATGTGGGCATCAGGGAGGTTGAGAACTCACTCAGCACCGTAACTGGAGACATTCTGCAGTTGACCAGAATACCAGCAGGTATGCATGTATATAATACCATCGCTTCCTGGTGATCGATAGTTTTGATAGAGTTCAATCTAACGAGTATACTCATTTACAATAATCTCGCACGCTACCGGGTACCCATTTACTGCTGAATGAACAGAGTAACCTACGTAAATAATAACACCACACGAACATGTTCCATTTGAGAGGTGATTTTAATAAAGTCGGAACTAAAGTATCATCGCTGCTTTTAGCAGAGATTTTGGTATGGATGTGGAAAGGGGTTTGTCGCTTATATTTACAAGAACGAAGACCCAGAACTCAGGAGTCAAGCGTCCACATAGGACCGTCCATGGATATGGTGCACGAAGAGAAATCATATAGTTTGAGCCCAGCTCTAACACGAAATTGATTTGGCTGTTTTTCAATAGCCACTTGTTCAATCTCACCTTCTGGTCAGTTAATTATGCTTTGTTGATGGGACAGAGGGAAATCCAGTGGCTAAAGTGCTCTCATGTCACGCCGATGGTTCGGGTTCGATTACCCACATGGTACAATGCGTGAAGCCCATTTTTTGGTGTTCTTTGCTTAAGTAGGCGTAAAACCACGCTCACTTATTACTGTTCCACTGAGAGTCTGACAGTCAAAGTGCACTCTACAGCAGCAGCTAGGTCCCTGGGCCCTTATTCTCTAAGCGTTCGTAGTCCTAAGAATTCTTAACTTTGATCGTAGCCAATGTGTTAAGAATGGGCTAAAGAAGTTCGTAGCGCTACGGACGTTTCGAGAATAGCTAGCCTGTTTCACAAATCTAAGCGCAAGTGGGACAGTATCATCCATATTCCCGACGTTGTAATAGGGTTTAAGATCGCTTAGTGCAGCGGAGCTCCCGTCGTTAAATCTTTGAGCCTCAGAGATTTGTACACACCTTCAAGTCACGAGCAACCTGATTAGGTGTGTAGGATGGACAAGGTGGATGGCTGTATCTGGTGCTGTAACAATGCGTTGAACTGTTCATGGGTTGCAATAGTTGAGTCCCCGATGGCAATTAATAGATGACAGAAGGGAAAAAACTATCGATGGATCGATAGTATGTGTGACTATCGATAGTTTAGTGTTTGACTTTCGTTCATAAATGCGCAGCAAAATATTTTGTTGTTCTGGATTTTTATATTGTTTGCAGACTTGCAGCTTCATTGTGTTTTAACTGTTTACTTGATCTGGGTTTCAAGTTTCTTGCCACTTATGAAAAGAGACTGAAACTACTTCAGCTCGTTTCTGTTTCATATAAACGATACATTTATTTGCTAAACGACTGCACATAAAAGAATTCAAGAAAACTATTGCAATAGTTGGTCGCAATAGACTATCGCTATCGCAATAGTGTGTAGCAATAGATTGCCACTATCATCACTATCTCAATAGTGTGTAGCAATAGATTACCACTATCGCAATAGTGTGTAGCAATGGATTACCACTATCATCACTATCTCAATAGTGTGTAGCAATAGATTACCACTATCATCACTATCTCAATAGTGTGTAGCAATAGATTACCACTATCATCACTATCTCAATAGTGTGTAGCAATAGATTACCACTATCATCACTATCTCAATAGTGTGTAGCAATAGATTACCACTATCGCAATAGTGTATAGCAGTAGATTACCACTATCGCAATAGTGTATAGCAGTAGATTACCACTATCGCAATAGTGTATAGCAATAGATTACCTCTATCGCAATAGTTGTCAGTCACTCCCAGTTGTATCGGTTTTCCTGAAGGCTTACAGCAGCCACTGAAACGCAACTGGTGTCTACATGAGCGTTGTGAGACGGCGTCTTTTCTATGTATGTACGTATTCCCCATGATGTACATCCTCGATGTACTGGGGTGGGGGTGGTAGGGTAGCATGTTAATTAAAGCGTTCGCCGCCGAAGACCCTGGTTCGATTCTCCACATGGGTACAGTGTGTGAAGCCCATTTCTGGTGTCCCCCGCGGTGATATTGCTGGAATATTGCTAAAGGCGGAGTAAAACCAGTTTCTCACTCCTCGATGTACATTATGTGTTGTTGGCCCCACAAAGACAGTCACGACATCGCAGTGTATCGGGTTGTTTTGAACTTATTTGAGTTTTGGGAGACAATAAATATTTCCACTTCACAGAGATTTGTTCAGAGTCATATTGATGGACCCAGGCCTCATTCCCATGTCACTAACCTAAAATGTAAATCCAGACGCGATTATCTGGTTCAAGGGACATTAGAGGTGACGACCGGCCTTCCTTCCACCTGACCGCATCGCAGAGACTCATCGGCCACACGCCTTTGACATGTGAAGATGGCCACGAACTGTTGTTTCTACCTGGCTCACACGAGAAGCCTGCCTCCTCTAACTCACTGATGGTAAAGATATATTGTTCAGCATCAGGTTGTGGACAGCACCAGTGTTTACTGTTGTGGTCTGATGGTGGTCGACCGGAACGGGGTGACCTTCACGTTGTCTCCCCAGCTGAAATTCCTTCACCTAATGTTTTGGTTTCCGGTTGTCTGAATCCCCCGAAACAACGTGTATTCGTTCATAGCGATGTTATCACCCCGAGACAATGGGCTGAAGAATGGCTACAATAACGGTAATGCAACACTTCACAATGTCATTTTGCAAACCCAAGCGTAAAGAGACTCTCCGCGCAGATTCTGACAAAGGTTTTGGCAACATTGAACATCGAGTTATCATGAATATATGCTAAGGATGGAGAACAGAAAGGTATATGATGGAAATAACTGAAACTACCTCGCCCATGGGCCGTAGAACAGCCTGAATTCGTTTATAGTGACGCATAACACTGAGGGGCGGTGGGGTAGTCCAGTGGTTAAAGCGTTTGCTCGTGACGCTGAAGACCCGAGTTCAGTTCCTACATGGGTACAATGTATGAAACAAATATGGCTAAAAGCGGCGTAAACCTAAACTCACTCATAACACTGAGACAAGACTGAAGCATGCCAAATCTAGCAAGATGACATTGTAGTTAATACTAAAACATAATAACAATGTCACATGAAGGCATAACGCGACAGCCTTGACATGTCAGGTTGATGTTTTTACATCTCACATCTCATATACAGTCCATTTGAGTCAAAGTCTCCCCAATGAATTGCACTCAACTCAAAAGCCTCTAGTTTATATTACCTGGCTAGCTGTTACCTGTGCTGTTGCTACACCCTTGTCAAACATCTTGCAGCATCGAATGAAAATAATGATGGTTTGGTAAACAACTTTCATATTATGTTGACAAAAATTATAACAGAATTCTGCACAGTTGGTGTGTTTTTCCTATTATTTTATTATTTATTTATTTTATTTCATATTTTATTTTATTTATTTCGTTATTTTTAGTCATTTACGATTATGTTTTATGTTATAGTGCAATACTTTCGGGAGATTTTGATTCAAATGACCTGTGACCACTTGGAAAGGTTTGTTTATTTGTTGTTTAAAGGACTATTCGGGGCGGTAAGGTAGCCTAGTGGTTAACGTGTTCGCTCGTCACTCCGAAGGATTCAGTTACATTACCCACATGGTACAATGTGTGAAGCCTATTTCTAGCGTGATATTGCTGGAATATTACTAGAAGTGGCAAACACTCCCTCACTCACTCACTTAGAGAAATATTCCAGCTTAATGGCCAAGGTACCCGAGTCTGGGCCGGAAACATAATGACTGACACCATGAGCATCGTTCTACGCAACTTGAAAACAATGACATGTATCAACCTAGTCAGCTATTTGGCGGCCTTCTGTACAAACTCGAGTTTGAACTAGACAGTCGTGTGACTGACACCATGAGCATGTATCACCATGTATCAACCAAGGCAGCTATTTGCGGGCCTTCTGTACAAACGCGAGTCTTAACCAGACAGTCGTGTGACTGAGCATCCATTTACGTGATTGGGACACGATGACATGTATCAGGCAAATCAGTAGGCCTGTCTACCCGATCCCGTTAGTCGCCTCTGTCGGCACGCATGTGTTACTAAAGGTCACAAGGTCACTTCAAACCCGAATCTTCAAGGATAACCGGTATAGGATGACGTAAGGAGAAAGATAAATGAGAACTGACTTCACAATAAAGATTATTGCAGTTTTTTCATGCGGCAGGGCAACAACAAGTTCCATTTTCAAATCCCTTTGTCTGACGAAGTCGGGAATCGAACTACCGATGCTCATTTCTCTGGGCAGGCTCTGTGTCCAGTGCATCACAAAGACGGTCGTCGCCCTATAGGACATTCAACAATCTGTGCAGTCAGGTTTTAAATCTTGCCACACTTTCATCGAACATACGTAAATGACAGAGCTTTAATGACGGTCACTCTTTAACTTTATCCAGTAAATGATTTAAACAACATCGTCTTTGTATACACTCAAGGCAATGAGACTAGAGCTCAGTTGGACGCCATTCCGTATATCTGCCCTGTCGATGACGTAAGACCTCAATCAAGCAGCCAGCACTTCCGGTGTTAGCAACCTTTGCGCAAGTCTGCTGGTCACCAGGAAATGAAAGCAATGACAAAATAGTGACTGTTTTCTTTTTCTTTTTTTTTTAAAATAAATTTAATAGTTATCATGACCAGAACCTCAGATGAGTCTTAACCTTCACTTGTGAAATATCAGAACTTTTAGAGCCAGTTTCGGATAGCGTTCAGTCGCCCTAAACACGAAGGCGTGTTTCGCAGAAGGTTAGAGTGAATAACTATCATATGTTTGGATTACCCTAGAGATACGCTCACTATGTAAGCAAATGTCGCGTATAAACAAACCCCCGCTTTGTAAAACCCCCGTGGGCCTACATTATGAAGCGATCGGGGATCTGCCAGAGTTAATCAACCAGCTCATTGTTGTAGCTTTGCCCCGGCACAACGTCTTTATCTCATCATGACTTTTTATTTGTTTCTTTCTGAAAGTTTGTTACCTTTTATTGTCATAGACCACCTGGATTGTTACCTTTTATTGTCATAGACCACCTGGATTGTTACCTTTTATTGTCATAGACCACCTGGATTGTTACCTTTTATTGTCATAGACCACCTGGATTGTTCGAAGTCTGATTAGAATAAGTTATTGCTCTCCAGCAACTCCTGTTTGTCTTAAGAGGCGCTGCCAGGATCGGGTGGTAAGGCACGCTGACTTGGTTGACATCATTTGGGTAGACAGATGCTCATGATGACAATCACTGGATTGTCTGTTGCTATAAGTTACAGACCGCCACCATATAGCTAGAATATTGATGGCTACGGCGATCATCTCATAAACGAACTTTGAATTCCGAGGGAAAAGGCTGACACAGCTGTATTTCGTCTGCACCTTTTGGCGGCCATTTAGATTCATTTGATATCGAGAGAAAAGTAGCAGTATGTCTTTGTCTCTCTGAATATCTCACGAAGAATGCATTTACTCTTAAAAATGGTTGATTCATTATTCTCACCACTTAACCAGCGTCATCGATGACATCGTTTGCTCGCAGTGGCAGTCATTCATGGGTGAATCGATTTGTGGGAATTCTGTCATTTGGAAGAAATAGTACCAACAGCCCGAAATCTATAAACAGTCACTAATCACCGATAAAAACTCTTCTAAGTATACACACATTTTTATCACTGCTTTCGTATCGGCGCCATAAAGCAAGATTCATTCGCCCAGTGTTACTCTCATCACGACGATGCGTCTTGGAACTATACAGGCATCATTACTAATTACGATCATTGAAACTCTTTAAAAACAACCAAATATTGAAATATCAAGACGCACCGGCGAAAAGTAATCACACACCCCGGGGCAATTCTCGTTGAAACCCGACCTTGAAGGTTCAAGGCCATAAACAACATGGCTGCAATAATAAATCGTGCACTTACATCCTATTTAGGCCAATTAATTTGTTGCAAGCCCGGGGCAGGTAGGGAAGGTCAGTTTGGGGGGTTGGGCGTGGGGCTGAGTGAGTGACGCTGAAGAACGTGGGGAACCTCCTTAAGAAGCGCTTGGGCTTTATGATTTCCATATGGACCGATTCTGAAAATCCTCCGATGGAAACTGTAGTATCCGAATATATATATAGCCATCTTGTCTGAAGCTATGACTGCAGCCAGTCTACATGGTCTTTAATCACCTGAGGAGCATTTGGAGGATATCTTTTAACGAAGATTTGCCTATGTGGCATGCATAGACGGGTCCCCAGTCGAGGAAGGGGATATGGTTAATATAACCAGATCAGAGACCGATTGAGCACAGCAGAGCAAAAACAAGATAACGATAAAACAATAAATTGTCTGCGACTAAGATGAAGAAATCAGAAGGCGTCAAGAGATCCGCAAGTATTAAATGAATAAACACTAATACGAAAGTATAAGCTTAAAATCACCTTACAAAAGTGCGCGGCAAAAAGTTATCGTTTACATCAGGGAAATAAACATCACCATGTATAACACGTCGTAGTGGTGGTGTGTTGCCCCCGACGCCGGTACAACATTACTCACTATCCTCTTCAATGAAGCCCCCTCCCGTTTGTAGCGTTACATCTGTGTAAACATACGCAATGGGATGGCCAACAGATGCGTCGGAAGAGAATTATTCGTTCTGTAAGTAGTTCGCGCGTTGGGTTCATGCGTAGTAATACAAAATGACATCAATCTAACATTGACCGGAAATGGCGAAAAAGAAACTAGCGACATTGTATGGAATATAATATATTGGGTGCGCAGGTGATAATCATACGCTCGTGTATACAATTAATACCTGGCTTAAAGCAGAAACCCAGCATATCCGCTTTTTAGGAAACATTTACAAAATAATGACATTATTACAAAGCAAATTGTTCATGTATGGTCGAATTTCGTTGCCCGTGATGGATTCATTGTGTGTGGGGACTTTCATCATACAGGCTGGGAAATCAAGAGCAGACGAAACCTCCGTTATTGAGGTGGAGGAAAGAGGATGGTGTTGCGTCTAGGAGTTTTGCACTTATGTGGCGACGAGGATCTTATTTGTTGGTTTTTGTGTGTTTGTTTGCATTGTGTTTGTAGAACAGTCGCCTTTGTTTGGATTGTTGTTTTTCGCAAAAGTTTTGTATAAGCTCGTCACACTTACATAAACCTTTCACTGAGTGTGTGCATTTGCGTTTTATTTGTAAAAGATTCGTTTTTGAAAAGGAAGTTCACGATAACTGCTTCGTACACGTTCCTAACAGTTAAATAAGCCTTTCACTGTGTGCGTGAGTTTGTGCGCGTGTGCGTGTGCGTGTGCGTGTGCGTGTGCGTGTGCGTGTGCATGTGTGTCTATGCTCTGATGAATACCCATTTTATCACCCTGGCCTACTGAGATATCGTACCGATGATTAGCACGAGCATCCTACTGCATGAATGAATGGTTTATTGACATGAAGATCACAACAGTGACATACAAAAAGAAACAAATGTACACATTTGTTTTATGTAAACATACATAGACCGGTTTTCACATAGTTGCACTGTGACGAAACCTAGTTATCTCCCATTAATGTCTAGTGAGTGAGTGAGTTTAGTTTTACGCCGCACTCAGCAATATTCCAGCTATATTGCGGCGGTAAGTAAATAATCGAGTCTGGACCAGACAATCCAGTGGTCAACAGCATGAGCATCGATCTGTGCAATTTGGAAACCGATGACATGTGTCAACCAAGTCAGTGAGCCTGACCACCCGATCCCTTTAGTCGCCTCTAACGACAAGCACAGTTGCTGAAGTCCTATTCTACCCTGGAACCTTCATGGGTCCTTTAATATCTAGACACACGGTGACAACAAGTACCATTTTCTCGTCTTTTTGTAAGGCGGGTCCCGGGATTGAAACCGATCTCGGTAGAGTATCAATTGATAACCGACGTGTTAATGATAGGCAAAATACTCAATATTCCACGTCATTTTGAGAAATACAGATTCTTACGATAAAAAAGGATCATATTTGAAAATGTTGATCTATTTTGATTTCCCCAGATCACGAGATGATCACGTTACCCAATCGATATGTTATTGTTTCCGCCACCTCACTAGGAAGCCTCACGAGTATTATCGAAACCCACCACACAAATATCGTGTCCTGCTTGAACAAATATCTGAATGTAAAATCAAGGCCAATTCAGATAGAAGAAACCGTGGAGAAGAAAAAAACAGGGTGAATAGAACTCGGCAATTCTTTGTGGGTGTTTCTGGCCCCCTGCTTCCACAGAGCTTCACGAACCAGAAGACGTGCTTATCGTGTGCACATCTACACCGTCGACGGGTTAACTGCAGTCCAGGTCGGGTTGATCAGTAAATTTTTGATCAACTTGCCGTGCACTACACTTAAATCTAACCCGATCAAAAGATATAATCAATTTCAATGGCGACCGTGTTTCGCCGGTCTGCTTGTGAACTAGTGTTGTACCCACATTGTTGATGTTTGGATTTACTCGAAGTTTGCAGACCTGTACATGTCGCGCCTCCACGGTATGCTTAACCCTTCTAGAGGATATTAAACCTGGTATGCCATCTCCATCTTGAAAATCTTACACTGGATGTTTTGAAACACGTTTAGGAGACTGGTACCGGGAACCGACACCCGGAACCCAACACTAACGCCCCGCTAAGCGGTACCGTGGTGAATACAGTTACTGTATCCAAAATTGCGGGACATATTATGGCTATCCGTTTTAGAGGGACGTGGATTTCACATCTAGCGCGACTTGTGCCAAACGTGGCTCTCCACTCCACATGGATTCATGAGTCAAACATGACTATCCCGTCTAACAGGACTTGAGCCAAGCGTGGCTCTCTTGTCTGGTGAGACTTGTGTCACACATGGCTAGCTCTTATCGTGACATTTGTACCTGTAATGACTATCTCGCCCGGTGAAACCTGTGCCAAACATGACTATCTCGTCTCGTGAGACTTGAGCCAAGCGTGGCTCTCTCGTCTCGCGAGACTTGTACCAAACATGTGCCAGACATGGCTATTTCGTCCAAATGGACTCGTACCATGCATGACTCTCCGTCTATCATGACTTAAATCTCGTTCAGGCATGCCTACCAAGGTCACGTTGACCAAATACGCAGAATCACTTCTAAATAAACAGAATCATGATTGGAGCAAGATGACTAATTAATCTGTGACTAGTGCGTCTGCAGAATACACATTAAAACACACGTCAAAGAAGCAAATGCTCTGATCCGGCTTTAAGTAATACGACTGAATCAAACTGATTTTACCTATTGGAAATCGATAATGAAACATGCAGAACCCCATGCTGACTGAAACTGCAGTTTCCGTTGTGATAGTTTGTCAGAAAGGAAAAAGTAAATGTCTTTTATGTGAATTTAGATTATTAGTCCAGATTGTGGGCGAGCCGGTGCAGTTAAACTGGGCGTTTGATCAGCCTCGTGGGACTGCTGGGTAACCGCATTTAAGCTAGGAGGGGTGTACTGGAGAGTGCATGAGACCTTACGAATATTCACAATAGTGTGTCTATGAGAGATGGAATCAAATCAAAGGGGCACTAGGACACATCTTTGAATCTTAATGAGTCTTTCTAGCAATCATGATCTAAAGAAGAACGTTGGGATAGCATAGTGTAGCGTTCGCCCGTTCGAATCCCCATAGTCGATTTCCTCTCAATCTGCTTTAAAACTGGAAGTATTAATGTGAACACATACGAAAAACATCCACTATTGGGATGTTGCAAAGTGAATAATCAAACCCGAACTATATACATTATCAATCAACACTCAGACCAGCAATCTCTGTATACAACCACCTGTAGTATTTAATCAACCATTTCGATCCATTGCACTACCCTTGAAGATCCAGTAAATGCGACCGATGTTCTTTTTCATCGCACCAGCCGCGAAGATCTAGGTTACATTTGATCTTTAGTAACCCATGCTTGTCGTAAGGGGCGAACCGTGAAGATCCGGGCTAGAATTGATCTTCAGTAACCCATGCTTGTCGTAAGGGGCGAACCGTGAAGATCCGGGCTAGAATTGATCTTCAGTAACCGACACTTGTCGTAAGAGGCGACTATCGGGATCGGGTCGTAAGACTCGCTGACTTGCTTGACCATGCCGTCGTAACTTAATTGCGTGGGTCGATGCTCACGATGTTTATCTTTGGATTGTATGGTACAGATTCGATTAAATACATACCGTCGTCATATTGCTGAGTGCAGCTTTAAACACCAATCAAGACTTCTACTACGCACCTTATAATTACTTTCATCTCCCAGCAGCTGATTCAAAGCAGTGACCACGTGATCAAACCGACCAATCAAACACTACCGCACAGAATATAGGATATCCCTGTATACAACCCGGATTACCAGTCTCTACCAAAGATCAATCACCTTGAGGGTCAGCTTGTCCATTATTGGACATAAATGTAACCGGTAATTGAATCGATTTGATAGGTCACTGACTTCGACCAAACCCTCGAGGATCTCGAACGTTCCTTTAACTGGATCATGGAAAATATACTCTCAAACCGAACAGCGACTGGGGTGGTTGTTTGAGCAATCTTGTATCCATTATTACCGTGCGCTATATTTAGACAACAATGACGTGTATTTAGTGGATAAGAAATTTGTACAATTACCGTTAAGGAGGAAATCCTTTCAGATTATTGTTTATATTGGAGTGCGTGATGTCGCTATCACGGGAGATAATCTTGGAAATATCTGTTACTGGGTTAGTTGGTGAACTTTATGTAGGTCAAGGACATTGGCGAGTGAGTGAGTTAAAATTTAGTCACAGCGGCAGTTTTACTACTACTACTACTACTACTACTACTACTACTACTACTACTACTGCTGCTACTATTTCACATTCACTGGTCCTGCTAAAACTCAAGATATGGGTTATCAGAATAAAAAATAGAATCCAAAACCAAATACTGTTCCAGGACAACAAATTCTAATTGTAAGGGACAGCATATCTGTTCGTCATCGTATCCCAATTGTTTGAATCGATGCTCATCATGTAAATCACTCGATTGTCAGATACACACGGTCGAAAATGGAATATAGCTGAATGCACGGTCATTAAAACAATAAATAAACTGAACACGATCATTGCTCTTTTGATCTGGTATGACGTCACGCAGTTTTTGCAATGCGTTTAATTTTTAGCTCGAGCTGCTGTCTCTGCAAGGCAAACAGACGGAGTCGGCTCTATCACAGCTCAAGTTCTGTAACTTACCACTCACTCAGTTTGTAAACTGATGCTCTGACATTGCAGCACACATACAACAAACTCCCCATCCTAAGTTCACAATGAAAAACGATGCACTGAAAAATTGGGATAAAACAGCCTTACGCGTTGAGACGAAACTCGATGATACGATTGTCTGTGTAGACGGTATTTAAAAACGTGGCGTCAATCAGTGTTCTTTATTAAATATTTTCGCGGTTAGATAAATAAATTACCTGTATCTGTTAAGCATCCTGATAAATCAACGATTTGATTACCGTATCAATCAGAATCTATGTCCAGGGGCGGTTGGTTAGCTTGGTTAAAGCATTTGCTACTACCACCGGAGACCGGGTTCGATTCCCTATTGGGTGCAAGGCATGAAGCTAGGCTGATGTCACCCCTTATGACATCAGTAGAATAGTAAAGCGGCCTGAAACAATACTCATTTACATTTTCTCGTAAATCTAATTCCATCTGCCAAAGAATGCTATAGAGCTGAAATGATGCTGATTCTACGTGAGTGCCTGAGTGAGTGAGTATAGTTTTGCGCCGCTTTTCACACATTATACTTCACACATTGTACCCATGTTGGAATGGAACCGTGACAAGCAAACGCTTTGCCCACTAGGCTATCCCAGGTACGTGAAAGTTAGCAAACTCCCAACAGCCAATATTTGGTTAGGCGTGTCATTCATTTTGGAACAGGCTTAAATTAAATACACGTTATAAAAAAACCCCGCAAACATCGGCATTTCTAAGACCAGTCGTACCACGTGACCAGCAAAGCCGATCAGAATAGGAACTCGTATCTACAGAGCTGAGTTGAGAACTAGAGATTGTACTCCAGGCGACCAGGCAAATAAAGGTACGGATTGTCTTGCAACTGTAACTCCACACAGCGTCGGTGCGATCCCCTTCGGGTCTAACTATGTACACCTGCTATTTATTCGCTGTTGTGATCTTTCACCTGTTGGATGCAGGAATTCTTCATTCCGTGTTCCGGATTCTATCAAGGTTGCGTTTTTCCGAGCATGTCCCAAAACTACGTTTGTGGATCTACAATTGCTAATTATTTATTCATTCGGTAACTGTAGGCTGGTGCAGTTGAAGAATGAAAGTTTAATCTAGGAGACTGCTGCCTAAGTCATAATTCAGGTGTATTGGAGAGATACGAAACGAGGAACATGTTCTGAAAACCACATACATTATTATTCTCCAAAACGCAACCGAAGGACTGCTTAAAAAGATTCTGTAGACAGGGAGTTTTCATCAGTGTAGAAAGACATAGCTGACCAAACATGTCATCTATGTTGGCGATGCTTTAATTTACCAGCTGGCCATCAGGGCCTGCTGCTACCCGTTGGCTTTAAAATCTACAGGCCCCGATTGAAATCCACAGGCCCATTTGGTTAAAGTCAAACCAATAAAACAAATTCTAAGATGCTTCGGCGAAAGATCAAAGGCGCCGACAATACTTTATCAGACGATAATGTGCACTTTTTGCATTACGTCACAATGTGTTGACGTCACTGCGCCATTCCAGTCTGCCCCCTCGTAATCGAACTTTTTTGCATTACGTCACAATGTAACCGACGTCACGATGGATGTATTTCTTACATAGACTACATTATTCACACTGTTTCTACAAAATCTAGTGCAGCCTATGGTACGGAGAGGGGAATTTATTTGTTAGATTGGTGTTGACATACCTACGCCAAAGCGTTGAAGAGCCGGAAAATGAAACTGAAAGTCATGGGAACATGATGAATCGTGGATGATTCCCGAATGTTAATAAAGAGAAAAAACGGGAAACATTCCAGTTGAAAAATAATTGACAGATGATTTTCTGAAGGCCATAAGGGTCCGCACATATTTGAAACTGGCCGCCCGATGGAATAACAACCGGTGCTGGGCCTCCGGGTTATTTCGAACACTGCATGTGATCAGGCCTTGGGTTCCGATGCTCGGCGATAATGCCTTGTACGTCTAGATGTAGGGTGGTGTGATAAACAGAAAGGTTTGTAAATTGTTTCAAACGGATGTCTGGGATAGCTTGGGAAGCATACAAACAGTCTGGTAAGGTTGGGATACTCTGACATGTTAGTTCAATTCTGTCGAGCCAGCAATACCGTTTATGGTAGGTGTCATTTCCTTTAATTTAATGATAATGTGTAATTTGATTTGAGCTGTTATTCATAAGATGAAATTATGCAATAAAAACGACCAAACCTTTTCTATATTCATTGCTCGCTTGAAAAATCATTCATTGCTGGAAAATTTCTTTTTACAGGCAAAGTGACTTTTTTTGCAGTGATGTTCATGGTACGATTTCGACTATATAATAAGCGAGTGTTAATGAATCACTACCAAATAGTAATACCAAACTCGGCATAAAACAATGCTCGTTTATTCGCCCGTGAAAGAAGGCTCAATGGTTAGAGTCCATGTGCAGTGACTGAGGCACAAGAGATAGCAAACTCGTCGATGTATGCGTGTTTCATGATAACTGTATGGCATTACTGGCTTTACTAAGAAGATGGCCAGCGCAGGTCTCGTCCAGATACAATACAGACAGTCCGTAAGGTCCCCATTTCCCGTCTTCAGGACGTTGTACCGTCACCAATATACCCGTAAAGATGCGGGTCAGAATTGCTCTTCAGCAGCCCATGCGCGCTCGTTATACATGGCGCTTATCGGGATCGAGTATTTTGGCTCGGTGACTTGGTTAACACATGCCATCGTATCCCGGCTGCGTAGATCAATGTTCATGCTATTGATCACTAGATTGTCTGGCTCAGACTCCATTGTGTACATACTGCCGCCATATAGGTGGAATATGGCCGAGTGCGGCGTAAAACGACAAGCCAGTAAACCAGTGTGACACAGAAATTGGCCTGTTCTTCAGCGTGGGTAGACTAGTGGCATCGACAAAGGTCACAAGGTCCAGTTTCGACTCTTCATACCGGTAAAATCTGTGAAGCTGATTTCAGATCTATGCTTGTTTCCTATCTATAGTTTAACTCAGTGAACGTTCAGGGCTGGGAAGAGGTCGGAGTGAGTGAGTGAGTGGGTGAGTGAGTTTAGTTTTACGCCACACTCAGCAATATTCCAGCTATATGGCGGCGGTCTGTAAACGATCGAGTCTGGACCAGACAATCCAGTGATCAACACCATGAGCATCGATCTGCGCAATTGGGAACCGATGACATGTGTCAACCAAGTCAGCGATCCTGACCACCCGAATCCGTTAATCGCCTCTTACGACAAGCATAGTCGCCTTTTATGGCAAACATGGGTTGCTGAAGGCCTATTCTACACCGGGACCTTCACGGGTCGGAAAAGGTCGGACTGCCGATCACATGAACATATGTTGATTTCTTCAAACCTGATTTTCCCCCATTCATTCGATATCGAACACCACATGTTACGTTCATGGAGTTTCTAACATTTATTCTGGCATACCTCGTATATGGTAACGTTACTGTAGTTTTGTCCATTCGGTAAAATTCCAGATTGAGATAAAGACGTTCCATGTTTGGTCGGCGCAAGAAAGTCAGCTCTTTTAGCCAGTTTTGCTTCAAGTAGGCAGGAACCCAGTCAAAAGCAGGTGTTAGCGGTAGGCCACCTTCGCGGTCAAGTACGAAAATGACCGAGGTACGCTCGGCGTTCGATTGAGTTCTCAATCACTGAGACAGCGACTTAAAGAGCAAACACACCATAGGATGTTTCAGCATGGGTTATTTCGTCAAGAGTCCAAAGGATTTCTGATTGACGTGTTCAGGGTGAACTGTCGGCATTGCCTTGTCAATAAACCTAATTATTTGTCGAGAATTCAACCAGCTTATTTGATCACACTGAAGGAAAAGCGAAAAAACTAGATGACTGGTACAATTAAGTCAATCACAGAAATACTCGTCCTTAACCCACTGGACAAAATGAGCAACTGTCGGTCAAAGAAATCAAGTACGATAGATGACCACGTATTGTATTTTGTGCACGTAATCAAAGGAGCTGTCAGTTTCGCGGCTCAGTATAAGAAATCACGTCACTGACAGAATGGTGATGCTGACTAGCTGAGCTTCCTACACTGTCCACTCGGTGTAGAGTTGACAGCGACACACTGCAGAGAGTAAGACTGATAGAACTCAGGGAAATCAATATTACGATTGTACATGGTCGAGGAGAAATTAGAAGAAAATTGTTTGGTTAATCGTGATGACTTAAGATAAGGACCATTAACTGGATATTGATGACTTTGATCAAAGCGTGGACGTGTTTAGTAGAGGTTGCATATTTCCGCACTGGACTCAACTTGCACGTTGTCTTGGCCGTTTTCGTCAGGCACTGACTTAGCCAATGGAGTAGCTGTTAAAGGGGTCTTACTGCAGGGTAATACTTGACTTCCTATTTGCTATGCATATTGTTTTGTTGAATATAAATTATGTTTTCATATAATATGTACTGACATTTGGTGTAAAATTCATATTCCCTTCTCATGTGAGGCTTATATTCCCATCTGGCGTACGGCCTTTATGTCCCATACTGATGGACAAAAATAAGGGATCATATGAAAGTGCAGGTGTTCCCCTATTTATTCAGTTTTTTCACAGGCTGTGCGATACACAGACTGCGAAGAAAGGTGGAAAAAATAATGGAACATTTGTCCTTTCATGCGATCCCTTAATTTTTTGTCCATCAGTATATGACATAAAGGCCGGTATTTTAAAAATCTACATTCCCGTATGGTGCAAAATTTACATATCATTACAGTGCAAGACTGACAATCACATATGGTGCACGATTTACATTCCAATATGGTGCAATATTTACGTTCCCTATACTCCAATAGTGCTAAAAATTATATTTCCATCCGGTGTAAAATTTTCCTTCACAAATGATGTAATATTTACATTCTCATGTGGTGAAGCATTTATATTCCATTAGTGTTAAGAATTATGTTTCAATCCGGTGTAAAATTTACATACCCAAATGAGGGAAAACTTACATTCCCATAACGTGCAATATTACTTTTCCCATAAGATGGAAGAGGCGAATTTACATAAATACACAATGCCTTTCGGGAAGTGGTTACAAGCAACGTTTGAAATGTTTAGGAATATGAACAATAAAGAATAATAACAAAAAGATTCCCACTATTTCAAATGGTGTGATAATCTCTTCTGATGTGAAATTGATGTTTAAATATGGTGTAAAATTGATGTTCAAGTGTGGTAGAAAATTTATGCTCAAATATGGCGTAAAATCTATATTTACATTTGGAATAAAAGTCATATTCCCCTCTGATGTAAGATCTATATTCCTATGAAGTGCGACGTGTACCACCAAGAAAGACTAATATTGTTACAATCATTAGTAAAACATTCCCTATGTGTAATGTGACACATTACCTAGTGATGTGTTGTATTACTTGGAGAAGCAGTAGCCTAGTGGTAAAGGCGTTCGCTCCTAACGCTGAAGACCCGGGTTCGATTCCCCACATGGGCAGATTGTGTGAAGCTGGTGTCCTCCGCCGTCATATTGCTTACATATTGCTAAAATCAGCGTAAAACTATACTCCCTCACTATATTACTCTGACAATGGGTTACTTCTTTACGTGACAAAGGTACAGAGACTCGGGCTGATCTAGAGCGATTAGCATTTTAACTGTTCCATTTTATTTTATTCTTCAGTTTCCCATTTCTTGAGAAACATGTCGAACAGATGTGTTTTTGTCTCTTCATTATTTCATAATTTCTCATCTATTCCACTCGACTCTCAAATTAGGTACCACACGAAAACGACCTAAGCCATTGCACTGACGGTGTTGGTAGTAAGTGATCCACTATTTCAGAGAATAGTCAATACTTGCCACTGAAAGCTCCTTGCAGGGTATTGACACTTCCCGTTTCTCGGGATGCTACGATATGTTGCATACTCGAACATACTGTTAGACCGGGAAGAATATTGACACGAACGGGAAAGAATGTGTGTGAAAAAAGGTTATTGTTGTACGAATTCAGACCTCCAGATGGTGGTTTACAGAGGGCGTTGGGACGACCCAGAAACATGATAAATATATTAGGTCTTACTCGTGGAAGTATAAATATCGTCCATTGTGTGATCAGGGCACCCGGTATATATTCGCGTTTTCGCAGAGAGCGATCGGACAGATGCTGACAGAAATAGCTTCTATTAATGTAGGTGGGTTGCGGAGGGCCTATACAGAGTTGCGTTAATCAGATCTGGTCTCCACCAACCCATGCTTGTCCTTAGAGGCGACTAAAGGGATCGATCGGGTGGTAAGACTCCCTGACTTGGTTGATATGTATATGACATCGTATCCCAGTTACCTTGATCGATGCTCGTGATGTTCATCACTGGATTGTGTGGCCTTGATTCGATTATTCACATTGGTCATGTATCTGGAATATTTCCGACAGTGACGTTAAACTACGCAAACAAACAAAACAAACTTTGTCACCATACATGTGACCGTGGACTTTCGAGTCTGTCGAATCTGGTGCAGGCAAACCAGTGTGCTATTGACACTCATGTAGCCAGAAAATTGCAGATAGTAATCGGTGAGAGGTTACTGGTATTATTTGTTCATAGCTGGTGTCAAATACAAGTATATTTTATTTCATTATTTTTATATTTATATTGGACCCATATCCAGATCACGTGCTCAAAAGCGCTTTGTTTTCCCCCTCGATCATAAGATGTCAGTCTCAAACGGCAAAATGATCGATCTCCACTCCCAGGGATCATACAATTCTTGCTGCCACTAGGCGCACCGAGTTAAGGTGGCTTTCCCTTCCCTATGAGGTACCCATTCACACCTTGGTGGACTGGAACACAGTCAGTTCTAACGATCCTGAAACAAATATATTTAAGAAAGCCCATGCAAGGCGTGAATATGTGGCAAGTCTAGATTTCCTCAGTTTCGAATGAATAAAGCCTCTGTGCCCCTTTTCAATATATCTAATGATTGCTTAATAATACTCAATAGTACTCATGTTCATTTGTTCATTTCAGAGACTAGATGTTCGTGTAAGGTATAATACGTTATGGTATTATACGTTTAAAATAAGT
Organism: Haliotis asinina; assembly: GCF_037392515.1. Classification (NCBI taxonomy): domain Eukaryota; kingdom Metazoa; phylum Mollusca; class Gastropoda; order Lepetellida; family Haliotidae; genus Haliotis; species Haliotis asinina. The sequence continues at coordinate 44,331,840 of NC_090290.1, read as the reverse complement.
AGGGGGACCTGAACATTCAGTTTGGATAAGTAGTGTAAACGTTCACAAAAGTTTCAAGTACAGACATCTTATTAACGCACCACCATTTCCGTCTCTTACCACTCCTAAACACAACGCATGATATGCAGGTGCACAACGCAGTAACCCCATACACGTGCATGGGGTGTCATTCAAGGTTTTGACTGTTTTCAAGACCACACACGTGTTAGTGTTTGTTTCTCGTCGTTTGTTTTAAAATGAAAATCGTACACATGCAAATTACATGCCATACACCAATCATCTTTCAAAAGTGACTACATTCCAAATAGCTATGCATGGGTGGACCCAGCCTTTTGAAAAAAGGAGGGGGGGGGGGGGGGAGGGGGAGGGGGAGGGGGGTTGCACTTCAGTGTGTGTGTGTGTGGTGGTGGTGGTGGTTGTTGCTTGAGAATCAGATCATGACCTTGGCAGAAAAGGGGGGTTGCAACCCCCCACACCCCACACCCTACCCCCTGGTAGGTTGTAAGGAAGTGTAGATGGTGATGCACTCTTAAAACTGACTCCATTGACTCCATTGACTGACTCCGATAAATATCCTAAGTATTGTTAATTGCAAATAAAAAAAAAACAAGTTCCCCTACTTTTAAAAAGGGTATGATACACATAAATATTAATCAAGACAAGGCGTACTGTGTGCACCTAGAGCATGTGTGTGCGGTGTAGAGTTCAGCTCTATATAAATGGTCTTATAATGATTATAATCTTTGTCTTTATTAATATTTTCGTGTTGAATTCGTCCTATGCCAGCTAATTAAAGGTTCACCCAGTTCGACGTTCTCACGAGGACAGAATTAGACGGCGTTACGGGGGCAAGGTGTGGTTGCATCTACCTCATTACCACGTCGCCATCGGCTCAGTCACGCCTCGTGTCTCACTCGCTGTATGCCCAGGCTCAAATCACGGAACATCAAAGCAAGCCGACAGGTGCGAGGGCTTTACACCTGTATGGAATGCCCGGATGCAAATACTTGCCTCACGTGGCGGGTTACTCAAGGTCATAACACAGGTATAGCGTAAGAATATGCCGGCACAGTTGACGTCCGATGGCATTGCTGTTAAGGGTTTTGATCAACTTTATAATACATTTTTTTTATCTAAACTCTCATTTAGCACATTCTGAGGGCAGTCTTTTCCCTGAATACATTGAAACAATTTCTTCACACTACGACTACAAACGTTTGCGTGCAAACATAAACAAGACTTTTTTAATGATTTACACGTGCTGACAAATAACTAAATGTACACGCGTGTTAGAAGGACATTGAATCGTTTAAAACTCACCGCCAGTGACACAGTCCTGAGCATAAGTTCTGGCTGAGTTTTAGCTTTCGTCAAATTATCAAATGTCTTCAATTTTGTCAGAACAGCTGATAAAACTATCAAACAGCTTTTAAATTGTCATATCGAAAACCAGTTGAAGTTCGATATACGGTGCTTTTTGTTGAAGGGAATTCAATATATTTTCAGTTTTATGTCGCGTTTTCTTCAAATCTAATTAATAATCAGACAAAAGCAGCTGTTGTGGACGCTGCCGACACTGTCGTGCGAACAAAGGACGTATAATTCTGTATATTACTTTGTGATTCATCCTATAACCATTACACAGTACTGCGCAGATTAAACAAACTATGTCACGTACGTAAACTCACGCAAAGGATTAATTTTTTTACGGAAGTAATAACTTTCCATCGAACGGATCATAATAACCTGTGACCCATAACATGGAAGTTATGTTCAATATAGTGAATGAATTTATTTTTACGGCGCACTCAGGAATATTCCAGTCATATGGTCTGTGAAAAAATCGAATCTGGCCCAGACAATCTAGTGCTCAACAGCATGAGCATCGATCTTTGCTACTGGGATACAATGACACGTGTCAACAAAGTCAGCGAGTCTGACAAACCGATCACGTTAGTTGCCTCTTACGACAAGCATGGGTTGCTGAAGACCAACTAACCAACTCTTCACGATCTCCTTGAGTGATGATGCCACGAGACCGGTGAGAGTCGATTTCCTCTCAATCTGCTTTAAAACTGGATGTGTATTAATCTGATCCGGTCTCTCCTTACGAAAATTTGCTGAGGGCCATTTCCAGATCGGGTCTTCTCAGGTATGTTCAATATTACTCGTAGAAGTCTTTGGAACAGCTCATACCGAGGTCTACAGGAATTTAGTCTTCTGACACATATAACTATCATATGCTATTAAGTCAGAAGCATCATTGGTTATTATAAGGACATGATTTGGAATCCGCATGTACCAGTAATTCAGCCATACCACAGCGTGTGATCTAATTGTAAGAAGAGCGCCTCCATCAGTATATGTTGACTTTGCTTGTCAGCGGCTTTGGTGCAGACAAACCAAGGATCATGATCACTGCAGAACTAAGAATCGAACCAGATCTTTCCGAATGCATACTGAACCCACTGCTTAATGAGTTAATTCGGCACTTTTAGAGCATATTTCACCACAATACGGTATGGCAACCATTCCCTAAGGTGTCGAATCACGTGACAGGTCACGTGACATTTCAAATACATGAGTTGGGGTTTCTGAATTATCCGAAAAACGTTCAGACCAACATGTCCGATTTCTGTATCGTGAAAACGAACGTAACGGGGTAGTTCCGATAGCAAAATACTAAAGGCCACGTTGACGAGATCTTTTGTGGAGTGTTTGCCAGTTTTTCATGCATGTATCCCGTCGGAGTAAAAGTTATGACTTATAATGCCAGCGCGACACGGAAGTTTCAGATGTAAGCATCAATGAACATGAAATTGTCCCATTATCACTTGTATATTGCAATACTACGCTCCTTCTAATCTTTGCAAATACGTCGTGCATCGTGCTCTGTCGCACATCATGCTCTGGCAACAGGAAATGTGGAAACCGTGGAAAACTCAAAACGAGGCTCGGCTGTTAGAAATGTTTGGAGGTCTAGTACGGACTTGATATTACGTCAATCAGTTTGTACGTTACAATACACTTAATAAGCGCAGAGAACACAGAACAGGTGTAACCAGTGAGCCAAATGAATTGTGAATCATTGTGCCACCTCGTCTAATCTGTGACGTCATAGTTAAGGACATGTTGCCTAAATGTCGTCATAAAATGTAGAAATGATGAAACTTTCATATTAAGATTAATTTGTAAGTTCCATTTTAATATGAAGCGTAACCATAGATGGTTTGTAGTGTCTTTTTTCACTTTCACACGAGAATACTGTGATCGGCGGAAAAGTAGGTCATTACCTGAATTCTTGGTACCCTTGCTTACTCTCTTAGTATCAGAAGGAAACACGCCCGTTGGTTAAAGCGTTCGCTCGTCGCGCCGTAGACCAGGGCTCGAGTCCCCACATGGTCAGAATTTGTGAAGCCCATTTCTGGTGTCCCCTCTCGTGATATAGCTGGAGTATTGGTAAACGCGGTGTAAAACTAAGCTCACTCTCCAATGAAGCTGTCCAACTGGAAAGCTGCTTAAAGTAGCCTTAACTCAATCACTCAACTTCATGCTCCAACTTCATACATGGCTGCCTTTTCGCAAAGCCATTACACGTGAAGTAGGTGCGTGTACAGAATAACCAGCATGGTTGGGGGTATATGCCTAATTCATCCCTATTCAATAATTGTAATGAAACGAGCGTAAAAATCGTTCTCGCGCATCTTTAACGTACAGCCAGTTCAGACTCTTTCATCATGACACATTCTTAACTGTTTACTTGTGTTTGAAAGTTTGTAACAGTTAAACCGCTGACTCTTTTCCTAAGCAAATAATTAACTTCTAACCGAGGCCCTAACAGCCTGACTCTGACATTTCGAAAGTTTAAGTACAATAAAACAACCCGCTTTCTCAATCTAGCCATTACATGCGTAGGCATGTCTTTTATCTTCACACGCCCCCTCTAGTCGTTCAGAAAATAGCATGTAAAATGGTTCCTAATAAAGAATGAGTAGTCACTTTAGGGGTGGTCTCAACATGCTTGGACTATTTTTCCATCTCTGAGACGTGACCTAATATTTGATTAAGATCCATCGGGTGAAATACAGAATCTCAGGACGGCCTTTTGAAATCAAATATATCAACGAGCCGTTAAATGTTAAACTCCTATTTTTACAATTTAGGCACAAGAGGAATCCTAAATCGTTTTAAATAAAGTAAACTTAGTCTCAGTGTATTTCGTTACACTCTACCACTGAGTCTAACAAGACCAAGTAGAAAGTCGCGTCAGGTAACCTTTGAGCGACCAATGACCGTCCAATCAAACGCGAGACGGTTAAATAGATTTAACCAAACAGACAACGGCTATTATTTAGGGATCGGAGGGACTTTCAAAATATTCAGGTCACTGACACAGATCTCTCTACAAACAAAAATCCGCACATAACGCGGTTATTTGACCTGCAGTATATACGCTTTGGGGTTTCTGTTGACATGGTTACCATTAGCCAATATTTCCGCAAGATAACATCCTTGAATATTGCCAAAAACACCATTTTCAGCGACTGTTTGCTCACCGTTGTCATGGTTGAACGTGCCTCGTGTGCATCACCCGGAAGCGAGCGTATGCTAAATAGCATTCGGAATCGTTCGGGTACGAACCTTTCCGAGATAAAAAGTTCAGAAGGATCTCATTCTCATTCTCATTCTCAAAGATAGATGCGATTATGTATTTTTTTCTCCAGGATAGTTGTGATGGCGGGGGGGCACCATAAATGGGCTTAACACGTCGTTTTCACTTTGGGATTCAAAACGTTTTCGGTGTCACGAGCGAATAACGGCTACGTTAATCCACCAATCACACAGTAATGAGCAGGGTTTGAAAGTCAGTTGATTTTTATGTTGATTAGTGACGTAATTTAATTATTTACTTATTTTAATCGACGACATTGTACTGTCTACACAACATCCCGGATCAATGAATCAATACCTCGAAAGAGATATCTCCTGTAGAACCTAATTTGGGTGATAACAAATTCACTACATTGTAAATTTGGAAAAACAAAACAAAACCGAGGAACAACATAAAGTTTGGTGTGTAGCTGTGAAGAATTAATGGATGTATTTTAAGGAGACTGGAGGAATGGAAACAAAATTGTTTCCGCTTTCTCTGCTCAGATGGGGATCCATAACTTGACTTCAGGATCATAAACACTATCTGACAGTAATCACATCAGGTACTCCTGAGGTGAGCGTATCTTGTCACTATCATCACAAACACACACAAAGGCAAGTCAACTTCTACCTAAATCTTGGGAAACACACGATGAAAAAACAGAGAATTGATGAGATATATTTGTCACTGAAGTGATCCTTCTTTTATCTACCATGGGAAAGTATCACAGAAGCATTGAGTGTTGAGTGTAACGATTCTGTCGATGACTGGAACATCTGGTCCAGACTCGATTGTTTACAGTCCGTCGACATATACCCGTAAACAACATGAAACATGAAACTGATAAACAGCTTTCACATCGAATGCTAACTCAAAACGGAGCAAGGACGGGTAAATGAAATTGATGAAAGTGATCACGTTTATGCCATGCTCTGTGGTGGTGATTACAAACGCCATACACAGCTCCGACGAATTTAGAGGACATGGGAACCTATTCTTAAGTGTAGACCTAGTTCATCTGAAAGATCCTTTCAAGAACGTAAGCCAAAGTCATGATATACAGAAAGTAGTCTACCCTAATACGAGTTTTAAACATGCTATCGTCGTGGTCAACAGAGTAACACAAACATTTTTAGGAATTATGTTTTCGTTGCCAGAGACAATCCTTAATAGATCTAAAACCTTGATGTCATCTGACGTCAGAAAACACTACAAAACAATATAGAGTTTCAATAAGCATCTCCAGAAATAAAGCTATTGCGTATAGATTGGTGCTGGTATTGTTTTGTCCCTCGCTATGACACGTTCCCACAACACCCTACACTTCCGGTGTCAAGGACGTTGTGGCTGGCTCTGAGACACAGCCAACGCTTTCACGCGCTTGGATAATGGCCGGTCAATTATTGTTGACACAACCTTAACAGAAGCAGGTGAAGGTGGTTTGAATCACAGGAGATACAAGACACAAATTTAGTATCGGATATCGACACAATGTGTGAACATAACAGATTGAGCTCTCACAAAGATTTTATTGTGTCACCATAAACCAGGAACTCGCCCTTGAGGGATGTACATACATTCTTTGACTGAGTTAGCGCTTTTACCATTGTTGTACCAAAGTATTGATAATGTTATACATTGGTTAGGTTTGATGTCTGAATGATAATGAAAACACAAAGGCGACTGATATGATATAAAAAGAGAAACTTGCAGATGTAAGTCGTATAATTGTCTTTATTATCCCATGAGTGTAAACCATATACCATGGCGGTGTATGAAGTACAAAGCTTTTAGTACCTAATGTAAAACCACTCTTCTTCATTTGTAAAAGAAAACATCCTCCTAGGGTATAAAACAAGTCATTGATGTCGTTTGTGGCATTTCATGTTTGTTACTATCTATGAGAGGACAATGTCTTTGAGAAAGGTTTGTTAGTTTGTCCGCGGTTAATGGCGGTAGTCATGTGAAAAAAACAAATGTTAGTTTTATCCGGTATTCGAACCCTAGGCAGCACACAAAGTCAGCGATCTATTCAGCCACCTCTGGATTCAAAACGGAAGTCCGGCAACTACATAATAAGGAAGGACAATAATATATTGATGAACAACTTATTAATTACAGCGAGAGCGACGTTTCGGTGTGGGCCGAAACACAGTTATCAAGAAAGCGTTGGAACCTACACCGAATCGTCGCTCTCACTGTAATATATAAGTTGTATATCCATAAATTGTTCTCCCTCCTTAGTGGTCCGACCTCTAAATTTTAACAATATAGAGGTCTGTTTCAAGTAGTGTGTCCGGTACGTAAGCGTAAATTGCACGGCTAACATGGTCGAAAACAATGGATACACAATGCCTTAAGAAAATACATGTAGCCGAATATGATTTAAGACATTTAGCACAGTATTACTTTCTTACACAATGCACATTCTAGTACAACATGGAAGGAGTTCCATCCCCTGTAGTTAATATATTTTAGTTTCTTTCACTGAATACAAGTGATACAAGTGCACTTACTTTGGGTGTCAGTTTGTATCTCCTATTAACCAAACAAGACGGAAGATGTTTTCTTGGTTTCGAGAGAGTAAGTGTTTGTTGTCACCAAAACCCTACTACGAACAAATAGAATATTCATCTCAACTGTGATCTCAGAAGTCTCTCACCCAATCCGGTCAACAGTTTAGCTCTTACCACTTGACGAGTCAAGCGTAAACTTTACTGTAATACAGTCATGCCTGTTGATGTGAATAATTGAGAAGGGTAGTTAATTCAGATGGAATCTTGACCCAAGTAAACCATCATCAAATAGCGCCATCAAACCATGCCCAAATTAAATCATATCGGAGGGGACTAAGGGACAATGTGCCCGACGGCTTAAGCCTCAAACTATGTACGTTGATTGTTTCAGTTTACGCTCGGCTTAAACAAAGACCCTTAGCTGCTCGCGTTATCTAATTTTGTCGTCTTATCCCTTCCCCATATTCAGGTGCATGAATAATATCAGTGCTCCTTGAAGCCTAAACGTCACCTATCGGGGGTTAAGTAGGCTCGATGGGCTTCCATAACGGGATAATGGGGAGATAATTGAGGGATAATCGATCAGGTTATTGTTAGCAACTGACGCGTGGTTGATTGTGAGAGAGATGTTGATTTGACGGATATACATCACACTTGACCATCGGGCAAACTCTCACATGATGCTTGGCCATTGGGCATCCTCTCGATACATTCATCGGTTACACTGATACACTTGTCCGGCCTCTCAACACAGATTAGAGAACCCAAGCGTTTATGCTTCCATAGGTTGTAATAATAGGCCAATTTGCCGGACGATGAACCCGTTTGTGTTGAGTAGGTGCGTAAATAGAGTTTTACGATGATTTGGGAATTTTTGAAAGTTTTATACACATGAAATGTCACCGATAGAGAATAATTTGTCTCAGTATCCCTCGATACTGGAACCCACTGAGAGTTAACGGGAAAATCGCGGTGAAAATTGGCTTGAAGTCAATGATGACACCAGACACCTGGGAAAAGTTATAAAAAAATGGGATCCACATATTCTAGGTTTTTACATGTTTAATACCTAACGACACTAACACTGAATATGGGCACAGTTTACACTGCGAATGCTATGGGACGCAAACACGTAAACACTGTTTCCTTGAAAAAAACCCCAAAAACACCCACTAGTCGTGAATAGAAAGGATCGAACCTCGTCTCTAGCAGAACAAGAAACGCTAATCCACGGTGCTACCCCAACCGGCGTTCAAAATAAACGCAAGGCGAAGGCCCGTGGCAAGTGGATTTGATATCAGAGTGGTGGTTTCAATTTTTTTATTGGCCTCCATGACCCTCTGTTGATTTAGGTTACAATTCATTGATACATTAAGTTTCAGTTGTTTTTTTTTTAAAATGAGGACATTGACGGCATGCAAATTCTACAGACCTATTTCAACCTGGCCAAAAAAAGATAAATAAAAAATTTAAAAACAAAACAAAACAAAACAAAGAAAATTAAAAATCAAACACTAGCCCCACCTTACGTGTATATATATACACACACACACACACACACACACACACACACACACATATATATATATATATATATATATATATATATTATATTAAGTTATCGTATATCAACACGTGTTTCTTTATTAAACTTCGATTTCATTTATCGAAGAAAAAGCATACAAAAGGTGGATTGTGTTTACAGTGTGGTGAATTGAGTAAAGGTTTTGCACCAGTTTTAGCAGCATTCTAGAGACGTCACGATGTGCGACACTAGTAATGGGCTTCTGACCAGTGTTTGCAATACTTTAATTTACCAGCTGGCCACCAGGGCCTGCTGAAACCTGAAGGCTTTAAAATCTACAGGCTCTGATTGAAATCCCGTTTGGTTAAGGTCAAACCAATTTTTAAAAAAAAACCCAAAACAAACTACATTGTTTCACACCGTTTCTGCAAAATCAAGTGCATCGCCATTCCTACGCTAAAGTGCTGAAATAGGTGAAAGTGTAAGTCCCACGGGAACATGATGGATCGTCGATGATTCCCGAATGTTAATCAAGAGAAAAAACGGGAAACATTCCAGTTGAAAAATAATTGACAGATGATTTTCTGAAGGCCAGAAAGGCCTGCATCTATTTGAAACTGGCGGCCCGATACAATAACACCCGGTGCTATGTCTGTAGTCCGGCGGTTATTTCGAACGCTGCATTGTGCCCATGTTAGGAATCGCCCCCGGGCCAAGAATGGAACCCTGAGTAGGTCTTACTGGCTGAGGATCTGGGACATGTTGTGACCATGAGACATATAAGAGAAAATAAAGTGTCTGAACGTAATGACACTGTTGTAGTTAGAGCGCCCGCTAGGCACACCAAAGGCCGGACTCCGCTCTCCGCTGTGCTATGGCAGGAATAGTGCTGCAAGCTGAAGAAACACGGACTCATTCACTCACTCACCCACCCCCTCACTCAGCAATGATGTTCGACTGATAGACTATCTGCATCCCATGACAACCAAAGCACGTTTCTTTGCAAGAAACCACTGACCTGAAGCCAGGTAAAAGCATACAATCCCAGTGCGAGAACCCAGATGGAGCAAGGGCGTTTTGGAAGCTTCATGATGATAACAACGTTTGGGGAATTTGTTTTGTTCTCAATAAAGCAGCCAGAGCTCATCGGCGATTTCCGTGAATGTCCGGAAGGCGTTTCCCACATGAATATTCATTAGGTATTAAGAGATACAGACCTGTCATGACAAAAAGAACATTAACTAGAGACACATGAGCCATAGGACTATATTGTGTGAGACCTGTGTAGGTATTTCTAGATCGGAGATAATGTAGAATAGTCGGAGTGCAATACACTTAAAAACATAGGATTTGCTGTTTTTCTGTACAGTCGATATCCCTTATACTCCTTCAAATCAATCTCTGGTGCATGTAATCAAATTATCATGATAAAAACGAAATAAGAATCATTTTAACATGGGGATGATATTGTAAGGACAGACGAAATGAATCCTAACTGGGTATGTCAAAAAAGGGAATAAGAAAGGAGACGGATTGAGACACCAAAATTAGAACCGATCCTCGAGTATCCGACATGAAAAAATTGGGAATGGAAGTGAAGAATATAAAAGAGGATACGGAATCAAATTTAAGGTCTGTTTTTTTTTCAGAATTCGGTGCTTATGCTGATATAAGCACGTTTTCAAACATTGACACATGTGATGCATCACACAATATAATATAACTTAAACCACAGACATGCCATGTTTAATCGACGGCAACAACGGAGACAGATAAATGTGGCTTCAGAACCAATTTTATGGAAAGATGAATTTAATGTATTTCATTTCTCAAAACGTTGCCGATACAATCTGGGACAGATTCGCCAGTTTCAATTCCACTGGTAGAAACCTGATTCAGCATATCCCGTGGTTCTCGTAAAACAGCGTATATTTGGAACTGGTCAGTCAAGAGATTCTGGCAGAATACAGTCTGTCAAAATGGTGGACGATGTTGTGATGGATAGTTCCTTAACAGATCATGGTAAACACAGAGAGCAATATTTTGAAGTAGTTTTCAATTTCTTGTAGACATCAACATATAAAAGTAAGGAATGCACTGAAACCTTGGATAACAAAAAGTTTTTATTATATATATAAATGTTCTGTCTTCATATTCTTTGGCATTAAATCTCGACAAAGACCTAGGAATAATGTTGCGTGCGTCTTGTTCAGTTTCTTGGAATACATTTTTTGAAATCATAAGATTGTTTCAACAAGGCATAAAGTGGATTTCATCTTCAAAGTATGCAAGAATTTGTCGCTGGCAATTATCCTTGGAAGCATTTTCCTAATTGGACGAAAAAGGGGACACACATGAAGGAGATTTGCTCAAACAGAGCATTTCATGTCCAAAATATACAGAAATAAGTCCTCAAATGACAATTATATTTGAAAGCATTAGATCCTTATGGTTCCTAAGTAGGGGGCAAGCAGAGCGAGATGTTCTCAGAAACTGCATTTCATGTTGAGTACATAGAAAGTAAGTCCTCCAGTAACAATTACATATGGAAGCATGAGGTCTTCATTGGACATGAACAAGGACGAAGGTACGATGCGTCGGAAACCAGTGTGAGCATCCAAGAGGATTTCATCTTCAGTACGAGATCTACAGATGTAGATGTGGTACATTACGGTGGACACCGTACATGTCCCATTAGTATATAGTCCAGATACAATATAGAGATTGCATAAGGTCCCCCATTTCCATTCTTGTATGACGTTGTACCGTCACCAATAAGTGAAGATCCGGGTTAGAATTGCTCTTCAGCAACCCATGTTTGTCCCACAAGGCGCCTAACGGGATCCGGTACGAATTGGTTAACACCTGCTAACACACCGACTAAGGAAATGGTCAGTGTTGCTGACTCGGTTGATACATGACATCGTATCCAAGTGGCGTTGACCGATCCTCATGCTGCTGGTGAGCGCATTGTCTGGTCCAGACTCGATTATGAACAGACCGCAATCATATAGCTAAGCGACAGGTAACAAAGGACATAATCCCTTCCTCCCTAAAGCCACTGAGAAGTCGGGGGTCATGGGGATTCTTTGAGGAAGAGAATTATGACCAGGGCCCCGTTTCACAAAGCTGTCGTAAGTTTATGTTTCCATAAAGGAGGTATGAAACTCGTAGTGCTACAATTGATTTTTGAAACGTATCTCAAGTCTGCATTACTGGTTGTGAAATACACTTCACGGTTGAGTTGATACGGCGAGTGGATCCCCGGTCGTTTGTGCGTGTCTCACCTTCTTCATATCGTATGCTGTATGTTGTTGAGCAGCACAGTCCTTAATTCTGCAGCTATACGAATCACTCTCTGTAGCTTACTTCTTGTGTCTGGACCAGACAATCCAGTGATTGATATCACAAGCACAGTTGGGATACGATGAAATGCATTAAGAACGTCATCGATCCCGATCCGATCCCGTTAGTCACCTTTTCTGACAAGCATGAGCTGCTGGGGACATGTTCTAGCGCGGATACTAACAGCATACCATCTTGTATTAAACGCAGTGGACTTAGTGTTCACAAGATCTTTCTATACCAAGGTTTGTCATAACGTAAAACTAGCTGTACCTGTACAACAAACAAAACAAGACCAGTTCAAACACCCGGACCATTGTCGGCATAGAGAATAAGTAGGAAGTAAACTCCATCACTACAGAGTGAGTGAGTGAATGAGTGAGTGAGTGACGTTTTACTAATGTTCTAGCGATGGGGAAACCTGACCCGGCTTCACGCAGTGTACCCATGTGGGGAGTTAACTTGGGTCTTCGGGGTAACGAGTGAAAAGAGTGAACAAATCAAGCCTTACCTTCATCTAACTCATCTGGCCAGTCGCACGTCGTCAACGTGATGACGGACACGTTGTTGAGGACGTAGACGCTGGTGACGTCAGGAATTACGGAATCGGTGGATGACGTCATAACGTTGCTTAAGACGAGACTACACGAGAGTTGGTGTTACGTCTAGTAAATCACTGTACAGATCCCATGGAGCCATTTTGACAAGTGTATAGCCAAAACCCATCTGCAAACAAGAGAAAACATGAGAGAAAATGAGAGCTACACACAGAACGTCGGAGTATATTAACTAGTCGAGCCCCTTCATGAACGCAAATGCATAGACAAGGTACCTCAATTACTGCGCTTGTGAGTTGAAGTCCTTCGTTAGTCGTGAACATGCTACTGATTGGCGGAAATCCGATTATGACTGCACGAGACCGTACAACATTGAACATCTGTACATAGTATGGGTGCACATACTATGTTTACTTGTGTTTAACAATACTGGATCGATATTCCATGTCAAACACTATCAATAGTGCTGTGTGTTTATTTATCTTTACAGACTGTTAAACACTAATATATCCCACTTTACATAGCACCTTTGACCAGCTCTGCGCCAAATACTGTTGTTATACTCAACGTTATACCCTGTTGAACAGTACTGTAATAATATCCTACTTTATATACTGTTAACCAGTGTCAAATACTGTTGAGTAGCTCTGTTTATACTCAACGTTATGTCCCGTTGAACAGTACTGTGATAATATCCTACTTTATATACTGTTAACCTGCGTCAAATACTGTTGAGTAGCTCTGTTTATACTCAACGTTATGTCCTGTTGAACAGTACTGTAATAATATCCTACTTTATATACTGTTAACCTGCGTCAAATACTGTTGAGTAGCTCTGTGTATCCTCAACGTTATGTCCTGTTGAACAGTACTGTAATAATATCCTACTTTATATACTGTTAACCTGCGTCAAATACTGTTGAGTAGCTCTGTTTATCCTCAACGTTATGTCCTGTTGAACAGTACTGTAATAATATCCTACTTTATATACTATTAACCTGCGTCAAATACTGTTGAGTAGCTCTGTTTATACTCAACGTTATGTCCTGTTGAACAGTACTGTGATAATATCCTACTTTATATACTATTAACCTGCGTCAAATACTGTTGAGTAGCTCTGTTTATACTCAACGTTATGTCCTGTTGAACAGTACTGTAATAATATCCTACTTTATATACTGTTAACCTGCGCCAAATACTGTTGAGTAGCTCTGTTTATCCTCAACGTTATGTCCTGTTGAACAGTACTGTGATAATATCCTACTTTATATACTGTTAACCTGCGTCAAATACTGTTGAGTAGCTCTGTTTATACTCAACGTTATGTCCTGTTGAACAGTACTGTGATAATATCCTACTTTATATACTGTTAACCAGTGTCAAATACTGTTGAGTAGCTCTGTTTATACTCAACGTTATGTCCTGTTGAACAGTACTGTGATAATATCCTACTTTATATACTGTTAACCAGTGTCAAATACTGTTGAGTAGCTCTGTTTATACTCAACGTTATGTCCTGTTGAACAGTACTGTAATAATATCCTACTTTATATACTGTTAACCAGTGTCAAATACTGTTGAGTAGCTCTGTTTATCCTCAACGTTATGTCCTGTTGAACAGTACTGTAATAATATCCTACTTTATATACTGTTAACCAGTGTCAAATACTGTTGAGTAGCTCTGTTTATACTCAACGTTATGTCCTGTTGAACAGTACTGTAATAATATCCTACTTTATATACTGTTAACCAGTGTCAAATACTGTTGAGTAGCTCTGTTTATACTCAACGTTATGTCCTGTTGAACAGTACTGTAATAATATCCTACTTTATATACTGTTAACCTGCGTCAAATACTGTTGAGTAGCTCTGTTTATCCTCAACGTTATGTCCTGTTGAACAGTACTGTAATAATATCCTACTTTATATACTGTTAACCTGCGTCAAATACTGTTGAGTAGCTCTGTTTATCCTCAACGTTATGTCCTGTTGAACAGTACTGTGATAATATCCTACTTTATATACTGTTAACCAGCGTCAAATACTGTTGAGTAGCTCTGTGTATCCTCAACGTTATGTCCTGTTGAACAGTACTGTGATAATATCCTACTTTATATACTGTTAACCTGCGTCAAATACTGTTGAGTAGCTCTGTTTATCCTCAACGTTATGTCCTGTTGAACAGTACTGTGATAATATCCTACTTTATATACTGTTAACCTGCGTCAAATACTGTTGAATAGCTCTGTTTATCCTCAACGTTATGTCCTGTTGAACAGTACTGTGATAATATCCTACTTTATATACTGTTAACCTGCGTCAAATACTGTTGAATAGCTCTGTTTATCCTCAACGTTATGTCCTGTTGAACAGTACTGTGATAATATCCTACTTTATATACTGTTAACCTGCGTCAAATACTGTTGAGTAGCTCTGTTTATCCTCAACGTTATGTCCTGTTGAACAGTACTGTAGTAATATCCTACTTTATATACTGTTAACCTGCGTCAAATACTGTTGAGTAGCTCTGTTTATCCTCAACGTTATGTCCTGTTGAACAGTACTGTGATAATATCCTACTTTATATACTGTTAACCTGCGTCAAATACTGTTGAGTAGCTCTGTTTATCCTCAACGTTATGTCCTGTTGAACAGTACTGTAATAATATCCTACTTTATATACTGTTAACCTGCGTCAAATACTGTTGAGTAGCTCTGTTTATCCTCAACGTTATGTCCTGTTGAACAGTACTGTGATAATATCCTACTTTATATACTGTTAACCTGCGTCAAATACTGTTGAGTAGCTCTGTTTATCCTCAACGTTATGTCCTGTTGAACAGTACTGTGATAATATCCTACTTTATATACTGTTAACCTGCGTCAAATACTGTTGAATAGCTCTGTTTATCCTCAACGTTATGTCCTGTTGAACAGTACTGTAATAATATCCTACTTTATATACTGTTAACCTGCGTCAAATACTGTTGAGTAGCTCTGTTTATCCTCAACGTTATGTCCTGTTGAACAGTACTGTAATAATATCCTACTTTATATACTGTTAACCAGTGTCAAATACTGTTGAGTAGCTCTGTTTATCCTCAACGTTATGTCCTGTTGAACAGTACTGTGATAATATCCTACTTTATATACTGTTAACCTGCGTCAAATACTGTTGAGTAGCTCTGTTTATCCTCAACGTTATGTCCTGTTGAACAGTACTGTAATAATATCCTACTTTATATACTATTAACCTGCGTCAAATACTGTTGAGTAGCTCTGTTTATCCTCAACGTTATGTCCTGTTGAACAGTACTGTAATAATATCCTACTTTATATACTATTAACCTGCGTCAAATACTGTTGAGTAGCTCTGTTTATCCTCAACGTTATGTCCTGTTGAACAGTACTGTAATAATATCCTACTTTATATACTGTTAACCTGCGTCAAATACTGTTGAGTAGCTCTGTTTATCCTCAACGTTATGTCCTGTTGAACAGTACTGTAATAATATCCTACTTTATATACTGTTAACCAGTGTCAAATACTGTTGAGTAGCTCTGTTTATCCTCAACGTTATGTCCAGTTGAACAGTACTGTAATAATATCCTACTTTATATACTGTTAACCTTCGTCAAATACTGTTGAGTAGCTCTGTTTATCCTCAACGTTATGTCCAGTTGAACAGTACTGTAATAATATCCTACTTTATATACTGTTAACCTTCGTCAAATACTGTTGAGTAGCTCTGTTTATCCTCAACGTTATGTCCTGTTGAACAGTACTGTAATAATATCCTACTTTATATACTATTAACCTGCGTCAAATACTGTTGAGTAGCTCTGTTTATCCTCAACGTTATGTCCTGTTGAACAGTACTGTAATAATATCCTACTTTATATACTGTTAACCTTCGTCAAATACTGTTGAGTAGCTCTGTTTATCCTCAACGTTATGTCCTGTTGAACAGTACTGTAATAATATCCTACTTTATATACTGTTAACCAGTGTCAAATACTGTTGAGTAGCTCTGTTTATCCTCAACGTTATGTCCAGTTGAACAGTACTGTGATAATATCCTACTTTATATACTGTTAACCTGCGTCAAATACTGTTGAGTAGCTCTGTTTATCCTCAACGTTATGTCCAGTTGAACAGTACTGTGATAATATCCTACTTTATATACTGTTAACCTGCGTCAAATACTGTTGAGTAGCTCTGTTTATCCTCAACGTTATGTCCTGTTGAACAGTACTGTAATAATATCCTACTTTATATACTGTTAACCTGCGTCAAATACTGTTGAATAGCTCTGTTTATCCTCAACGTTATGTCCTGTTGAACAGTACTGTAATAATATCCTACTTTATATACTGTTAACCTGCGTCAAATACTGTTGAGTAGCTCTGTTTATCCTCAACGTTATGTCCTGTTGAACAGTACTGTAATAATATCCTACTTTATATACTGTTAACCTGCGTCAAATACTGTTGAGTAGCTCTGTTTATCCTCAACGTTATGTCCTGTTGAACAGTACTGTAATAATATCCTACTTTATATACTGTTAACCTGCGTCAAATACTGTTGTTATACTCAACGTTATGTCCTGTTGAACAGTACTGTAATAATATCCTACTTTATATACTGTTAACCTGCGTCAAATACTGTTGAGTAGCTCTGTTTATCCTCAACGTTATGTCCTGTTGAACAGTACTGTAATAATATCCTACTTTATATACTGTTAACCTTCGTCAAATACTGTTGAGTAGCTCTGTTTATCCTCAACGTTATACCCTGTTGAACAGTACTGTAATAATATCCTACTTTATATACTGTTAACCTTCGTCAAATACTGTTGAGTAGCTCTGTTTATCCTCAACGTTATGTCCTGTTGAACAGTACTGTAATAATATCCTACTTTATATACTGTTAACCTGCGTCAAATACTGTTGAGTAGCTCTGTTTATCCTCAACGTTATGTCCTGTTGAACAGTACTGTGATAATATCCTACTTTATATACTGTTGACCTGCGTCAAATACTGTTGAATAGCTCTGTTTATCCTCAACGTTATGTCCTGTTGAACAGTACTGTAATAATATCCTACTTTATATACTGTTGACCTTCGTCAAATACTGTTGAGTAGCTCTGTTTATCCTCAACGTTATGTCCTGTTGAACAGTACTGTAATAATATCCTACTTTATATACTGTTAACCTTCGTCAAATACTGTTGAGTAGCTCTGTTTATCCTCAACGTTATGTCCTGTTGAACAGTACTGTGATAATATCCTACTTTATATACTGTTGACCTTCGTCAAATACTGTTGTTATACTCAACGTTATGTCCTGTTGAACAGTACTGTGATAATATCCTACTTTATATACTGTTGACCTTCGTCAAATACTGTTGAGTAGCTCTGTTTATCCTCAACGTTATGTCCTGTTGAACAGTACTGTAATAATATCCTACTTTATATACTGTTAACCTGCGTCAAATACTGTTGAGTAGCTCTGTTTATCCTCAACGTTATGTCCTGTTGAACAGTACTGTGATAATATCCTACTTTATATACTGTTGACCTTCGTCAAATACTGTTGAGTAGCTCTGTTTATCCTCAACGTTATGTCCTGTTGAACAGTACTGTAATAATATCCTACTTTATATACTGTTAACCTGCGTCAAATACTGTTGAGTAGCTCTGTTTATCCTCAACGTTATGTCCTGTTGAACAGTACTGTAATAATATCCTACTTTATATACTGTTAACCTGCGTCAAATACTGTTGAATAGATCTGTTTATAATACACGTTATATGCCATTGAACAGTAGTGTAGGAATGTCCCTCTTTACATACCGATAATCCTATATCAATCCCGCTATGTATCTGTAATATTGCTGGCCGCGGCGTATAACTAAACTCACTCATTCAGTATTCCATGACAAATACTGTTGAATAGCGCTGTTAATACATGCATTCCCCTTTATACACTGCTGATCTGTGTGAGAATATTCCACATTATGTACTGTTTTATGAGAATGTTAGTGTCATAGCATCAAACAGCTCTGTGACATTATTTCATGTTATATGCTGTTTATTGGCTATTTGTGAATACACCACGGCAAATACAGTAACTGTTGAAGACAATGTGTCAACATTCCATGTTTAATATTGCTGATATTCCACGTTAACTGCGACTGAACCTCGCCATCTGAATATTTCACGCTTGATATGGTTCCGTTTGTTTGTTTGTTGTTTAACGTCGTGGCAGTGGGATGACCTAACGGTTAAAGCGTTCGCTCGTTACGGCGACGTTGTGGGTTCTATTCCGCACATCCGTACAAAACCCATCGTGAATGTGTGAATGTGTGAAACCCATTTCTGGTGTCCCCCGCAGTGATATTGCTGGAATATTGCTAAACGTGGCGTAAACCTCATTCATTCACCTGTTTAACGCTGCTTTCAGCAATATTCCAAATATACTGGACAAAATAACTTAGGGATATTGGTATTTTTTATGGCTGCTGTTCTATGATTATGTCACTGAATAAATGCAGCATTATTCATAATTTAAAAATTTACACATATGTATCTCTAACTATGTTTGTCCAGTATGTATAGCGGAGCTCAGTAGATAACCGAGCCGATGTGTCACGTCAAATACTGTTGTTGTTGTGTGTGAAGTTTCCATGTCAAATACACGATGACATCTATGTGACTATACACAAATATGTTTACATACGGACGAGAGAAGTTAGGCGTATATTAAAAGAATTAACCAAGTGAGACGATAACAGCCGCCATTCAGAATTTGACACTAATTACACCAGTGTCATGGCCGGAGATGCAACAAAAATAGATGTAGACAAGTCTTATCCTTGACCAGAGAACGTAAATGGGCAGGACGAGCAAGGAGGGAGCAAGGAATTAGTCTCACAAAGGTCAACGTCCAGTGTCCATGGGAGGACAGGTCAGATGGCTTGGAATTAATGACCAAGATTCAGTACCGGATCAGTCTCAGCAACCAAAACATCGGTTGTTAACAAATGTGATTTTATAATTAAGGTCAGATGATCCGGGACATGCACTGGTGTGTATTTACGATAATTACTGGATTACTGGATTACTAGATTGCCTTGCTGGACAAGACCTGTGAACCAAAACCTTTTGCTTGAAAACGACCGCTTTGACCAGTGTGATATTTCACCGCTCTTAGCAACGTTAAGATGTGTATGGTCTACAACGATAATAAAGATATTACTATGAAGTTCTTACACATGTATACAACGACGTTCGCGTTTTAAAGTTATATAATACGTCCTCACAGTCGTGGAAGCGTTGTTGTTGTTTCTTGTTTGTTGTTTAAAATTGCTTTCTGAAAAAAAAACTCAGCTACATGGAAAGGTGTTATAGCAAAGACTCAACTCTGGACCAGACAATCCGGTGACTGACCTCATTAGCGTCTGATAATGCCATGCCGCAACGTCCGCAAGACTGACCACACTTTCAGAGTAGTTGGTTCATACAGCAAGCATGTCTTCCGAAGACCAGCTCTTACCAAAGTTTCCAAAGGTCGACATGTTAGACCCTATGCATCAAACCTAGTTTTAATTTTTAAGTTTAAGACATTTCGACCTGCCTGTCATAGAGGATAGGTTTGGTGTTGTGGACACCAGTATGAAAGTTTAGGTCTGACAACATTAATACCTTAGCGTTAGGCTCCTGTGTCATGTCTGACGTGTCACGTGATACAAGCTGACGTCGAAAATCTGCAAATTAGTCGCCGATAAAACGTAGGTGTTTGTCGAGTGAAAAGCTGTCGACACTCGACATTTAAATGATAACGGTAGTTTTAAGTTGTCAGAAAATACATTTTATAAGATTCTATACGACAGTAGTCAAAATCTGTTTTCGTTGTTTTGGAAGTCAAGACTATGTGTAATAAATCCAAACCTAAGCTGGGGTGATTGTCATCGCAGTTGTGATTGTCGTCGCAGAGTTGCCCGTAGGTGGAGTGATAACACGGTTTGGATGCCAAATACTGAGCAAGATATAAAGTCAATTACAACGTGAGGACTATTGCAAGATTAGTTAAACACTCACCGACACAAATCTACTCTTCGCCTCTTTCACCAAAATGCTATGATCTCTATCACTCATTCATTTTATTCCTCACTATCTGAATGAGTGAGTATGATTTTACGCCGCCTTTAGCAATATTCCAACATTATCAAGGTGGAGACACCAGAAATGGTGTGGGGAATGAATCCCGTGTCTTCGGCGTGACGAGCGAAGACTTTAAGTACAAGGTTACCCCTCGCCCCCAATCGCTGAATGACTCACACAAAGATCTCTCACTCACTCATTCACTAGATTAAGTCCCTAGGATACAAAGATCTCATCACTCACTTACATATACTCATCTGATGAATGAATGACTAACTGACTCACTCATACGTCTTACTCACCA
Organism: Haliotis asinina; assembly: GCF_037392515.1. Classification (NCBI taxonomy): domain Eukaryota; kingdom Metazoa; phylum Mollusca; class Gastropoda; order Lepetellida; family Haliotidae; genus Haliotis; species Haliotis asinina. Next base: position 44,310,772 of record NC_090290.1, on the reverse strand, counting down.
AAATATCTCCCTCCCTTACCCGCTCACTCACTCACTCACTCACTCACTCGCTCACTCACTAGCTTAAGTCACTAAAATACAAAGATCTCTATGACTCACTCATGGTTGATAACTCTCATGTAATGAAGCTTACGTTTACACTGTTCAAGACACCAGTTAGCACAACCAAACTGACAAGAGGTAATAAAAACAGTACGTAAATCTCAGCTAAAACCACAGTGCATTGTGCGAGTTTTACCTGTCACGGATTTACGATCACCTTCGTATAACCATAATAAACAACGGTCCCATACTGACGGATACAATTTCTGGAAGGAGTCCACAATATGTACGCTTCCACGCTGCGTTAATCCATTCACGTCAAACACACTAACACCGTAAAGTACTCCCTGCTATCAATAACACGATACCAACGGCGATATGTCATTGTCTAACTTTATGCGTGTGGACGCGCGATGCGCATACGTGTGATATATATGCTATTTGCAGTAGTTTACATCCCTTTGCACAAGAAACAATCGAGCACTCTTCGAGTCAAATCACCCTTTATTCCTTTGAGGACGATCATTTGGAAGCACCATCATAAATACAGCAACAATATTAGGACCCGTGAAGGTCGGGGGTAGAATAGGCCTTCAGCAACCCATGCTTACCATGAAAGGCGACTAACGGGATCGGGTGGTCAGACTCGTTAACGTGGTTGACACATTTCACCGGTTCCCAAGTGCACAGATCGATGCTCATGTTGTTGATCACTGGATTGTCTGGTCCAGACTCGATTATTTACAGACCGCCGCCATAAAGCTGGAATATTGCTGAGTGCGGCGTAAAACTAAAGTCACTCACTCACTCATTCAACAATATCAGACTTAGTGAACATGACCCTGCTTCTCAATGATGTCCAAATCCGAATGGTATGCGAAAGCCGTGGACTAAATCAATATGGCGGTGCTCAGGAAAGGCCACGAATGAACCACATGTGAACAGATTCTGTTGAAATAATTAGTGTTTTTCTGAAACAATAAAGGATTGCAGCGTGGGAAGTAGGTCACGAGCCGCTGTCCAGCTGACTCTTGTGCTGGACAAACTCCACAAGTGTTTCCTTGTTTTCCTCCACTAACAAAACTCTCACATCTTTGTCTTCGGCTGGCCGAGCGTGAGAACAAACCTTTGGTCTGAATACGATAAGCGAATAGATTTGTATTCGCTAAACTCCAGTTACGAGCCTACCCATTTATTTAGAACAAGTCCCTGTTTTAAAATGCATTCGTACTGTTTGGAAATGTCAAGATTTTGAAGACAGTATTTACACTGGGTCATGCTATGTAAGTCACGTGGTTGTCAGGTATTTCGAGTACGTACCCCAGGTACGTTTATGTTTACAGAAAAGTACCCCAGCCAAAATCAGTACAAAAACGTATCCTAGGACTAGACCATTACGCGCTGTTCTCTTGATCGGGCCTGTTATACTGTATGAGTGAGTGAGTATGGCTTTGCTCCGCTTTTGCAATATTCCATCAATATCTTGGGGTGGGGGTGGGGGGGGGGGGGGGGGGGGGAGAGACACCAGAAATGGTCTTCACATATTATACCCATATATGAAATCGAAGCCGGGTATTCGGCGAGACGAGACGACGCTGTATCTACTAGGCTACCCCACCGCCAACTGTTGTATGAGATGCTTTTGACTGCGGTAGACACTTAACAACCATACGCAGCCATGAATGTTTCGCGATGCACAATGGCTCTCGCAGTCAGCTGAATGGGAGCAAGTACATAAATTATGGTTTCGCTTTTGAGTTAAGGAACATGGACTCACCCGCTGTTTAAGACAGGGGTTCGTTTCTGTATTTTGACCTTGTTCAGGATATATGTCTGTATACAGAAACGTACCTGGGAACATGTATGTAGTATCTGTACTGACAACAACCCCTTCAGCATGACAAGTCTTTGTATGGTACACGTGAAATACGTTTTACACGATTTGCACATGGGTTTCAAACGCGGTATACCCACATGCAGTCTAATCACATACGAGGTATCGGTTACAGAACTGGAACTCTAAATCACCCTTTAGATAAAAATAACTCCCCAATCATTCGATCATTCCACCAAGTTCTTTCCCTATGTCACAAAAAACGTAAATACCATTTCTTAATGTCCACCAAACTTTCAACAATTACCAAACAATACTCACTCACCCATGGTGATGCCTTCTTGCCCGTGTGTACGTCCAACTGATGGACCGTCACAATGAAGTCATGTACATGCCTTTGTTTATTGTGGTTGACTAGAAAGTCTTGATGGATGACCTGTCCGGACAAGAGGCCAGTGACCGCTCGAATGACCATCTTGTGAACCATCGAAAACCATCAAAAAGGCATCTCCTCATACCGTATATCACACATATATGTCCTTACATACACCGAGATGCTGTGGAGGAAGGTTTGGTATAATGGGACAAACGACAGTGAAATATGTCCCGGGGAGGTCCGCTTTAGGCGGTGGGCTTTAGGGTTAGGTTTTTGGTCGCTTTTTACCGAGGGGTTTGGTTTGGCGAGAGAGTTAGTTTTACGCCATCTTTAGCAGTAGTTCAGCAAAATCACGTTGGGGGACATCAGAAATCCTATAACCCCGTGTGTAATCCTATATATTACACATGTCTAGAATCTGAACCCGAGACTAAGGCGTGACAAGCGGTCGCTTAAAAAACAAGGCCACCCATTCCCCTTTGGCTTGGTAGACGTTGGGATTGGCAGTGGGGTTTGGGTTGTGTTGGAAACTCCAGTTGGGACTGGTGTTGTGTTGAGTGTTGTGGTTGGTGATGGTTCAGAATAGAAGCTTTGTTTTGGCAGACCCTGGGTATATGGTGGCTTTGAGGTGTGACTGGGGTGGGCATGCGGTTTTGAGGATGGAGTGGATTTCAGTTTCGATGGAGTCATCGGTGAATGATTCATATCTTACTATGGCTGAAAAAAAACCCAACAAACATGCACGTTACAAACTATGAATATGAATGTTGTGAAAACAGATTAACTCACAAACAAGCGATCCTTCTGTAAACAGAACCTTCCACAGAGGGAACGTCGTTCTCGCCAGTGGTAATCAGAATGACTGACTGACTGCCGAAGACATTGTCCCAAGCCTATGAACTTGTATAACAAAGAAAACTGATCAGAAGCTTTAACACCGAACGATTATCCAACGCGAAATAATTCACTGTGATAATTCATAAATCCTCACAATAACCGTTTCTTGACACAAGCTACAGATCCTCGAGTGGTGTTAGTGACAGAGTTACACAATATGTTCAGAGTGGTGGATAAAGTCGACTTATGTGAGGTTATACTTAACATCCGCGAGTCAACCACTGATCTGGGGAGAATTATAGATAGCACGTGAACGAATGCCGTCAACAACACGAGGCTTAGCGTGACAAAATGACCTGGTGTGATTAATTTCACCCCTAATTCACTTCATCTTTCTCATATTCTCAGTCCAAAGAGTCAAACCACATCGTGGTGACACCGTTCCCACTCTTCACACACGTATGCGCAATCATACAAAGCACACCAGCTGGTAACGTCATGACATATCAGTATGGAAAATTAGGCATGGAATTACATAACGTCTACTGACCAATTTCCATTAGGAATCAATATGTTGCGTATGTGTGATTGTGAAATGACCCATTAGAATTGTCATGCCCTGGTTGCGCTGAATTGCAGTTAATAATTCTATGAACAATATATTTCGAAGGTCGGGGAATTGGGAGGGGGGCGTGAAAGGGGGAGTGGGAGGGGGAGGGGAGGGGTAGCCTAGTGGTTAGAGCGTTCGCTCAGCACCGAAAAGATCTGGGTTCGATTCCCTTCATGGTACGCTTCGCGAAGGTCGATGATTGTCCTCCACCGAAAACTTCTGGAATATTCTTATAAGCGGTCTAAAGACTTACACATTCGGAGGTCGAAGCTGTACAGGAAAGTATTTCCTTAATACATATATCTCCAAGAAAATAATTAGACCTGTCTACTGCCCAAACTAGTCTGAACTTGCGAGCAGATCTTGCCTGACACCCTGCGCTGTTGTAAACACTCACTGCCCTCCATCACGCGCTGCCCTGCCCGTGAACCTGGGGGACCAGGACGTCTTAACGAGAATGTCCAGTTATGTTTGCGCGTTATGGGTGACATAGCATTCTGAAAAAAACACCCCATCCATCCATGTTGTAAGCAGTCTGCCTGCCAAACATGCAATCTCTAATGGAGACGTTTTGGATAGCCGCTCTCAATACGTTGTGGCATGCATTCGTGGGTTTTCCTATGCGAGTGACTGCACGATGTGAATGTTCAACCTTCATTTCTGTCCATCTCCCTTGTATGTATGTCTGTCGCCCAGATGGGCAGTGGGGTAGCATAGCGGTTAAAGTGATCGCTCCTCACGCCGAAGACCCGGGTTCGATTCCCCAAATAGGCACAATGTGTGAACCCAATTTGTCATGTCCACCGCCACGATGTTTGAATATTGTTAAAAGCTGCGTAAGACCATACTCATTCATTCACTCACTCACTCACACTCACTCACTCACTCACTCACTCACTCAGTCACTCGCAGACATACAAAAGCGACTTGCCTCTATCCTGGATTGGTTGAATATGGGTGGTCACACCTATCAGAAATTCGCGAAAGCCAAAATTTTTAAATTACTGCTGACAACATAAGTGAGAACGATTGACAGTAACTATGATGCTTTATATCAACATATCGTTTCATAAACGTCAGAGAAAACCCTCTCCAAATACAAAGGACAGTTCTTTCAAATTCCGAGGCGATTCGAACTTAATCATGAAGACATGCTTCTGAATCACTATCAAAATAATGATGACACCAGGCCCGATCGGTGGCACGATGAAATCAACTGGAAAATAAAATTATCCCTGGCTTTTAGAAAGAAAATGAGTTCCGTAGAGACATTTGTTGAACTGATATTTGGTCAGTGAGTGAGTCAGTGAGTTTAGTTTTACGCTGCACTCAGCAATATCCAGCTATATGGCAACGGTCTGTAAAATAATCGAGTCTGGACTAGACAATCCAGTGATCAACAACATAAGCATCAATCTATGCAATTGGGTGGGAACCGATGACATGTGTCAACCAAGTCAGCGAGCCTGACCACCCGTTAGTTGCCTCTTACGACAAGCATAGTCGCCTTTTATGGTAGGCATGTGTTGCTGAAGGCCTGTTCTACCCCCGGACTTTCACGGGTCTTTCGTCAGACTTGCATGTCTCGCATGAAGGGCGGTGTGGTAGCTTAGTGGTGAAAGCGTCCGTTCGTCACACTGGTTCGGTCCCCCACATGGATACAATGTGTGAAGCCCATTTCTGGCGTGCCTCGCTAAACGCGGCGTAAAACCATACCCATTCACTGCCTATGATCAAATAACATTGTACTCAACACTACTGTACCATCTTCTGACGAGGAGTAAAAACGTTTCACCACAATTTGATGAAATGATGAATTGATGATGCTAACTGCTGACTGGTCCTGCCGCGTGAACTCCTACTTTGACCTTGACCTTGCGTTCCTTGACCCCGTGACAAAATATCGTCCCTCATCTGAATATTTCATTATAATAGTCACAGCATGTTTATGTGTTTATGCTATATCCTCACAGGAACGCCCTGCGACCCTTGGGTTATCGTAAACGAACAGCAACAGAGCGTTACGGGCATTTCCGGCGCTATACTTGCAATTGCGTTTGAGAAGTGCTTTGTTCTCTAATGGCAGCGAAAAGGTTATTACAACGTCGGGACTGTCGATGTCGCGCATGCTGTGTAGGAGTGAAACCGCTCGAGTTAAATGTAACAAATTGTTCGAGTGTGATACATACTTCAGCAGTAAATTAATATTCGACCTCCTGTAGCACATATGGCGATATGGCGGCGGTCAGAACATAATCGTGTCTGGAACTGACAATCCAGTGATCAACACCATGAGCACCTATCTACTCAAATGGGATATGACATCATTTGTGTCAACCAAGTCATCAAACCCGACCATCCGATCCCGTTAGTCGGCTCTTACGACAAGCATGGGTTGCTGAAAAACATTGGCGTCGGCATTATGGAATTGAAAATCGGTATAAAAGACATAGTAATGAAGCAAAACTATGTCAGGTGAGACATTGCCACGGACATTGTAATATGTTTCGTGGACCATCGAGGCTGGTTACCAACTGGCTTTGACGTTTCATATTCATAGGCATTTCAGTAACATTTAAAGACTTTTGCAAAATTTATTTATTTATTTATTTATTTAGTTAGTTAGTTAGTTAGTTAGTTAGTTAGTTAGTTAGTTAGTTAGTTAGTTAGTTAGTTAGTTAGTTAGTTAGTTAGTTAGTTAGTTAGTTAGTTAGTTAGTTATCAAGCAGCTGTGATAAACTGCATTCTCGTTATCCCCAGGGTATATACGTTCCGGTAAGTCTCCACTATATCCTGGATGCATCTGGGTTGATAATGTTATTGCCTCCCTTTGCTGACTCGGCATGCTTACAGTAGCCAATCAGCTAAGCCGCTGTTAAAACCAAACTTGCTGGTGTCAATAAAGATAGCGGTCGCAGCTGCGAAGCTTGTTCGCAGTGCGACACAGATTTGGGGAAATGATACAGAAAAATTGATGGGTCCGAAAGAAACAAAATATATGCAAGAAATCTTTCTACCCCTTTCAGAGAACTTCCGCATGGTTTGTGTTGCCAGATTTAATCGGTCAGATAATTTAAAAGCGAAAGCGAGTTGTGATTGGTTCGCTCAACTTCCCAGCGTAGACACCTGATTTGAGAATAGAGAGGGAATAAATGTATCGGCCCATGGATGCATCCAGGGTATGGTGGAGATTCATCGGGACGTTTATCGTGTAGATATCGAGGATGTGGCAGGATACACTTGTCAAACATGTGTCACGTGTTGCATGTCGTTATTCAAACGGATTTTTCTCGCACGCGTTAAGCACCATGCCTCCTCGCCTGAAGCCACGCATTTATTTAATTTACAAACAGACATTAATACAGCAGCAGCACAATATGACCATTTCTCACAGATAAAGATTCTTTTGTCTACATAACAGAAAGGTAGAAATCCCATTCTGAGATAATGGAAACATCACCGTTTCTTCCAGTATGGAGGCACTTCCGGTCAGATATTACTTCCTCCGCCTTGGGAGAGTTCTTCCTGTTCTACTTCTATTTCTGTCGTTTTCAGGAGTTACACAACATACACGGTAGCGTGTACACGTGGAACTACAGTCTGGGCACCAGATGTCCTCCCAACGACATCGAGACAAAGACAAAGAACACGGGAATATACAACCCTGTCGGGTCAAAACTAAATATAGACCTCGGAGCTATTTAGGAAATGAAAGCACAAAAACCGAATTCCATGTGGCGTGGAGACAAATACGGTTCACAGTTGTATTGCAGTTAGTTTTTCTGAATCATATAAAATATAAATATATCGAATATTTAAAATCTCTAAAATTTCTGTGGAAATGTCATTCCGATGTTGTAAATATTAAACATTTCTGAACATAACCTTATACAGTGCTGTTACACGGTCTGAATAAGTGGGTGAATTTAGTTCTACGCCGCTCTTAGAAATATCCTAGCAATATCTTTGAACACTAGAAATAGCCTAAAAACCATGTGTTGAATGAAAAATCGGGCTGGATGTGAGGAGCTAACACTGGAACCACAAGGCAACCCCAGCGCCCCGAACTGATTGAGAGCGTCGCCAGCAAACCAATAGCTTAGCACATGGTTGATGACATGTCACTTAGATCCGGTTCAGTGTTCTATACAACACGGATGTGCCTTGTGTCTAGAGCGGCAGTTGGATGTAGAGTCATTTCCTTACCACTGGACTCCAGAATACCCCTTTGGGGATACCGTTTTAGACTTGGTCTGAGGTCGTAGTCATGTAAGTACGTATAGGCCGGCTGGTGAGAAGCGGGGATTTGGTTGATGTTGTCGTTGTTCACAATATTAATCACTGGATTTAGTCCCAATTCGTCATGCTACATGTCGTTTCCCCGTCTGTCGCTCGGCACGAGGCACAGATCGTCTCGGACTTAGTGTAATGTGTCTGGAATATCCATGATAAACCGTAGCATATTAATCAACGCAATCCGTCAGTCCAAGATTTCGCGAACAAACTTGACTCTTATCACTCTGTTTGAAAATATTTTGACATTTATTCTTACCCTCAATTTGCTAACCCATTTAGTCCCCCAGATAATACCCCTGAATATGACACCCGGACTATGTGGGGTAAAGTACGCCAATAGTGCCACGTGACTGTCTACCTACTTGGGTATGTAGGGTAAACTATATCTACACTATCCCATTCATATTCACCTTGGTAGGAATTTTTGTAACACATATATATCGAGGACGAATAACGTGCTCACTGTTGACCTTCGCCCCTTCACATACTCTAAACGCCAAATGAAACGTCTCCACTACAGTTGTTTCTTGTTTCAATGGTTGAAAAATAGTGACTTTGATCTTTGTCTCACAGCAGAATTTTATTTCAACCTTTCTTTTGGACTTATAAATAACCGTCATTGGTTTGTTTTGGCAAGATCGAAAATAGGACAAGTTAAATCTTTTGAAAAAGATGCATTTTACCTAAATATGAATGCATTTGAGAATTTGTCTCGCACTAAGCTGTGTTGTTCATCATTCTTGTAAACTAATGACTTTGACAGATCTTTGATAATTTTTCAGTAATTCATAAATGCAAGAGGGTAACGTTTCTTTTGGCGTATCAGTTTCTAGTATTTACTTTTTTACTCATGTGAGTACATGGGTGTGCTATTGTTCTATGAACTCCTGTAGTGACCCATATTGTTGTGTGCTCCTTTGTCGTCGAATGCGTTGTCGAATGAGTTTTCAGCGCGATAATAAAGGATTGTCTGTTCTTATCTAATAAATGCCTGCGTGTCCAAATTGCGTGAATCAGTTCTGTTTTGTCACTTACTGTCGGCTGTCTAAAAACAGCCGTCATATAGGTGGATTATGGTGTAAAGCGAGCTCAAATACTAAAGCAATTAATTCTCACAAAAGGGTTGACGAAATCTATTGGTAATGCCGTGATAATGTATGGTATCGTGCTGATAATCCCTGATACGTTCCACCCCAACACATCATAAGGAAAATACAGCAAATGTCAAATATATCTCAGTGCGTGAGTGAGGAATCGAACCCGGGTATTCGGTGAGCGAGCGAAAGCTTTAACCATTCGGCTACTAGATCACCCCGGTTGGCTGTACACTGTTACAGATTGGATCCTACAAGTAGCATTAAGTGGTTATCTGACAGTCAGACTGCAGCCATGGCGCTAACTAGCAAATTCTTTCAACTGCCAATATGGCTGGGATATTGCTCAACTCGGCTTTAAACGAGGAACACACCTATACCCTGAGTTTATAACGATGGTTACAGTGTGTGACCCTGTATGGTTCAAGTACGTGTCATGGTACTCTACAGGGTGGATAGGTTTGACAATTCTTTGAATTCAATTTTTAATAAAATTTAAAGTTGGCGACTCTGTTTGCCCGAAGCGGGAAGAGACGTGTCGTAGGATAAAGGAACCTTTTAGAGAAATACACAATCGTTATTTGTTCAACTCTCTGGACAAAGCACCTATTCAGTTATCTTCCCGGTTTGTTCAGTTATCTCCCCTTTCACGATGTTATAATTTGAAAAAGGTGAAAGTGGTTTAGATGGAAACACATACACATTATTATGGACGCTGTATAGCAGGACTTGTGAATATAGTATCTCATTTGTCAGCGGTCACATCTTCAAACTTTAAAGCTGAGCCAATGATCAAAGGACATATATTGACAAAGAGGTATGAACACGAGTTTTTGGAACATCATAAAACACGTTCTGAATGCTTCAAATTCATACTGAAGTTTTTCTTGTTAAAATATTTGACAACTTTTGTTGTACACGCGCTCTTTGAAAGAAGGTGTTATTTGAAATCTGAAAAGAAGCTGTGATCTCTTGTTTTCCCCAACACTCTAAGGTATTTTCATCATAACTCTAGAAACAAACTCAGAGTGGTCTAATGTCCACGTGCATTGGAGCATGTTATACCAACACTCGTGGGAGGCCTGGGCTGAGTTTAATCTTACGCCGCTTTTACCAATATTCCAGCAATATCATGACGGAGAACACTAGTAATGGGTTTCACACCTTGCACGCATGTGGGGATTGAACCTGTGTCTTCGGCGTGACGAGCGAACGCTTTAACCACTCGGCTATCCCACCGCCCCAGAAGAGGCGTGGTGTGTGAGATGCAACAAAAGCGGTTCATAGTTTGGTATCTGAAATTCTATCACAAGAAATAAACGAACTGACCATCTTCATGACCTATCAACACCTAAAAGGAGAGCGGAAGGTCTGGGTTCGATCCCAGCTATACCCCCAATAATGTTGAAGGATGATACTTGTCGTTAGCCTGTCTGAAGCTCTTCAGAAGGAGATACAAAACAAGAAATAATTGGCTCGGTGTCCGTTTGGTACGTGTGAGTGAGGAAGACAACATAAGCTGGAACATGCTGTCTCAGTGGTTTGGTACATTCTATACAAACATTACGCCACGAGATCACCTACGCGTTCATGTCGGTTTGTAAGTGCAATGACCTTGAGGAACCTCATTTGGTGTCATATCGTTAACTCCTTGAGAGCAGGTTAGAACTGATCTTCATGGGTTCGGGTTCGGGTTGTCAGGCTCGCCAACTTGGGAGACCCATCTCGTGTTAACCTCATTGCGTAGATCGCGATAAACAACTTCTGTCACTAGCCTGTAGGGTTCAGTATTTACAACGCTATATCCTGTATATCGCTGAGCGCGGCTTTAAACAACAAACAAACCAGCCAAACCCCAGATCTACAGAGGGCCGATGTTGTATTCCGGGGCTTTAAGCTCACCACGAGAACATCTTGGTTCAATTAGACAATGCATGGACCTCATTTGTGTTTCCCCGTTTGGTATAAGGTTACAAGCGGCATAAAACAATATTCACTCCTTCACATTCTGCACGTCTGTTTGATTGACGAGCTCAGTTATCCAGACAACTTGTATTCACAAAAATTATCATGTCAAATTGTTTTGGACAAGGAGTATCAATAATACTTATATCTCACGTAGAGGCTAGTTGTCATTGAATCCCTAAACATTAATGTGTAAAATATATTCTTAAAGTGGATCATTGTGGGATATCATTTCTTTCATTCGGGTGAGAGAATGGTTGGTAAATAAAAAGACCGTAAACAAGATTACACCTGTTAAAGTGAACTAATATTACACGCCTCGGAAATGAGACATCTCCAGGTTCTGTAGACATTGGGTTGCTATGGAGACAGGTCACGTGAATTACCGTGGATTACTTAATGAAAATGACAAAATCGATACATATAATCGATACATAATCAATCAAATGCTACACGTGATTTTCAATGGAAGCTTCGAGATTATAAAGCCTGATGTGATGTTATGTCCTTCTGTGAAGCCCTTCCATGAGAAAACACATTCCCAAAGTATGTCATTTCATTGCCTGCAATGTTACAGATCTGAAGAGCATTTCACAAAATCGCAAGCAACCAAGATATTGCCTTCGACAGATTCATCTGCGGGGATCGCAAATACAAGCCCCTATTTTGTTTTTCTTAAAAAAACTTGGTTTACGAAACCTCCAACTTCCTACCAAACAGGGGTATCGCTGTGGACATGAATAAATAAGTTAATAAAATTACTCTCACAAAATGTGTGAAAATATATTGCAAAAACTTCGAAAGTTAATGTACTAAAAGGAAAATATTTGAAATTGGATATACACTTTCAGCCATTCATTTTGGAACCGAAATACACAGAACAAAAAATGTCAGATTAAGAGAAACGTGACAACAAGACCATTTCGTAGTAATGTTTCTAAAACAGTACACCGGAAGTTTTGAATTGGTGATTAAGGAAGTGTTGTTTGCCCCTTCAAATAAATATACATCACGTGATAAGTAGATACAGCTTGTGTGAATGAGTAGATGTGTTATGCCGCACCAGTGATAGCTGTTCCAGGCTAGAACAGGAAACACTCAGTTGTTGAAGGACAGGCAGAGAAGGGCTCTGTTGCAGCCGCCAAAATGTTACATCACGCTACTAGTTTGACAAAATAATGTCAAAGTTCACGTATATTAGCCAATCAAATCACTCGAAGGTGTTATGACATATATGTGTCATAACACTTTGTTATGAAACACCTTTACGAAGTACCACGTGGGTAATAAAGCTAAATGATGGAAAACCTTATGAAATTGACACTGCTTTGTAAAAACTAGATTTACTAAATTTCAAACTGAAATACCAAACGATTATTTATTCATATATATTTATAATTATTATATAATTATTCATGTAATTTTTAAAAATATATTTATTTCAATGATGAAATAAGGAAAAATGTGGAAATATTCATAAGTTATAAAATGATATGTTTACAGGAAATACACAGACTTTAATGGCGTCGAATACAGGTGCGCGCAGTCGCGACAACACTATGTGAATCACTTCCCAGTGATACAGAAGACACAGCATGTTTACCTACTACCTGGAATATTTCGTCTGGTGACTGGCCAGGTGTGTGAGGGTTTCACGATGTCGACCGTAACTCACCTGTGTTTACCTGTACAGGTATACCTACAGTCTATGTGGCTATGAAGGTGACACAATAAAGCACCTGCTTCATAGTGTTTTCCCGTTGTCAGGGAGACACGTGTCATGTTTACAGTCATATATGGATATGGTATTTTAGATGGAGTGAGTGAATATTGCTTAACGCCGCCTCAGTATTTTGCAGCTATTTACTGCGAATCCTAATGAATTCTCGAAGGTCACAGTAAGGAAAGTAAAGAAAACAGTTTATAAATATATTGGGTTTTCATATATGTAGATCTGTGTATAAAGATTCAGAGTCCAAAAATACCCATAACATTGTGTGAGTGAGTGAATGAAGTTTTACGCCGCTTTCGCAATATTACAGTAATATCATAACGGGGACACCAGAGATGGGCTTCACACATTGTGTCCATGTGGGATTCGAACCCGGGTCGTCGGCGTAACGAGCGAACCCTTTAACCACTAGGCTACCCCACAACCACAAGACTGTATGACGTCCTCAATCAAGTAGTCTCATATGTCGAACAATATTCCACTCATTCATTGTATATGCACATTCACAAGACATGCTGCTCTGAAGATTTCAAAGATAATCTTACAACCCCAAAGTTGAGTGATCTGGTTTACAACATCAAGGCTACAGTTAAACTTCCCGTATTTTACGGTAGACATGTCGGGGCGTCATTTGTAACGAAAACGATGTCCGTTGCAATGCCTCATCAGATTTGTACGATGTCTCCGTGTTTGATCAGCTAAACAGTTGACTAGCATTAGCGTGTGTTTGTGACTGGGGAGACGCCCCCTATTCGAGAACACCCGAAATAAATCACTGTTTGTTAGTGAATCATAAATGCATGATTACGGTATGGTCAGTGGACTCTGGATTTAGTAGATATTTCTAACGAATATGGAAAAGACTAAACCAAGTTTGGTTTGTTGTTTAACGCCGCATTCAACAATACACCAGGTTTAGAGCGGCAGTCTTTGAAGAGTAGAGTCTGGACTAGACAATTCAGTGATCGACATCATGAACAACGGTCTGCGCAATGATGATACGATGACACGAGTCAGCGAGCCTCACAACCCGACCCCGTTAGTCACCTCTGACAACAAGCTTCGCTTTCTGAAGACAAATGTTCATGCGGATCTTAACGCGGTTGGTCCCATGTGTTATCTAGCATTATGTCCCACATCCCCGCCAGTAGATCTCCTACTACACATGATATATTCAGAGTCTTCAATTCTCACGTAATTTTTAAACACAGGCTAAGCACAAAACGATGGGATACTGTTTGTTAAACTGTAGCAGTAAACATTCTAATTATACCGTTGTCTGTGCGGTCAAGAGGGATCAGTTTCAGCTATCAACATACTACTGGGGGTTGTTTGAGCAAACTATACCCCCAAGGAGCCACCAGGGTATCATGCAATGAGCCCCCATTGTACCACTGACTATATACGCCACTGACACAGGTTACTTACTCCTCTAGGACTAGTTTATTGCTCGGGAAAGGAACACTGTTGCCATATCTCTTGCCTAACACTTTATACAGTCAAGAAACGTTGCTTCGAAGTGGTGTGAGTGAGTATTATTTTATGTCGCTTTTAGCAATATTCCAGCAAAATCACGGCGGAGGACACCAGAAATAGGCTTCACACATTGCACACATGTGGAGATTCAAACCCGAATCTCCTGTGAGACAAGCGAAGACTTTAACCGTTTGATTACCCCTCTGTCCCTGGGTCGAAGTTCGAAAATGAAGTAAATAAATTGAAATATTAAATAATATCCGAAGTTCGACAGAACCACAAAATGAGTCCTAAGTAAGAGATCATTGCGGTAGCTGAATGGATTTACGTAAATACCTCGAAATATGCGAAGTTCGACACAACGGCAAACGAGTCATACTTTAACTTAGAGATAACAGTAAATTCGACATATCCAAGTTCAGCTGAAGTTAGTCTAAAAAAATCATGAACAAATTACTACCAACTTTAACATTGAAATTCGCAACAGAAATCGATCTACCTGGGAGAGCCAACAGTCATATTAATTACCATATTTCACTTATTATTGCAACGTTCGTGATACCTGACAAGTACTGGATATCTGGCTAGAACAAATAATATAACATAGGTCTGTCGATAAGGACGCTATCCATTGATATAACGCCACCATTGTTATGCAGTAAGGATCTATATTCAGATAATAATATTTGTGGATAAGGATACGTATGGTAACACCATGGCAGGCGTTAAATTCCGTGAGAATTATATCAGCGCAGGTCATGCAGATGTAATCAGTTTAGTCCGATATCGTAACATTGTTATATGTTACATTGTTTATGTGTGCAGCATGCCGTATTAACGTGAGAAACAATGGCGGGGAGTCCTGACCTTCCAGTGGCAACTTGTTTCTTAAGGTCAAGGTCACATTACGGTTAAGTCACTTCCACTACGACAGGATGATCTAGTCTATCATGACGGATACTTTACGTCGGACGTTCACACATTCGAATGTCGCGAAGGTCATACATATATAATTATGTATATGCACAAACTCCTTAGCGTCCATGTGCATATTGACTTAGCTTATATGTTTGGCCCCTAAACGTACATAAGCCATTACCTTTTATCGTAAATACTTAACGTCGTCATATACGCTTTATCTTTCATCTCAACGTCTTAACGACGTCATATACGCTCGCTTTACCTATCATCCTAGCCTCTTGACGACGTCACATACACTCGCTTTAACTTACGTCCTAACTTCTTACTGGTGTCATATACACACTCCTAACATGTTTCATTGCAACGTACAACATGTGTACATGACGTTGTGACAATGGTGTCATAACCACTTCACACCTTCCATCTTACGACCACGCGCACATACGCAAAAACCAACCAACCAACAAACAAAGCAACAACAACAACAATACAAACGTTTCTGTTGTTCAAGTACATGTGTACTTGACGTGTCATGGACACGCAGTGTTCTTCCCTGTTCTTCCCTAATGTCATCCATTTGTCATGTGTCACCGTATCTTTTGAAGAACATTATGAGTCTCCGTCATATTATTCCAAGATGTCTCCCTTGACAAACAAAAAGCATCGGCGAATGAAGATAACAAATATGAACACGCAACCATTTTCATGGGCCTTTGAAGAGACATTGCTAGACTAATCACCCACAACAGATCATGTACAAGGGCCTCCCTTGTCAGTTGTCCCGATGACAAGGAGAGTGCAGACTCTAACAGGAATATATAACCCGACATTGGTTTCCAACGCACTGACTCATCCATCACAGGACAGGAATATGGAGTTGATCTAAAACCTCAGTGTCTAATTGGAGTGTCATGTCTGTTTACATGACCTGGGGTGATATTATGACGTGTGTCTTCTGTCTTTATGATATTCAACTGACACCAAGAGAATGTGGATTTCGAACCCACGACCGCAGGGAACTTGCGAGAATGAGGACATGGATCATTACAGAGAAACATATCAAAATAGATACCTTGAGTTCGCAGAGATTTCCTGTCTGAGTGCTGACCGACTAACAGCCATTTTTCGTTTGTTATTGTTTACTCACACATCACCCAGCGTATTGCCGGGAGGGGGGTGGGTGGGTGTGGTGTGTGAAGAAAGTGCCCCTCCGTATGTAGACGTCAGTGAGTGAGTGAGTGAGTTTTACGGAGCTTTTGGCAACATTCCAGCATTATCATGGCAAGGGACAGCAGAAATGGGCTTCCCACATTGTACCATGTGAGGATTCGAACCCTGGTCCCCGGTGTGACAAGCATTCGCTTTAAACACTAGACTACTCCGCCACCTCCATATGTGATCTTGGGTAGTATGAAAGAAACTTTCAACTGTTTTTCGATGGTGATGCGCTAACTCCAGGTATGATTGTTTTCAGTTGTCTTTTGGACCTAATATTAAACTGTCAAACCCTGGTTCTGTGGACACTTATTATTTTGATGCTTAGGCCAAGTGCTATATTCAATGTATACTTTCTTTTGCTCCGCACTGTATTTCAATGGTTGAGTATTAACTGTCAGGCTTATAGGCCAAATCAGTCTATTTTCGTTTTGATGCTTAGTCCACATGCAATATTCAAGTGTATACTTTCGTTTGCTCGGCAGTGTTGAGAACTACCTGTCAGGCTTATAAGAAGGGTAAGTTTGTTTATGTTTTGATGCATAGGCCACAGCCTATCTTTAAGCGTATACTTTCTTTTTCTCGGTAGTGTGTTTGAATCCCTGAATACTACCTGTCATGCTTATAGGCCAAGTCAGTTCGAGATTGCTGAGTCGACACAACCAAGGACTACAATAGTAACATCTGTGAGAAGCAATATATTTCGTCGCTATAAATACATGCGTGATAATACATGCAACCAATGAGTGTCAGTCCGCTTACATGGAGAATGAGTCAGTACAAATGGGCATTTAGTGCAAATGATTTACACTGCATATTTATGACACTACTTCCAATATAATATATATCTGTATTCAATATCTCATAGGGAACCGCTGAAACAACATGATCAACAAACGACATTCCTGCATATGGACGCCTTGAGTGTGTGCTCGAGGTAAACATATCTGCTTGACGGACAAATCTAAAGACCAATGGCAAGTTACATTGTAGTAGATCTGACGAGATCAAATTACGATCCTAAGCCAATAGTGGGGGTGCCACGCAGAACCATCAAAGCTGTTGCTAGTAAAAGGGATTGTATGTAATGAATTTTCGCGTCGATATCCAGTTCTGTTGAAACTACTGTTCTGATGGGGCAGCCGTTCCTTGACAACTGTTGGGTTAGAAAAAACTATGGGCTTAGGGAAGGACACTCTGAGAATACGCACAGTGGAATAGTGAGGAGATGAGGATAGATAGATAGATAGATAGATAGATAGATAGATAGATAGATAGATAGATATGATGTAACAGAAGGATCCACAGAGAGAGAGAGAGGGAGAGAGAGAGTGCGCACGAGATTTAATGGTAAAGAGGGAGTGGTAGAGGCTGAGAGGGAGAGAAAGAGGAAGTGACAGACAGACAGAGAGAGAGAGAGAGAGAAATAATGAAACAGAAAGTGGGGAGAGTCATATGCATCGAATGTTAGTGAAATGTGTGTTAGAGAGGAGAGACGGAAAGTGATATATACTGCACAAGAAAGTGAAAGGGCAATAGATCGTCAGTGAATGTTGTGCGGAAAGGAGAGAACGAGAGAACTCGTTTGACGGGGAGGAAATAATGAGAGAAAGAATGTAATGAGAGAATGATAGCCGACAACGAGTAGCCGTTAAATCCGATTAGGTACCTCAGTTACTGAGAGGGATCGACTGCATTATATGTCAGAATTTTGATTAAATATTTGTATATTACGGAATTCCCCATCTTTTATGTTTGCCAGACCCACAACACAGTTATACATCAACGACGGAAACAGTGGAGGTAGTATGGAAAGTTAGCTGGAGGAGTTTGTAATGTGTTCACACTTGCTGAACGTACGAGAGAGGAGTTCAAGTGATCCTCAGAGAACTGGTACTCATTTATACTAATGTCAACAGGTCATTTCTATCAATATCCCTCTTAAAGTAGGTCGTGTGCACTATGTATCTAGGATACAAAAACGCTTTCATAACACGATGTCATGATTATTATTATCATAATCCTCCTCTTAAAACGCTGCATTAGAATCGAAAAGTCTGTACTTCCAGGGAAACTGTTTATATCCCCTTCACCAAAATAAAATCATGCGAAAAAGTCACTCAAAAACCCAAAGAAAAAAAACCGAAGCGAAATGCAAATAAATAAATAAATAAATAAATAAATAAATAAATAAATAAATAAATAAATAAATAAATAAATAAATAAATAAATAAATAAATAAATAAATAAATAAATGTCTTTGTTTCACTCATATTTCGATTAATTACGTGTGATTTGTACATCTTGAATACATACTAAAGCATTAGTGAATGTAATTCGACATAACAGTGGTCAGTTATTTCAGTCAGTACGTTTTACACTCCTGATATAACGAGGTAAACTGTGTTGAATTTCGAATTTTAGGAACCACAATTCATCGTATTTCATGTCACCGTTTAACAAGAGTGAACAAGACAAAAAAGAAAAATTTACATTTGATTGTCTAAGATTTGGAATGCAAGAGTCACAGAATGAGCTCAAATAAAAACGTATTGAACTGAAAAGCAAATGTAAAGATGACATCAAAAACTTCACGGTACTTTTTACGCCCCACACAAGTGTCACATATACCCATTTGGAGAATCGAACTCCCTTACGTCGGGTGTGTTAACCTTGAGTCACTCGACTATACAGTCTCCCCTTGCTCTTTAGGCAAGAAAGATGTGGAGTCTTATGTTCAGTTTTATTTGCCAGTAAGTATGTGAGTTTATGTTTATGCCGCGACTAGCATAGCTATATGGCTGTGGTCTGTAAATAATTCAGTCTGGACCAGACAATCCAGTAATCAACAGCAAGAGCGGCAATGTACGCAACTGGGATACGAAGCAGGCTTTCCCCAGGTTTTACCTCTAGATACCGTTTGTTCCCATTTTTCACTCGAACTATTTCCTTGCCTTTGCGTGGCTTTGTGCAATAGGACCACTTGCCTTTGCGTAGCCTTGTGCAATAGGACCACCTGCCTTTGCGTAGCTTTGTGCAATAGGACCACCTGCCTTTGCGTAGCTTTGTGCAATAGGACCACCTTTTCTCTAACATCTAGAAGTATAATCGCTATTAGTGACTCATCAACACGTGACCATGACATGGTCAGACGGAAGCAGTATTTTGATTCAAGCACAGATTTTTACTGAGTGGAAAGGGGTTTGGTCGCCTTTATACCGTGTGTATGACATTTATATATTCTGGTTTGTTCAAAATATGGGATTCGCACTAACAACCACCAGACTTAAATCACATGGAGCTGATGCGGACGATAAATATGAAACATTGTCCCATACGGGGTTCAAATCAATTTTCTGCCGCTGTTTTGACGTTTACAGTTATAAACGTCTTTTTATAACTGTATGATTAGGTATAAAAATCATATCAACCTGCATGACATAACTGATATAATCTCTGATAATATTTATGCATTGGATTTCTATAAAAATACCGATCGCCAATCTCATATCCCGGCACACATCTAACAAAGGTTGTGTAAATCGATATTAAATACTCTCCATATTTATTGGTCATAAACGTTAGGTAAACATATATCTCAGATTATGAGAACCGATGCTTCAAAACACTAACCTGTTGAAATATAATCCTGTTAAAGATTCAATTTCCCGTTAATCACGTTTCCAAAACTGTTGATATAAAACGCTGATCGTCTAAGTTTTACAAGAAAATATCCGCACATTGATTGCAAACTTAATGTAGCTTGAAATAAACTTGATATTTCTCGTCGAGTTTGTCTGAGGTGTCTGGAGCTACACAGTACATGCGTGTACGCATGATCAGAGTTGAATAAGCATAGGTTAAAAACACGGGACCCAGTTTGACTCTCAGTCTGAACCTATACTGAATGAAGTCTGGAGAATTTGAATTAGGGGTCAAATATTGAAATATTAGGGGACTGATTTAAGGTGAACTGGGGTATAAAGTCGTGCTTGAGAATATCGCATGCGTGCGTATGTTTGGCTGCTTGTACTAACCCAGTACTTTAATAGTTTTGGCTCACTGAGATACCATTCTACATTTAAGCATGACTATACCCCAATCAGACATTCTCCTACCGACTCCGAGCCGACTAGTCCTTCTTGTAGCCATCAGTGCCGATCGCCGAGCAGGTACCAACACGTACCATATATTCTATACAGATATCGTGGCTGTGTTTTGGACCTTAGGTGTGCAGTTAGTGACTGTTAGTATGCAGTTAGTGACTGTTAGTAGTTACAACAAAACCATGTTTGAATTGTTTTCAAATTTTCAAGTGTGAACTCTCTTTTGCCAGGCAGTCAGTCACACCCGTGTACAAGGACAAAGATGAAGTATCATCATCATCATCATCATCACCATCACCATCACCACCATCATCATCATCATCATCATCATCACCATCACCACCACCACCATCATCATCATCATCAGCAGCAGCAGCAGCAGCAGCATCATCATCGTCATCATCATCGTCATCATCATCACCATCATCACCATCATCAGAAGCATCATCATCATCATCATCATCATCATCATCACCATCATCAGAAGCATCATCATCATCATCATCATCACCATCACCATCATCATCATCATCATCATCATCATCATCACCATCATCACCATCATCATCATCATCATCATCATCACCATCATCATCATCATCATCATCATCATCAATATTTATAGTGTGTATGTATTAAATGTTTGGTAAATGTCATATGCATTGTGTGTCCATACTCAGTATAACGTGCACGTTACCTGTCACATATTGATTGTTTGGTGAAGGTAAAAGCTGTGTGGTTTGAACGTGCATACAGAATGTTATGTAAAGGCTGTGTGGTTTGAACGTGCATACAGAATGTTATGTAAAGGCTGTGTGGTTTGAACGTGCATACAGAATGTTATGTAAAGGCTGTGTGGTTTGACTGTGCTTATTGTATGTTATGTAAAGGCTCTGTGGTTTGAACGTGCTTATTGTATGTTATGTAAAGGCTGTGTGGTTTGAACGTGCTTATTGAATGTTACGTGAAGGATACATGTTTTGAACGTGCATGCTTAATGTTATGTAAAGGCTGCATGTTTTGAACGTGCATGCTGAATGTTATGTAAAGGCTGCACTCGGCGAGCGTGCATGCGGAATGTTTTGGGAATCAATACAGGCCACGAGGGTGCGCGATAGCAAGGCGCTAGATTGATTATGTGTACAATTCATTAAGATTAATTTCTAACACTTTTGTGGGCATCAACATTTGATCAAGATGTATCTACGTGTCCTAGTTCTGTGATCAAGTGAGACATTCTCTGGTAACCTTTAGACCAATGAGGAGAACTTTATCACTTCCACGTAACCGGAGACGTCAGGAGGTCATTGAGGAAGCCTGATTTATCTCGTAATGCAGTGAAATAGAAGGACAAAACCATTTCTTCAATCACAACTACTAAACCCAGAATGTATGGTATGATTTCAAATATAACATAAGAATGTTTTACTTATCACTCTCACAAGTCATAAATATATGAAATTTAATCAAAAGTTTTGTACGTACTTCCCTCGCATAAGAATACCAAAGTTTCAGATGCATTCTCACATGTATCTTTGTCGCAATGTATGTATGTATGTATGTATGTATGTATGTATGTATGTATGTATGTATGTATGTATGTATGTATGTATGTATTTACTTGTGTTTGTCACGGTTTGAGGACTTCAGTATATGTACCATTGCACACACATATATACTCACATGCATGTGTGTTTGTGATTGTGTTTGTGTGTATATATGTATGTGTGTATATATGTATATATCTATACCCGTATATGACCCGATATACCCCGATCTCACAGACACGCCGAGGTCCTAACTTGACCCTTAAAATCGGTATGAAAATGGTACGTTCCGTACATAAGCCGAACCTCCAATATGTATATGTTTACACACACATGTGTGTTAATCTGTATATGTATAACGTCAATACTAGAAACACGTGTAGTCAAGCAGATTCAATTCCACGTAAAGGGCAAATTCCTGGTGAAAATTACGATGTCCAGCCTCCAACAAAGCAACAGTAATTTCTCAAAGATGAGCCACCTCCATACAATGTAGCTCTCCAACGCTATAGGTAGTGAGGTGAAACTAGTATAGATAAATCCCTGTGCTGCCTGCAATGCTGCATAACATTACAGACACATAATGGGTATTATGAAGTCATTCGTTGTGAATAGAGGGGATCAGCCAAGTCTCACTAGCACAAAGCGAAACGCCAAACTATAAGGTTATTCTTGAAATGTTTGTGTGATCTGGTAATCTACGGCGGTATATATAGGAGTCTCACCATGACCTGTACTGAGTGGCAATATTTTAACACTTAGCAAATCAATTACAAATCCTCCTTATTCGAAGTTACCACAAAGGTTGTTAAAATTCAGATATCTGTTAAAACATGTCAAACAGGCCCTAAAATAACATTTAAACAAGCAAATCAATAATGAATTGACAGGTCTATATTACTTAAGTTCGGGAATGAAGAAGAGATCTCGACTCCGTAATTACGCTTAATTGCAATTCAAAGATCTTAAAAAGCCATTTGACAAAATATTTGTTTGTGCAGATCGATGCACGTCTTTTAGAATCATTATCGTTCCCTTAGGGCCAATCTTTAGTTGCTTTCTTATATTCTTTTGCTGGATGTGAATGAATGGATGAAGGTTATAAACATGTGTGGCTGTCCTGTTTACAGCATTGATCGGGTTGGCTTGCATAGGACATTGCGTCGGAAGGCCATTAGGACATTGGTCCCTGATGAAAGACCCTAAAGAAACAGTTACATTAAGACCTCTCACAGTCGCTTTCAATTCAACAGATGGTGTCCGTGATTTTAGAATGTTTTGTTGGTCAATATTGAGAATCAACTTTAGTTGAGAACTGGCGTGCAGTTGACTCGAGACAGAAGACATGAGTATCTTATGGTTAGATAGTTGAAGTTTGATTGAGTTCCGTATTTAACTTACTCGTGCTGAAATATTATCACGTCATAGGCAAAAGTGCTGTAAAATTGAACTGTGCCACCCCAAATTCTTGTACTCGGATTCGACTGTTCCAGGTAGGGTAGTCGGGTAATAAAGGTGTTTTCTTTTCACATCGAAAACCGGGTTCGATTTCCCTCAAACTAATTTGTGATTATTGCTAAAACGGCTTAAAACATATCACTCTCACATCGTACAATCACCGAATATTCACTATTTGCTAAAAGCGGTGTAAAACATTTAGCATTCTTGTCGAAGATGGAAAGCTTACCTGTGATCGCGTGTGTTCCTACAACTGTCCGTGTTGCGTCCAGTGAGTGGCCAGTCCAGTAATTCCGTGCTGACAGAAGCTGAATGAATCTCAAGAGCCTTATCAAGACATATCAGACTGTACCTGACTCCGCTTGTTTCTGTATTTAAATAAAGACAATGGCAGTGATACCAAGTCTAGTTCATAAAACCGAAACAATATCTACAGAGTGTAATCAAGTTTTATAGGTCAGCACACATCTCTAAAATAAACCACGATAAGTATTTCCCTGTCCATGAACAGATTCAAATTTTGTAGTCGCCATAGCCAAATCCTATATAACTCGCTCATTAACACAGCTCAAAGTTCCGCAGACACCGTTCGGGACTTCTTTGTAGATGTCAATTTACAGTCCCGGGAGAGCGTCAAACAAAACAGTATAATCTCCCAATTACGATCCTATTAATCCTCAGCAGAGCTTACAGTGACTATCGAGCGGCGCGGTTCATACCGTACTGGCTGAAGCTGGACCACCGCTCCGTGTATACGCTCTTACAATCGGAACCACACTGGCGTATGTATACGGCGATAGGCTCGGCGAGGCGGGCCGAGGTAGGCTCGCTTACAACATAGTATTGTTGCTCTTCACACTAACTCCACGCCTTGTTCGCAGATGTGGGACACGTACAGTCTCCTGCTAGTCTGTCGAGGGTAGGTTGAATACATACCTTGGTAAAGGTGTCAGCTGTATGTCAATACAATACTTCCTTTTAGTTCATTTTTGAAACGAATCTTAATTAAATAAATATTTATATTAACCAAACATTTTATACCACAGCTTGGTGATATGTCCAGAAAATATAAAAATATCATGATAAAATATCGTGTGTTTGGGAAATACGCATTACATGTAAATGTGCTCGTTTTTTTAAAAATAATAATAATAATAATAATCATCATCATCATACATGTTATGTTTGGGCGAATATTCTCTATCAGGAATACAATTTGTCACTATCGAGCCATGCGATCTGAATACATGGTGTTTATTTATTTATTTATTTATTTATTTATTTATTTATTTATTTATTTATAATACACGTACGCAGTCCAGCTGCATAAATGAAACAAGGTACATTTTCGGACACATGTCTTATAATACAACCTTTAAATTTGGGAAAAACCCTCCAAATTCTTCAGATTCCTTCTGATCCGGCTAGGGTCCACATTTTATTCCTTCATGCCTTCACATCTGCCGTGTGCTACCTGTTTGACAATGATTTGCAGTAACCATCATCTGTCTTGATCAAGATAACAGTTCGCACTGTGATTTATCAAGATGTCAATTATGTTTCGATTACCGACTGACGATCGCGTTGTCACCACGTTTGACTGTAAACACTGCTGGTATACTCCGTGAGGGGAGAATCACACAGTGGTGGCTGAATGACCCCCCGCTGTTTTGAATTCACACAAAGACCATTGCAATAATAATATCTGACTAAACTCAATATATTTCTCACTTGATTTTACCATGATTTCTGTTGAAAATAACATATTATACACTAGCACTTAGCCTCTGAAATGGACATATTATGGACGATAGAAACTGAGGTGTTCCGTACGTGTGTGACAAAGTAAGTGAGTGAGTACCGTTTTATGGCGTCTTAGCAATATATCCAGCAATATCATAGTGGACAACACCAGAAATGGGCTTCTAACATTGTACCCATGTTGGGAATCGAACCCGGAAGAGCGAACGTGACGAGCGAACGTTTAACCATCAGGCTATCCCACCGCCTGTCTGTAAGACAGAGCAGCAATACATCAAAACGTGAACTTCACTGACGCTTCGTCCTTAATCAAAGAATACATCCACATGATTTGGATTGATAAAATCTAATCAATACTTTTAGAAATAATAATTCGAATTATACACAGCAGCTATTGGGTGCCTTCCATTTGCAACGCCTTATCTGTGTAAATCAGAACATATGCTGTGTTTCAACGCAAATGTATAATAATACTCAAGCATTGGAAGGGCCTTGTTGTTCAAATTTCATTTATATGAACCAGTCTTCATGTGACAAATTTGATGTTTTGAAAAAAATACCAGCCACAGCTCAATTACACAATTTTTCAGAAATTATGACGTGAAATGGGATTTGACGTTGTACTTAAGAATATATTGATAAATTTTAGCTCATATAACGACGTGCATACGTGTATGTGGCTGCTCGCAATTAACCCAGTGTTAACCTAGTTTTATAATGCTAGCTCACTGAGACATCATGCCGCAGGTAAGCATGAATACCCCACTCGGACACATTTTACTGACTCCTAGTTGATCAGTCCTTGTTGTACCCATTAACGCCGAGTGCAAGGTAGGGACCAACAGTTATCATTTTTAACGTCTTTTGGTATGACACGGCCGGGGATCGAACCAGGGAACCTTCCCCTCCCCAGGCGGACCCTCTAACCACTACACCACGGAGGCGGTCGTTCAAGAAATTACATAAATTCTGTTTAAATTATTGTCAAGAACGTACTTTATACTTTTGCCCCTCGGGTTTTATTCACCAACTTTCTGTTGAAATAACATCTTCATAGAGAGTTTATTCCATTGTACAATATTGCAATAATTCTTCATTGTGCGCTACCCAATGTTTCAGATTCTCAGACATAACAATGCCCCAACATTTGCACTGATGTAAAACGCGTGCAAGGTGCCAGTCTGCCTGGGCTTATACCAGGAATTTTGATTAAAGGCCATAAAAAATATAATACATAATGCCATACATTTATTCCAGATGAGGATTTAAATCAAAACGTCTATGGCTGTTTGTTACGATTGCCTGGAGGTGTGTTTACATGGTGAAACTAGTTGTATACAATTTGTTGTATGAGATTCAAAATTATTACCATCAAATAGCAGGCGTCTACTCTCTCGTAGATTCCCCGTGTTACGGCTTGCATTACATTGTTCTGCGTGATTTGGAAGCTTCTTAAATATTGGTGTGCCAGTTTTACATTCAATCTGGTACAATGTCACTCCATCTTTTTAAATATTTATCTCTCTGGTGTTTACTTGGTTCTTAAACACTGCACTCAGCATAATTCCAGCTCGTATATGGACTGGACCAGTCCAGTGATCAATAGCATGAACACCTTTCTTCGCAAATGGGATACGATGACATCTGTCGATCAAATGAGCGAGCCTTACCACATGATCATGTTAATCGCCTGTTATGGTAAGCATAGGTCATTGAAGACCAACTGCAACGGGTCTCTACCTGGGGATGGCCAGTGGTTAAAGCGAACGCAGTTTTCATGCTTAAGCGTACATTGACACTGTGTGTAAAACCAATCTGCCACCGTTTTGTGGTTGAAATATTGCTAGAATCGGTGTCAAAATATTCCATCAATATCAGGGTACATGGGCTTCACACAATGGACCAATATTGGGAATCGGCTTCGGGTGGCCGTTGTAGCCTAGTGGTTAAAGCGTTCGCTCGTCATCCAGAATGCCCGGTTCGATTCTCCACATAGCTACAATGCATGGAGCCCATTTCTAAACTCACACTCACATACACACAGGACGGTGTGGTAGCCCAGTGGTTAGGGTAGCCACTGAACACGTGGAGGACCCGGGTTTGACTTCCAAAACGGGCACGGTTTATGAATTTCATTTACGGTAGAATCTGTAAAGCCATTTCTGGTGTCCTCCGCGCCATGATTTGGTTGAAATATTGCTAAAAGCGATGTAAACCTAAACTCACTCATACGCTATATCTATTGAATGTATTTTGTACCAAAGTTTATGCATATCAGAGTGGATTGTTTGAGTCAAAGTCTCCTGGCACATACAAGTATGATACTGGCAATTATGATACAACGATAACGATCACATGCAGATCGATGCTCATACTGTTGATCACTGGTTTCTCTGGTCCAGACTGAATTATTTACAGACCGCCGCCATATAACTGGAATATTGCTCAGTGCGGCGTAAAACTAAACTCACTCGCTCCTACACTGAACAGCCGTATAAGCATACGCACCACGCTGTGTACGTTCACATACGGACAAAAACAATATAAACCACTGATTAGGTTTTGTAGAACACCGGTCTGTCCAAGGTCATTGGAGTCAATGTGATACAAATGTCTCAGGTTCATGTAACAGAAGCTAAACGACACATCTGTCATGACCTTGCTCTGAATAAACTTTACTATTACGTGATTAGAATAAGAAAGTAGATAAGGATAGGTCGTGTATAAGGATACAATCTGGATGCAATCATTTTTTGAGTTAAATGCATCTTATATTAACATCCCCGTTAATGCTCTTCCTCATTATACAGTTCTGGTCGCTAGAGGTACTTCCTTATGAACGTAACCTGCATATAAACTGCCAATATATACCAAACACCGACGGTAGGGCTTGAGGGACGTAGGCAGAGGTTGGAAGGGATACAAGCAATGCATCACCCACGTCGCTGTTCGGCTCTGATGTTGACGTGAGTGTCGTTAACTATAAGAGGGATGGTTGTCTTTATGAAGTTTTGTCGGTGTCGCTGAAAATCGGAGGCGTCTTGGCCTGCATGTTGAAATTCCAGATATCGTGAATATCCGTGCGTGGAACAGGGACATACTGCCGCATTGCTATGGCATCTTAGAAGGGACATTGACTCGTGACGCAGTGTCTCGTTGTCGTGCAATTTTAGTTTGTTTTTAACACGTCTTAGATGGGGCGGCAACGAGACAACGGGACAAGTTTTGACTTTGAAAATTATCGCTGTGTCGCCCGTTGAATGAATAGAAAAATATTGTTCAAAACGCGACATAGCGATAATACGACAGATGACCGAAATGTCGCGCTTTGGTAAATTTGTCTCTATCACTTGTTTTTGAGACAGGGAGACAACACGACGATGTCCCTTCTGGGATTCCATACATTACAGTGTTTACAAGAAGAGACTTCAGATCTGCAGTTTGACAAAACTGCTGTCAGCTAACAAATGTACAGTTGTGGGATTTTAGGCTGGCGGTTGACACAGTTTCAGCTCTGACTTGTAGTCGAAAATTAGTAAAGAACACATTCTACTGAATCAACTCAACAGAGACGAGGTCGTGTTTTGACAACCTAATTTGTTTTATTGTGCATGTTTTTTTTTGTTTTTTTTTAAAAAAGTGATCTATAGTCTCTATTTAACATTATGATACAAGGGTGACCTGCTCTGGATCGGAGAGACCAATGTCTCAGCATTGACAGTTCTCAGAACTTGACTGTAGTTGATGCTGCTGCTGCTGCTGCTGCTGATGATGATGATTAAGCCTTGGGGTGAGAAAACTATTTTCAGAGAGAGGAAAACAGGCTGAGAAAAGGTGAAGGGCGCTCGAGAGAAGGGGGAGGCAGGGGGGACAAACAGAGAGGTCATACAAACAGAGATATTCAGAAATCCTATACACATACAGGAATGTCTTGCATTTTCCCATCCATTCTGTCCACGCGCTGAGTAGCCTCATCTCATCTTACATAAGGATCTGTTTATAGCGAGAAATGGGAGTGTTTATAATAAACACATGTAGCTGCATACATCAAATCAAACGTCAGAGGATGTCAAGGCCCACATGAGAGAAGTGTTGTACATACACTGATGCAGCCGCCATCACAGATGCTTAACAGACTGTCGTGATGCAGGTGTCATATGGAACCAGACAGTTTTATTACATACACAGATAAAAGAGGAGTGTTTGCTCTTACTGACAGTGCATGGACATATGTGATTCCTCCGTTGTGCAACTCTAAAATCATCTTTTTATCTCTTCAGCAGCCATTTTTGCCTTTGTTTTGCAAAAAGTCGTCTACTTAAATTTCATGGGGAGGTAACTCAAATCTGACATATCTAGAAAGGTAGAAGAGTTGCCCTCCTTGGATTGATAGCATAATTTCATCAACAGTGGAGTTCATGAATAAACCTTGGAGTTCAAGCTGACATGAAAAATCCTCAACAATTATGAAACGAACTGTACCTGCCCTTGGAGGTGTTGAATCTGTAACATACTTACTACACGATGTTTTGTCTCTAGCTTTGTTTACCACCGTTTATGCATATCAGAGTAGATCGTTTCAGTCAAAGTCTGCTGGCACATACAACTGTGATAATGACAATTATGATTCGACGATAACGATCATTTGATGCAGATGGTGTGATCATGATGATAAAACACTTATAAGTTGATTACATGATTATGTTATGATGGTGATGTGATGTGATGTGATGTGATGTGATGTGATGTGATGTGATGTTGACATGATGGCATTGTTTTGATAGTGATGGTGAGGCCGACGACGACGATGTTGAGGATGGTGATGAGGATGCCATGTTGGTGGCATGTTGTTTTTGGTGTTGGTGATGGTAATGATGATGACAACGACGACGACGACGATGACGATGACGATGACGATGATGATAATGATCGTCATCTCTGCCATGCCGTATACTAGTATTAGATGCCTGCCTGTCTGATTCACAGCCTGAATGTACTGCATTGTCCTTGGCTTCAGCATGCCTGTCCATTAATCTGTCCACCTGGGCCTTCTATGGGGCATCTGGTCAAGACCAAGGTGACGAGTCGAATCAAGGACTTTGCAACAAGGACGGTATATCAAAATGCTACAAGGTGCTCTTAAAACATTGAAACGTACCGAATCCACACGTTTCGCGTAAACACGATGGGTAAAGGTACTAATATATGATGCAACGTTTTGGGAACAAAATATAAAATGGGCATCAAACCTGGGCTAGACGCGATACATATGAGTTGTCCTTCTGTCAAGACAGTATTAACATTTTGTCTTATCAAACAGTGGATATATGAACAAAAATGTTGGCTTCTCTCATGTACACGCTAATTATGATATGCTTCGTACTTCCCAGGGTTCGGACCTTTAACGTCCTCGGTTTGAAATGTTCACCATCAGCGCATGCGTGTTGAAAGTGGCTAGGAAACGTCTTGGTTAATACATGTCAACGTATCCTAGTCAGGTGGTTGGTACCTCATGCTGTCACTAGACTGGGGGACCTAAACTGGATTAAATACCAACCGTCATGCAACTTAAATATTGTGGAATTCCGGAAGGGACATTGTCGCGTCAAAATTAACCAAAACGCGACAATGCGAGAACACGATATGTTTGTCGCTCTGTCGCATTTTCAATAATATTTGTATTCATCCAAAGCACTAAAATACTAATAACGACAATTTCAGTGGTACTGGTGTACATTTAGTACAAGAAGGCGTCACCCGTCATTCCAGTTTTCAATAGACAGTTGCTGACATACGGTTATATGAGAGTGTTGCTAGAATCACTGGTATGGACAGTCTCCTGTCAAAAGATCGATACGTCTTTGTCATTAAAGGATTGAAAGGTTTAGTTTATTAGTACAGCTAGTTCCAGCTTTATCAGTTGAATGGAGGAAGAAAGCTTGACATGATAGAGGTCTCAGACATGTACTCACCGTGATGACCCGGATTAGAACTGGTCTCCAGTAACTCATGCTTAGCGTAAGAGGCGACTGACAGAGTCGGGTGGGTGACATCAGATCGGATAGATCAAGGCTCATGTTGTTGATCACTGAATTGCATGATCCACACTGGATTGTGTACAGTGGAGTATTTCTGAGTGCGCCGTTAAGCAAGACCAAAACAAACCAATTCAGCCTAGAACAAGCCTAGAAATATTAAGTCTACTTTTTAGAGAGCCCCTTTCGGTAGAATAAATACATTTAAATGAAAAACAGGTTCTTAAAATATAACTTCAATCCCAGAGAACACCAAGTCCCCCATATCTGGAGAAAGAAACACATTCCATACAACTGGACTAAAGGGTATGACCAGTGAATGTCCTGGGTAGAATAGGCCTTCAGCAACCCATGCTTGCCATAAAAAGCGACTATGGTAGTCGTAAGAGGCGACTAACGGGATCGGGTGGTCAGCCTTGCTGACTTGCTTGACACATGTCACCGGTTCCCAATTGCGCAGATCGATGCTCATGTTGTTGATCACTGGATTGTCTGGCCCAGAATCGATTATTTACAGACCACCGCCGTATAGATGGAACATTGCCGAGTGCGGCGTAAAACTAAACTCACTCACTCACTTAAAGAGTAAACGTATCCTAGACTCAGTGTGGGCTTCAAGGGAGATTATTGTTTTCTAAATACCTAACAATAGAACGTAGACTAGAACAGGAAGAGTTTCTGTTGATAGAGACTGGAAATACCTCGCTACTCTAGCGAGACTTGTTGGCTTAGGTTCAGTGCCAACGGAATCAATAGAATGTATTTGGGGACCAGTAGCAAATCATTATGTAAAACGTGTTTGTTATTTTATGTCACGTCAAAAGAACTGAGAAGCAAATGGTATATAACAGTGTACGTTATTTTGAGACAATGCATTTGTAATACATTGTTTGTGTTAAGATTCAGTAGAGGTTCACTTTGTTTTGACAATAGTTGTATGTTAGGAATGTATTATTATCTGATGTAAGCAGTTGTGTGGACATACGTTGTTGTATGCTGTACATCAAACACATGCTGCAGGTAGACTATTTTCGAGTGTACTCTCGACAAGCACAAACTAACACTGCATGACATGAGGGATTCTTGGATGTTTTAATCTGATCATTGATCTGAACATGATATAGGATTAAGGAAAGTTTTCACACGTTAGACAACATTCTTCAAAGAAAAACAAATATTATCCCCCAAAAACCCCCAAAAACAAAACAAAACAAAACAACCCACCCCCCACCCCCAAAAAAAAACAAAAACAAAAAAAACCCCGAAAACAAATACAAAACAAAACAAAACAAACAATCAAACAAACAAAACACAAAAAAACATAAAAAGAAAAAACCAAAAAAAACCCAACAAACAAACAAAAAACCCAACCCAACAACAACAACCCCCAAACAAACAAAACATACAAACAAAAACAACCTAAACAAAACAAACCAAAAAAGACATGAATAGCTTTATGTACAGAGTGTAAACAAAGAGTATAATTATGTACCGTTACATTGGAAAGTGTACAAATATAAGACTATACAAGAGAAGGGATAGGCGCATACCGTTATCTTCTCATGCTGCATCGACACCAGCGATTGTGTTAAGATCAATCATTCAGGCCATGATTATTGGTTTGAACAGCCTCATATTTCATTCACAAGGAAAATCATCATCATTATTATTATAGGATATCTACATAGCGCACATATCCACGCAACTAGTACATGCTAAAGACACTGGCATTTGTCCCTCTATCATTGGATTCAGCCTCAACGGCACACCACATTATCAGTCTCAACTAATTGGGGAGTATACGAGTATAACGAGGTACCCATTCACAGCTGGGTGGAGTGGGACACATAGCTAAAGTATTTCGTTGCTGTACCCGCAACTAGGTGTTCACAAGCATTCATGTGGCCACCATCTGGTCATATATAAACGAATTCAAGAATTCAGTTGAAAAGGATTGAGCACAAGTTTGAACAAGCTAGGTAGCCCTCTGCAGACAAGAACAGAAACAAATAAAAACACATGGACACATGATAAGCCTTACATTTACATTACATGCTATTACATTTGTAATTGTAAACAGGGCGGAGTGTATAAGAAGTGAATACAGGAATAACATCAAAATAGACATATGTACATATTCAAGACTATACACAGCGGACGGTGCTGGCTATGAGACGAACGGCTACCTGGACAACAATCTCTTTGTATGTCTAGTCAAGCTTTTTCCACTGTGGGTGTGAGATAAACATACTTATCGTTGGCTTTATAACTTTTGCAACGGCTTTTTTCACTGCCAATGTAATAACTATTGTATTTCCATGCATAATCGCACTGGCATTGTACTGCGCGCTGCCACTGAAAGTGGCTTGCATAAGTTGTATTGATTTGTAAATCCAGTTACTTATATAATAATCGTTAATTGCATAACATTTGTTTGACGGTTTTGAAACTGACTGTTTTGAGTACAGATATGTAGGTTTACGTATTACTAATCGGGAACCGCCATGCCACCAACAACACACTCTATTTGATATATTTAATAACTTTCGACATACGATGATATAAGTGAGAAATAATGTACAGCAATATGTATAATACATGTATATATTGTCAGCAAGCGTTCACTGGGAAAAAGCTAAATACTGATACCCTTCAAATTGTAAACCATCTTTGTGCATCTGCCGAACTGTCAGTCCAACTGTGTGCATGTCTGCCTAACGGTCGACCTGTCAGTACGATTGTCCGCCTATCTGCCGAACTGTCTGTCTTTGTTGATTCACATCCCTCAACAGCCAATCTTCAATCAGTCTTCATGCAAACATCGGTCACAATGTTGCTGAGTGCGACGTTGAACATTTCAAACACACGCACTCACGCACGCACGCACTCACGCACGCACGCACTCACATATACACACAATTATCGCATGGTCCTGAAACTATTACAATTAGGAACATGGCTTTTTATCTTGCCTCAGATACTCATTCCTGATTGGTTACTGGATGTACCGTTTCATTCCCATGCACCCAACTGACAGATAAAGCCATTTTGTATCTAAATAACAGTTAAATACCGATCTTCTGAATTAGGGCCACACAATCTGATTACGTTGTTAAAGTGTAAAATAACTACAACGTACCAATCTAATAAAAAAAACCAACAACAAAAAGACCAACAAAAAACAAAGCAACACAAAACAAAATAAAAAACCCCAACATGATATGAAGTAAAGTGGTTGGATTTTGTCACAACTATCGACTTCATAGATGTTGACGTCTGTGATGGACATGACGTCGATGCTGGTTCGTCTATAATGTGTTAATGGACGACAGCATCTGACGAAGGATAATAGATACCTTTACACGGAGTGTCACAACAACAAGTCTGGACAATCACCAACCAGACCTTCAGTAAACACTACATCGGCGGGGCGTGCCTTCAAATTCAATCCCGGGGTTTCCTGGTCTTTAGTGAAGATCCGTGCCAAAGTCTCAGACAGACAGCATGGTGTCCAGATGGTATCGCAAGATGTGAGTTTGATACTAAGGAGTGAGTGAGTGAGTGATTGATCTACATGCACCAACTCTGATATACAGAATATATGTTTACCGATATATGTTTAAAATCAGACTCTGACATATATACTCTCTATGCCTAGAGGTTAAGGCGTTCGATTGTCACACCGAAGCGCCTGGTTCGATTCCCCACATGGGTACAATCTATGAAGCCCGTTTCTGGTGTCCCCCGTCGTGATATTGCTGGGATATTGCTAAAAGTGGCGTGAAACTAAACGCACTCACTCACTCAGTAATACTCGTGATGCAAACTGATATACTAAGTAGATGCAGATTGATGCAATTATTGTTTTCTGATGTTATAGTTTCTTCACTGGTCACACGACCGTGGGGCGAGGGGAGCACAAACATTTAGGATGCCTCAACCCATGGTCCAGGAGGGACCAGTGAACGACGCATTTATCTTACCGAATACCTCAATGTTAATTTTGAACTGTTTGAAACAGGGGAATCGAACCAGATTTTGCGGAAGACACAAGGAAAACAGATTTAGAGCTATCTCCCTTCCATTCACAAAACATCGGTAATTTCCGTGCAACAAGAGTCATTTACATTCGTAACTACTCGCCTCTTTCCGTAATGCCATCCGGCTTGTCGGAATGACCCGAGTAGTTACGATTTGAGTCATTTAATGATATTCGAGATAAAAAAGTATCTACCACGAATTACCGAATGAGTTGTAATTGGCAGTGGGGTGTCTGCAATGCACCTCACTTGTACACGGGGTACATTGAAAATAATAGAAGAGCGCTCAGACAATCAGACAGCGACATTTAGATTTGAGGCAAGACAAATATACCTACTGACCCACTTTGTTATACACATATAATTGTACTTTCATATTCCACCTCTGTCAGTTTGACACACACCATCCCCGGAGAAGAAAATGAAGAAGATAGTTTCAAGTAAATATAATAAATTGCTCATATATACATATGAGCATCAATTAAGCACCACCAAAAATAATTGTCGATTGTAACGAAAAGGGATCAAAACAGAGAAGTCAATCAGTGATAACTTAATACACATGCACTTAGCATGAAATTCATGTGCTGACTCAATATGCATGCTTTTTATGCTAAGGTTCTGTCATGGTACAAGCGACTGAGGGGTATAAAAAAGTGAAATAAAGCATTCTCATTGCTTTCTTATCAACGCATCAATAAGTGAATAGTGCTGAAATTGAACTGTTTTGGACATGCCGAGGTTTTCTGAAAGTACCGGATGGCAGATTATTGGTATGCATGGAGCTGGTTTGTCCCGTCGCAGCACTGGGTCCAGATTGAACATCACACTGTCATTAATCGCATTGTAAGGTAACATGCGGCCATCGGTTACGTCAAGGATCGTCCACGATCAGGAAGGCCGAGGCAGACCTCTCCCCGTGATGACCGTGCCAAAGTTCGCCTAGTGAGACACAGGCCCATGACCAATGCCGAAGATCTCAGAGAACAATGGAGAGTGGGTGTTCGTCTCTCAACCAGCACCATCCGAAGGAGGCTCGGGTCCGTTGGACCCCGTGCACGTCGTCCAATTAGACATTCCTTAGTCACTGATAGACAAAAGGCTCAACGTTTCGCGTGATGTAATCAACGGCAAAACCACAATCTGAGGACATGGCACAGGATCCATTGGTCCGATGAAAGCCGTTTTCTTCTTCGTGTTACTGATGGCCGTTGGCGAGTTTGGAGAAGGAATAATGAGGCTTATCAAACAGCGGATGAACCATGCAGCTGAACCCTTTGGAAGTGGCTCTGTAATGGTGTGGGGGTGTATCTCCTATGACTGTAAGCTGAATCTTATCACTATTCAAGGGACACTCAATGGTCACAGATACCAACAGGAAGTACTGGAAGCTGTTGTTGTGCTGCATTTTGATAACCACCCTATCGCCAGTCAGCCAGTATTTATGGACGTTAATGCTAGGCCCCATCGTTCCAGAGCTGGTATCGCATACTTGCAGAACAACGCAGTTGACAGATTACTTTGGCCTGCGAGAGGCCTTGATCTCAACCCAATTGAGCATTTATGGGACCATCTGGGGCGTCAAGTTCAAGTAAGGGATCCAACTGTTCAAAATCTACAGGAATTTGCCCAGGCTGTTCATGAGGAATGGCAGAGGATTCCAATGGTGCGCATTCGACGATTGATTAGGAGGACGGTTGCAGCAGTTACCCGAGCGAGGGGAGGATACACCAAATACTGATGTCACCATTACATTTGGCGTACTAATGAACAGTGAACGTTTTTTTGAGAACTTTGAGTACGTTGGACCACAGACATTGTGTGTATGACCATAGTTTTGGACATGATTATTGATAACGTTTTTGGTGCCCCCATATGACCGTCAGTAAATTACAACCGAAAGTAGCAGCAGTGTTGGTAGTTGATGGATTGACACTTTAGATGGTTCAGTTAACGAAATTACAACCATGTGCTTGGTTTCCATATCATGAATAACCAGTGTGTTGTGTTAAACACAATCTTATAGCATGATAATGAGTTAATGTGAGCATTCGGCCATGTGCATATACTTGCGATGGCACTCGCACATACACTTGTGGCGGTGTGGAAGGCTATTGATTATGGTAGTCACTGAACCTGAGGAAGATTCCCAAATTTGGTACAATATATGAAGTTCATTTTTGTAATTGGTGTTTTTCCTGTAAAAATGCTAAAATCAAAACTACACTTACTCACTTGTGCTCTGTGACATTCTCGGATCTCACAGTGTGGTTTCATACATAGTAGCTTGATGTATAAATATCTCCCTGAGTGTGTGTGCGCGTGCTTGCGCGTGCTTGCGCGTGTGTGTGTACACGCTCTCGCACGCGTGTGCTTGCAAAACGACAAAGCATGTCTTGCACCTGCAGGAATCGTCCGCCATACAATTGTGACCGAATATGCAGGGTAAGGTGTGCTAGGAAATATAATAATCTGCAATCAATATTCATCACGAGTGCCGTTTCCAAATTCCATTCAAAGGCTTGCTATCCCCAAGTTTTCTTCACATTAATGTTCAATATGGCAATATGCAAATATAATTATACAGATGCTCAGTTCTCAAAATCAGGTGATGAGGATTATTCAGGAATCTGACCCACGTTCGATACGCGGGCTCCGCGCACTGTTAAACATTCAGATTTAATTAACAACCATGGAGGTTTCAGCGGAGTGGAGAAGGTGTCACGCGAACCCATCTCCAGCGAGGTGATAGCACACAAGGCAGGAAGTTTTACTTGTTTAGGATGCGCAAATTCCACAATCATGTCAATCAAGTTTCCACTTCCGTATAACCTGACTGACGTCATTAATGAATATCTTGTGTAAAAAATATCAAACGGGGAAGCTACCTCTAAACAATATAACTGCCATCGACGAGCTCATCGTTCGAGAAAGCCGTATGATTGATGTGTTCGCTGCCCGTGCCCGAAGCCCAGCAGGGCCCTCTTGCACAAAGCGATCTTAGCGCTACAATGATTGTAACTCTCATTCCCCAGTAGGCTTAAGATAGTCGTAGCGCTAAGGTCGCTTTGTGCAAGTGGGCCCTGGTTCTATTATATGTAATACAGTTGCAAAACGTGTAACCCAATTCTGGCATCATCGAGATTGTGAGTGAGTAGGGTTTTACACCGCTTTTAGCAATATTTCAGCAACACCAGACACCAGAAATGAGCTTCACAGGTTGTACCCATGCGGGAAATCGCACTCGGGCCTTCAAAACTTTGACCACTATGCTCTACCCAAAGGCTTCATCGCGAAAGCCTAATATTGCTTAAAGACCACATTGAAATCATTGTGTTTCTGAATGCCGTTTTCAAATTTACTGCCTGCGGTTACCGTTTATTAGACGTATTATGATGATGATGATGATGATGATGATGATGATGACGACGACGACTGCTAATTATAATGTTCATAGTAATGGTCGTGAGTTATTCTACAGCGTCGGACGCGTACACTGTTTCCACGTATAGTGAGTGAGCATGGTTTTTCGCCGCTTTTAGCCATATTCAAGCAATATCTTGACAGAGGACACCATAAATGCGCTTTACACATTGTACGAATGTGGCAAATCAAACCCGGGTCTGCGGCGTGACGAGCCAGCGCTTCAACAACTAGATAAAGGCTACCCAACCGCCACTTCCAGGTATGTGCTGCGACATGTGACATGACAAGGAAACAAGCGTTCACCGAGCTGCTTGAAAAGGACACAAAGGTGAGTGAGTGAATTGTGTTTTACGCCACATTGTGTAACGCAGGTCTCAGACATTTACCACGGTGGTTAATCCCACGAGCTTAGTGCTGGCACAGCTAGAAAAATATTAGGGGAAAAGGAAGACGTAAGAGAGTAAACATTTCAAAACCATCAATCATGAGCAGATGCTTCGTATATATTTCCAGCACAAACATGCTTATCTCTTTTAATGTTCTCCGGAGCATTAACGACAAACAAACACATTAAACGATAGAACATTGGTTCGCGTGGTAAAACCAAACTGGCGCCATCGTGACACATGTCAAAAACACTATTGGTGACATCGTATCAGTGACTGCAAAAACAATCTCTTCATTGATCTGTCTCTGGGTTGTTTCAGGCCAGAGTAGATGTCCAAATTGTTGTAACATACGTCAACTATCTTATACTTTGCGTGACTGAAAAAGAATCTGCCACACATCCTTCGACAGGCGAAGTATCATTTTTAAAAGTCCTCGTGATTTGAAGACAGGGTTAGTTGTTCCTTCCGAAGGTTCTCTCGAATGGGCAACACCAAGTAAAAGAATATATACATGTATACTCACATTCGGAAGGTATTGTTTATTAGAATTACGAATTGTGCTATAATTCTTGATTTCTTTCACATTTGTGGTACTCAACAGGTTTTTGCAGTTTATTATATTAGGACACATTGTATAAATTATTTATTTGAGATGATTTGAATTTGGATTCATAGAAAGCTTCAAATTTAAAGAGATTGTGAAATTTTACACAAACTGTGGCTAGCTGAACCAGTATCTCTTTCAAGTACGGGTAGCCGAACATGCCAACCCCAGTACCGCACTAAATACCACCGACATGAAATATTTGGAGACACATTCAGCATAAGACATCGTGTTACAAAGACAGGACTGGATGTTAGAAAACGAGATTAATTTTAATTTCTGGATGAGTACATTAATGAAACCAAAAACTCATACACAATTTCATCCAATCGCATCTTTCCCATGTCGCAATCATACTGAAAACTGAGTGAGAAGGTGAGGTTAGATTTACGCCGCACCCAGCAATAGTCCAGCTATATGGCGATGCTCTGAAAATAATCACGATGGACCACACAATCCAGTTGTCAACAGCATGACCATTGTTCTTTGCAGCTGGGGACCGATGACATATATGTTTACCGAGTCAGTGAGTCTGACCTCTCGATATCGGTAGTCGCCTCTCACGACAAGCAGAGTCGCCCTTGTGGTGAGCATGGGTTATTGAAGACCTGTTCTACCCCGGATATACATTGACCAGAAAAAGATAGCAAGAGATTCAGACGC
This sequence comes from Haliotis asinina, assembly GCF_037392515.1. Taxonomy (NCBI): domain Eukaryota; kingdom Metazoa; phylum Mollusca; class Gastropoda; order Lepetellida; family Haliotidae; genus Haliotis; species Haliotis asinina. Next base: position 44,270,345 of record NC_090290.1, on the reverse strand, counting down.
AGTAAAACCTCTAGTGAATGGGTTTATGGAGCAGGTTTAAATGTGGGGTTAGGGGTTGAGAGTTGAGCTGTGATACAACTTGTTGAGTGAATGTTAACGGCAACACAGCATGTTGAAGTATTTTGCAGACATTCGTGTTTAGTATGCAAAACATGACAAATATTATTTTTGCAAACGCCCGAAGCTGACGATTAGACTGCCTGCATCCTCCGTTGATCTAAAAAACCCGATTCTTTGGCTGTTTGATATACATACAACACGACAACAAGATCACGGAATTCTATACATTTTTATTACATAACTGACGTCATAAATCGATATCGTGTGTGAAAACAATTTTCAGACATGAAAAACTTTCTATCAAGCACAGCAGTTTCTTCCCAGAAACCTTTTGCCTTTATGATCGTGTTTGAAATCTTCACATACAATCTACAAAAATTGAAATGTGTTCAAATATACATTGATTCCTGTACGTGTCCACGAGCAATGTTTCCTCAATCAACAAAGACCGAGTTTTTACCAGATCAAACGGTAAGTGATGTACATATTCAAAAACTCCGGGCCGATGAAATGATGCAGGGCGTGATGTATGGATCCGGTAGACACTGGAAGGAGCTCTTGTCTGCATTATAATCTCCTAGCAACATATTCAGTCTCCAAACGGTTCACAATGTCACTCACCACGCTGTAAATACCCTCTACAGAATATTTTAATGGAACATAACGAACGACTTCCACTGTCCTTAAAGACTCGGTGTGAGAATACATCGACAAGTTGATTTTAGTGTCCACTTTATAACGACGTTTTGCCTCGAGATAGAACCTTTTGGGAATTCAACGACATCTTTAGATCTCAATCAGGGATAAAACTTTTTACGGTTGAGTTTATTTTTTTAATCATTGTCCCTGAAAGTCATTATCAGAAATATTAAATTAAACATAATTAAATCTTACAAAGTCTGCAACCGTTGTTATGCTTGTCTTCGTAACAGATATCATTGTTAAACGAATGCACGAATATGTTGTTGTCATGTAACTTGTACAAACTAGAAAAGAGACAGCCTTGGAGCTCTAACTCTGTTTGATTATCGTTATCGTTCAGAGTTACCGACTGTCATTATGGCGTTTCTGCAGTGTCTCTAGACAATAGCTGGTTACATGAATCATTTCTTCCTGTGTGTTTGACTGTCGCATATATGATGAAGCATCCCTCTGTGGCAGAGATGTTTGAGTCGGTAATATGTGTTTGGTCCTAGGGATGTGAAATAGGATTCAACGTCGCGTTCAACGTTGGTACACTCATATGTGTCTCTGTGCGTATGTGCATGCGGGCGTGTGCTTGTAAATATCAGGCCATAGTGCACTCATATGTGTGTTTGAGTGTGTGCGTGTGAACGTGTGAGCGTGTGTTGGTTTTATCAAAACACACCAGAACAGTTCCGTTTAGAAATGACAATAAGGTATACACCAAGGAGGCAGTTCTGTATGTTTGATGACACGTAAGTATATTTAGAAGCTACTTGTAAACCCAGGTGTCAGCATTCCTCGGTGCTTTAGACCCATAACATAACAGCCTAACAGGCATGTAATGCTGAGACGAGGGTAGCTTGGAACCCTAGCTGTTAGATATCTCATTTGCCACTCAGAGAGCTGGAGTTCGATTCCCCGACACAGCATAGTCAGCCAAATTCCCGCACCAACTCATCCGTAAAAAAATTAAAAAAGACTAACTCGCACTCTCCACATCGATCTGTGTCTATCCCTTACCATCCCCCACCCCATCCAACTCTCTCTCTCTCTCTTTCCCTATTGCGCACTCTCTAATCCGACATCTACCTACTCACCCATTTACTCAACCATAGCCGCGACTCCAGCTCTTACTCACCCACTCATCCAAAAGAAAACAAACATCCAAATCAACCAGCCATCAAGTTCATTCAATCACTACACCTCAAACCCATCATTCACTTTATACATGCCAAGTGCCGCTGAGGTACAAAACGACTGACTTACTCGTAAATACAATCCTGTAAATTCACCACGTCACTATTTCAAACGATGTAGAACCTACATACATAAAAGTCACCAGAGAGGTGGTATAGCCAGTTAGTTGCTAGTGTTTTAACACTGTTTCGCCTTCTGCGGGCTCATCATGTCATATTAGCGCAATGAGCCTGAAGTAGCTGAAGTCGTCGTGAGTCGCCGCTTCCCGAAACTCACTTAAACAGGTTCGGTGCTGACTGACTAAACATGACAGAACGTTCACGTGTGTGTCTTCCTAAACCGCCCCTGAGTGATGCGTGGTACCAGGCTCTGCAAACACTGACATATACTTACATACCTGACTAGAGCAGCATACGTATTATACCTATACTAAGTCCACACATTACAACTCATCAACGCCTTTCAGCAACTTTTCAACAACCAACGAATGTGCTTAAAGCTACTCAAGTACCTTCAAGTGGATGTCGTATTTTAGCAGTGGCAAAACCCTTTGAAATTTCCAATTTATGCATTCTGGGCCAAGTTTGAAGGACCCATGCCTGGAAGTTTGAAGACTATATTCAATAGTCACTGATACTGCTGGTGCCACACGTGGGCGCTCCCACCTACTGGCTGTCGTCATCACGCGATGTTGTCTTGGATATAAACCTTTAGAGAATATATATTATTGTACCTACTTAGATTGAATGAATGAGCGGGGATTTACGTCGCCAAATATTAGCAATATTTTAGCAATATCACAGCATGGGACACCAGTAATGGGCTTCACGCGTTGTGCTCATGAATTGAATCGAACCCGGGTTTTCGGCGTGACAAGCCAACGCTTAAACCACTTGCATTTGGCTACCCCACCGCCCGTACCTACTTAGACGATATAGAGTAAACATGTGAATACTGTCCAGTTTTACAAGGTCGGGATAGTGCATGCAATGAGGTTTAGCTGAGTTGTGTGAGTTGTGTGAGTTGTGTGAGCGAGTGAGAGAAAATAATTGGGATTTATTTTTGTTTATTGAAGCATAACATGACGAAGTGAGTGATAGGTTGACAGGTTTGGGGTAAGTGATTAGATGAATGGTTTGGTTGTTTTTAATCATTAATGGATGGGTGAGCTGATTCGGGGATTTGGCAAATGGATTATAACATTATATCGTTGGGAAGCGAACTCCGACTCTCTGAGTTACAAATGAGACATGTAACAGCTAAGCTTCCAAGCTACCCTCGTCCCACCATTACATGCCTGTTAGGCTGTTATGGTATGGGTCAAAAGCACCGAGGTATGTTAACACCTGGGTTTACAAGTAGCTTCTAAGTATACTTAACTTTCACAAAACAGATGGAACTGTCACCTTGATGTCTACCATACAGTTATTTCTTACACGAATCTAGTGAATGCGTTGATGGAGCAGCTTTAAATGTGGGGTTGGGGCTGAGAATTGAGCAGTGATACAACTTGTTGAGTGAATGTTAACGGCAACACAGCATGTCGAAGTATTTTTCAGACATTCGTGTTTAGTATGCAAAACATGACAAATATTATTTTTGCAAACGCCTGAAGCTGACGATTAGACTGCCTGCATCTTCCGTTGATCTAAAAAAACCCCGATTCTTTGGCTGTTTGATATACATACAACACGACAACAATATCACGGAGCTGTCACCTTGATGTCTAGTACCATATCGTTATTTCTTACAGGAACCGGAAGCTGTTCTGGGGTGGTTTGATAGAACCAACGCATTTCAACGGACAGAGATATTAAACACGTGGAAATGACGTAGGAGTTACTATGAGCTGATTTAGGTTGTTGATGAGGATCATGTGCTTGGTGTCTTTTACGTAAAGCGGTTGATGTGTTTGGGATGTGACCGGCGGTGTATTCATCAGTGTTAAAAAGTGACAGCAGATTGTCTCCTTCTTTCTTGGATTATGCTGTCACTTCCGGTTGAATAAGTACTGCTATGGTCACCTGACATGCTTACTGTTTCCGCAAACACCAGGTGTCGATAATGAGGTTAAGTAAACTACACACCCAGAAGATTCTGCTTCAGCAGACTGATTCTTCTCTGCCGTTGACGTTTTCTATACAGCCTATCGTCTTGTGATAAAACACACTTTAAAGTTTGACACAACGTTGAGTTTTTGATGTAGGACTTAATGTCAAGGAAAGTTTAATTATCTCAGATTTTCCACCAAGCATTATCTGGATATTCGTGATCATGTAGCGTTTCGATCCCTTATCGCGCCATATGTAAAGATTTTAAATTATGATACTTGTTATTGCCCTGCCTTGAAAACTGCATTAAGTTTGCATAGCTAGAGTTAATCGGCTCGGAGTCAATGTGATGTGTCTCGATGGGTTATCCATGCAGCATGGTATCTCAGCAACATCAAGCTGGCACGCGCAATTACACGCAGACGCACGTGAGTGTACCAATCATGAACGCGACATTGAACCCCATTGCATTTCCCCTCGTGACCAAACATACATGACCGACTCAAACATCTCTGCCACAGAGGGACGCTTCATCATATATGCGACAGTCAAACACACAGGAAGAAATTAGTCACGTAACCGACTATTGTCTAGAGACCCTGCACTAATACCTTAATGTATGAGACACTCGGTACCCCTGAACTGGAACGATAATCAAACAGATTTATTGCTCTCGGGCTGTCTTATTTCTAGTGTGTACAGTTTGCGTGAACATAGCATGTTTATTTATACGTTTAACATTGATATCAGTTACGAAGACGAGCACAACAACGGTTGCTGACATCGTAATGGTTAATGATTAATAATTCTGATAATGACTTTCAGGGACAGTTGTTAAAAAAACAAACACAACCGTAAAAAGTTTTATCCCTGATTGAGATCTAAAGATGTCGTTGAATTCCCAAAAGGTTCTATCTCGAGGCAAAACGTCGTTATAAAGTGGACACTAAAATAAACTTGTCGATGTATTCTCACACCGAGTCTTTAAGGACAGTGGAAGTCGTTCGTTATGTTCCATTAAAATATTCTGTAGATGGTATTTACAGCGTGGTGAGTGACATTGTGAACCGTTTGGAGACTGAATATGTTGCTAGGAGATTATAATGCAGACAAGAGCTCCTTCCAGTGTCTGCCGGATCCATACATCACGCCCTGCATCATTTCATCGGCCCGGAGTTTTTGAATATGTACATCACTTACCGTTTGATCTGGTAAAAACTCGGTCTTTGTTGATTGAGGAAACATTGCTCGTGGACACGTACAGGAATCAATGTATATTTGAACACGTTTCAGTTTTTGTAGATTGTATGTGAAGATTTCAAAAGCGACCATGAAGGCAAGAGGTTTTGGGGAAGAAACTGTTGCGCAAGATAGAAAGCTTTTTTAAGTATGAAAATTGTTTTCACACGCGATATCGATTTATGACGTCAGTTATGTTATAAAAATGTATGCAACTGCTTTATATTGTTGTCGTGTCGTACGTATATCAAACAGCTAAAGAATCGTTTTTGAGAACAACGGAAGATGCATACAGCATTTTAGAGTCTAATCATCAGCTTTGGGAGTTTCAGAAAACGCTAGAAGACGGCCTTTCACATACCAGTCACGAATGTCTGCAAAATCCTTCAACATGCTTTGTTGAAGGAAAATATGACGGCTTTCCCTCAACAAATTGCATCATTGCTTAATCCCCCACCTATTAAACCTGCGCCCAAATCGCCGCTCATTATTGAGTTAGTGAGTTTAGTTTTACGCCGCTTTTAGCCATATTCCAACAACACCTCTCGACCAGTGAAGAATCGGTCTTCGGGTTAGAACTGGTCTTCGGCAGCCCTTGCTCTAACGAGACTGTGTGGTCAGGCTCGCTGACTGGGTTGACGCATGTCACAAATGCGCAGAACGATGCCCACATCACACATATCAGATATGTAGATCGATACTCATGCTGTTGACCACTTCATTGTGTGTTCAAGAATGGTCAGTTTACAGACCGCCGCCATATACCCGGAATATTAGAGCGCGGCGTTAAACAGAAAGAAAAACATGAACACTTCTCGAAGGTAGACTCACAAACAATTTAAGTTATATATTAGCATTACCGATGTATAAAACATATACATACGTCATTACGTGTCGATTGTCGGCACGATAATTAGAAGGCGCGGTGGACGAGCTGGCAAAAGCGCCAGGCTAGTGAACCAGCGAGATCGACCCCACCTGTGACCGGGTGTAAGAACCTTGGAGTCAATTTTGTGTGCAGACTATTTTCCGTGTTGTCACAACCCTTAGTGTGCAGTACACAACCCTGTGGACTTAAAACAACCCACGAATATATATATATATATATATATATATATATATATATACATATATATGACCAGATGGTGGCCACATGAAATTGTGCATACACCCAGTTGCGGGTACAGCAACGTGCAGTAAACCTGGACAAAGTGTTGTGACTATGCGTCCCAGTCCAGCGAGCTGAGAATTGGGTACCTCGTTTGGATGAGAGAGCCACAACAAACTCGGTGCGCCTAGTGGCAGCAAGAGTTGTATACTCCCCAGGGAGTTGAGACTGGTAATACGATGTGACGCTGAGACGGACATCCAATGATCGAGAGAAACAAATACCAGCGCCCTGAGCAAACAATAGTTGCACGGATATGTGCGCTATATAAATATCCTATAACAATAGGAGTCGTAAAGATCACAGTCATTCTGAGCATATAAATCCTCATTACAGCGGTTCATTTCCCTTATATGGACAACAAGACCCATGATTGCTATGTTCAATACCAGTCCTAACACCAACCATAGGTTGATTGGGCAGATGATGAATGCAATCTCTTGAATATTCTAAACGCCATTGTGCCGATCCACAATGGTCGTAATCCTGTGATAAGCTATAGATTTACGACAGACGTTACGAAGGGTTCGTGGATCGGACCCCTAATGTCTTTTATGTAACCCGTAATCCAGTCGAATCATTCCTACAGAGTTGGCATATTAATCTGTAAGTCAATAATTGTACCTAAGGCAAATGATTATATAGAGAGAGTGAATGTAAGTGGGAAAACGATTACCATAAACATAAGACTTGATCAAAGAAGGCAGCATACGATACGAGTCAAAGTGAATCTATGTATACCACCATGTATAGTGTCATAAAGTTGAACTTTTCTAAGATGCCGTATTCAATAATTTCTAAACCTAATTTCGATTTATCTATGGCAAAAAACAAACGACGGTGCCTGTGACCTAAATTAAGAATCCTTGCTCAGGGCTAACTGACGCGCTGTTCTTTTGACGTGTCAGCCCCCTACGTTAAGACAAACGTTACTAGAAAAACAAATGATGAACAGTTTGGTGAAGGTTTATGTTCGGGTTAAATATCTCATCTAGATTATTTTAATTACATCCGTGATTCTCTTAAACCATACAAGGCAATATGACCGCCTACCGCCTATTTCTGCTACCAACGAAAGTTTAGATAAGTACATTCAGAGGAAGCTGTCAAGTCAAGCGACATTCCACGATTGCATTGTGGGAATGTAAACATTGCACACATTACCGTGTATGCGTAAAATGTTGAGTCGAACTATGAGCCATTTTATCTATCGGAAAACATAAACGTAATGTTTCCACCAGCGATGTTAGCAAACCAAGAAACGGGATGTGACGAAGCAGTTTACTGTGGGAGGCTGTACGAGGCGATGGCAACTGACATCCATCGTGACGTCGATTACATTGTGACGTAATGCAAAAAAGGTCGACTGGGGCAGACTGACATGGCACAGTGACGTCAACACATTGTGACGTAATGCAAAGGTGCACATTATCGTCTGATAGAGTATTGTCGGCGCCTTTGATATTTCACCGAAGCATCTTAGAATATGTGGTATTGTGCCTAAAGCCATGGTTACGAGCTGATGAGTATGGATTACGCCGCTTTCAGCAATATTCTAGCAACACCACGATGGGGACAACACATTGTATCTATGTGGGGAAACGAACACGAGACGTCGGCGTGAAGAGGCAAACTTTAACCACTGGGCTACTCCAGGTCACAAGTGGAGCTAACCATGATGGGTGACCGTACTTAACAGAGTGAACCTACAACGAAACACATGTGGCCTCGCCTTAGGCAAGTTGTTTTGTTAAATAAAGCCTCTGTTCACCAATCAGAAAATGTGTACCCGGTGGCATCTGTCACAGTTCCTATTGACCTCCTCCAGGGCAGCTTTGGTTATATGAGGTAGAGGTGTCCACTATAATGTTTGAACTTAGAGCCTGAGCATGCGGCTTGGAAGTCAGCGCTATATAAGTTACTGCAATACTGACGACCAAACGAAACTATCATTGTGATATAATAAAACAGTCCAGCTTAAAACAGATAAAATGCCTGCTTGAAATAAACAAAATCCAGATCTCAACGAAATGAACAGTTAGATGACATTCATACGTGAGTCGATAATGGTATGGCAGTTACTCGAATTCGGATTGGGTATGAAACACCAACTTCATGGACAAAGGACACTCTTCGTGCATCTAAACTGACTCAAGATCAATTACGCGTCAGATAAATAGCGAGTATAACCACCCTTTGCAAGAGACACAACAGCAAAGAGGGTGTCAATCGAATGATGACGTCACGAGGGAAAGGCCGCCATTTTTCCTGGAGTCAATTCTTGTCAATTGACTGGTGAGGATGAGTGAGTTTAGTTTGACGCCGATTTTAGCAATATTTCAGCACTACGAAATACGCCTCACAAAATGTACTCATGTGGGGTATCGAACCCGGGTCTTCCGTGTGACGAGCGCACGCTCTGACCACTGTGCTTTTTCTGCAATGTGTAGTCAGTCAACGTGTAGAAATATCTGAGTCATCAGACTAGAAGTTCTGTTGTTGACAAGTGGACGAAGAATGTCAACGAGGACCAGAGGTGTTCTCTCCAGGATACAAGTTCCTGTTTACATCATCACACACCACACGAACATTTTAAACACGCCCTCGTTCGTTCACTTCCTTCGAGGTAAACACATTGAACCGGTTCTGAACAGCTTTCATAACAGCGAAGAGGACCTTCTGCCAGTCACGTCGCTGCCAATAACTGCGTCTCTGACGAAGATGTCACGCTGTCAATGCCTGTCCTCGGTGAGTGCTGTAAGTCCTAATTCCTTGACTCATGCGTTGCCTGGCCCCATCTGTCTGTATATCCCCGTGATTACCTGGTACTGACAGAAATCGATACCGGAAATGCAAAGTACTACAGTACCGATCTTTATTACGCGTAACCCGAGTCTGGCCAAGCGGGTTCCAGTCCAGTGTCTGTAACCTTGCATGCGGTTTGATACAGAATCACGGAAGCAAACAAAGTTCCAACATCGAGGGCTTCGATCCATGTCACACCCCAGGTCCGCTAGCGTTGTTCCTCTGTCAGTAGAGGCTATATCATACCCAAGGTCCGCTAGCGATGTTCCCCTGTCAGTCGAGGCTATAGCATACCAAAGGCCCGCTAGCGTTGTTCCTCTGTCAGTCGAGGCTATATCATACCCAAGGTCCGCTAGCGTTGTTCCCCTGTCAGTCGAGGCTATATCATACCAAGGGCCCGCTAGCGTTGTTCCTCTGTCAGTCGAGGCGTTTCGTTCTGTTAATCTGAGTGAATCGACATGCAGCCATTTATATACCCTGATTGCACTGCAGTTTCGACAACTATATTTTGCCTTCCACGAAAAAAAACCTTTATTCCGAGACATGTATCACTTTTTCCCCAAAGCATTGCTGCTTTTGGACGATGTCTTTTACATTGCTTTATTTGAACGTTTATTTTCACATTTTTCGCAGTCACATTTCCTTTATGTACAATTTGGCTACCATTATATACATGTAACATCGAAGAAGATATCGATTACACGCTTTTGGAAAATGGTTGTATGGATAACAGAAAATCAGAGGGTGTACCATGCTCGCCTCGAAAACAGTAAGCATATTCAGCATGTGTCGAAGGAAGTTCTTCATGTCGAGGCACTGACTCGGAGATGAACAAACAGTAAATCTATTGCGCTTGCAATCGGCTCCCTATACCCTATGACTACGCTGACTCGTTTTCGTTTTGTTGTATAAATTGATGAAATGTTTGCAGTTCGTTATTAGACTAAGATAAATGCATTTTTTCAGTTTGCGAAATGACTGAGATATTTACCCGTTTAGTAAACCTTTTGGCATTTTTATACATTGACTGGTTTCTCACTTGACAGTACTACGGGACATGAACTTGGCGCATATCAGTCATAAAGTGTAACCCCCGAGGCCTTCTTCATGGTTTATTAACGTCCCGTAAACTACTGAAAGCACTAATTGCTTGCGGTAAGTTAACGGGCACCTCGCCATAGCAATCCAATTATTTAATCCACTTCTGGAACACCTGGTATCATCTATATAAATAAAATATTATTCCTGATTTATATACTCGTATATCATCATCAGTGTTCGAACTCTTTTGTTTTCCTGTCATCTCATTTGAGTGGGCTTTGGAATGAACGCATGGGCGATCTGATGTTATAATGCAATTAGGACGACCACCAATTACCGCAATTAAATAACATAAACAAGAAGTCGGTCAATGTGATTAGGGTTACAAGGTTACGTTGCACTGGGTACACGCGAACCCAACAGCAAACGTACTTGGAATAAATAAGGATACTTACAAACAAACAAACGCTCCATATCACAGGTATCAAGCCCATCACAATGGCTTGACGTCATCATTTTCTATATTGTTTATTTATTTTATTATTTTATTCATTAATATTTTGGATTTGTCAGGAACAGGCGACTCGTTGGTGACAATTTTGGGCGAGTCAGAAATGCATGAATTTACATAAAGAGAATTACCCAACGTTCTTCTATTAGGATTACCCCTACGTCACGCCAAACGGTTAAACCCAACCGACAGAATACTTATTTTTGTCCTCAGTGCTAATCGCTAGGCACACGTAAAGATCCGGATTAGAATATTGGCTTCTGTAACCCATGCTTGTCCTAAGAGGTGACTACCGGGATCGGGTGGTCAGGCTCTCTGACTCGGTTGACACATGTCATCGGTTCCCAACTGCGCTGATCGTGACTCATGCTGTTGATCACTGGATTGTCTGGTCCAGATTCGATTATTTACAGACCGCCGTCATATAGCTGGAATATATCTGAGTGCTGCGTAAAACTAAACTCACTCACACACTAATCGCTAGGTGAGAAAACTCTAAGTGTACACATTTAATATGCACTTGGAACATGCTCTCAGATACAAACAATTCAGCTCTCATGACTTCCCAAATGGTTCATTAACACCATGGTAACTAATGAAAACGCCCCGTCAGTGGTATCTCAGCGGGCGCCTCATTTGTTTGGTGCCATTTCGCTATCGTAAATGTTGGGAGGATTGTTGTTTATGTTGGAGTTGGCTATTTATTTACAACAAATGGAACGTACGAACTGCACCAGTGCTTAAAATTATTTTATTTAACCTACGATTGCCAAAAACATCAATAAACTCTGTGATATGAAAGTGTTTTTATAACGCTTTGTATTTTATTCAGTGGCGAAAAGGCTACAAGGCAGCGACGACAAGGCAAGCCGTGTCGTTCATGGCTTCCGCCAAACCAAAACAAAAAACAAACAAACAAAAAACATCAGCCCAAGAGAAGAACTAGTTAACGGCGTTAACGTGAAAATAGCGTTGAAAATTCTGAAAACTGACATTTAATCCAGCGATGTTCGTAGTAATTCTATCTTTACTGGCCGGTTTGTTTGTTTAACGCATCACCCTGCAGTATTCTTCTATATGGGTACGGTCTCTAAATATTCAAATTTGCATCAGGCAATCTAGTGATTGACATCATGAGCATCGATATGTAAGTAGGATATGATGACGTCGACATGTGGCAGCTAAGTAAATAAGCCCGTTAATCGCCTCTTACAACAAGCGGTATGCTCCCATTTTGTTGAACCATGGGGATATGATTCGAGAAGATCAGTTTGAGAAGATAGATGTCAGTCAGATCTACACTGACGATCAAACGAAAGTACACAACGTATTTTTAAAGAAACATTATGCTTGCATAGTGAGAAGTCACAAATATTGTGTGACTTCGAAACCAGCCCGATATGAGCTAACATGCGGTAGCAACAGGGTGGAGATTAGGCTGTCCCAAGGTCATAAATGTTTCCCATCTACAACCATAACCAACCGGAATATATAAATATGAAACATGTTTTTGGACAAATCAGAATTTGAGTATTAGGACTATAAAGCCTTTTTTGAAAACATTATCCTTTTATTTACCTGCTTGTTAGTTTTCTTAATCCAGAAAATTCTAGACTGGCAACATTCTGAACGGTCTAGCAACTTCTGAGAGTTACTAGACCAGTTGTCTGCCTGAAATTTTGGGGAGTTTGCAACACTGTCACAGTGCCCCTAATATTATCAAGACTTGAAAACCTTTTATTATTTAAGAAATCAGTGCACTAAACAAATAAATGACTGAGTAATGGTGGCGGTCTGAAAATAATCTAGTCTGAACCAGATAATCCTGTGATCAACAGCATGAGCATGGATCATTGGTATACGATGACATGAGTCCACCTTGTCAGCGAACCTGACCACCCGATCCCGTTAGTCTCCTCTTACGGCAAACATGGGTTACTGAAGGTCAATTTTAACCCGAATCTTCACAAGTCAGGACACAAATATGGGCCTGTGGGAAATTGAAAACAAAGAAAAAACACGGACAGGGCAATGTTCAAGTGGATGCTTTCTTTTACTTGTCAGTTTACTTTTAGCTGTTTAAGTTCCTAAGGTCAAGTGACTCAGAATAGCAACTGAAGAATTTATTACACCGATCCTTGTCCATGACTACCAAAAGCGTCCAGCCAAGAACTACTCCGAACCTAAACATTTACGCACAAGTATTCAAACCTTAAACATACACTGGATGTCATTGTTACGTCTGTCTTACGGACACCGGATATGAAAAAGACGATGGGATAAAGGTTATCTCAGCGTTTTTGTCACGCACATGGAGAAATAATCATCCAGCGCTTCTACCAGTACTGTCTGGGTACTGCATTAGCCAAAGGAAACCACCAGGGCGGACTGGAATGTTACATAGGGAGAAATAACATGGTTGACCAGTACACGGCCAGGTCGTCGGTGTTTGATTATGCTTTAAGTAATCAAGGGGGTACATGCATTCTATTATGTTTATCAAGTTAATTTTAGAGTGAGTGAGTTTAGTTTTATGCCGAACTTAGCAATATCCCAACTTTATAGTGGCGGTCTGTAAATAATCGAGTGTGGACCAGAAAATCCAGTGATCAGCAGCATGAGCATTGATTTGCGCAACTGGGAACCGATGACATGTGGCAACCAAGTCAGCGAACCTGACCACCCGATCCCGTTAGTCGCTTCTTACGACAAGCATAGTCAATTTAATTTTAGAAGTAGGGAAGGAAAACCAAGAGTGTTAAGCAATTGGATTATGTTATTTTTTGTTGTATAATGCTGCAGACACACACACACACACACACACACACACACACACACACACACACACACACACACACACACACACACACACACACACACACACACACACACACACACACACACACACACACACACACACACACACACACACACACACACACACACACACACCAAGCATCTCGTGAAAGTAACCAGAGTCGACTGGAACGTCAGTTCCGTTGATTTGACTGGTTTTCGCTCTGTCATGCTCAGACGGTGTTTAACGTTGACCATGCTATGAAGAAGCTGATTGCCAAATCTTAAGTCTGTTATACTATAATATTATGTCGTGACGCAACGCACGTTGTGTTATTTGGCGGGAGAAGTAACGATCATTCTTCCTCTGTTTCCGAAAAGAATGAATGATTCAGTTATCCAAGATATTTTTGTCGGATAGCAAATCTACTGGACAAAAAAAGTTAGGATTATATGTAAATTTGAAATGATTGATGATAATCTGTTTACTTATTGTCACTCTGATAAAATATCAATTATAGAAATACCAATATCCCTAACTTATTTTGTCCAGTACATTAAAAATGGGGAGGGTTTGATTAATCCCGTATCACACATGTTGGTAACGTCAACTTGAAGGTCACGTAGAAACACATGCCCATCTTTAACCACTGCTTTCGTTCAAACGTATCGATTTTCTGTCATAAAACAACATGGGTCATCCATGTGCATTTCCTGATTGCTTGAGAGCTTCGTTAACAGATCATTATCAGCCTCACTGTCGCTTATACTTCGTGGGCGTCCACTTTTAGAAAGCTGGTCTTATTAAGGGCAGTGGGGTAGCTTAGTGGTTAAAGCGTTCGCTCGTCACGCCGAAAACCCTGCTTCGATTCCCCATATTGCTGGAATATTACGGCAGGGGGATAAAACATGATTCACTTGTCAGCCTCTCCACTGAGAAAGCGGGTCATTCTGCCTGTAAGGAAAGTGGAGTAGCTTAGTGGTTAAAGCGCTCACTCGTCACACCAAAGGCCAAAGCTCGATGGGTACCCCACATGGGTACAATGTGAAAAGGCCGTTTCTGATATTCCTCCATCATGATATTGCAGGGATATTGCAAAAGGCGGCGTAAAGCCACATACACTAACTTCCTTGTTCCTAAATGATCTGGAATACAGGGGGATGAAAGTCCGAAGGTACCGAGGCCTTAGAGGTCTTTTACTTTGATAAAACACACGAGCATGGGGTCGGGGTGGGGTGTGGGAGTTGGTGTCGACAAACAAACACATCTTTGAAACGAATCATAATTTAATTCGAACAATCATTTAATTCAATCGCTAATTTTCACCCAGCGTGGTCCAGATCTAACGAACGGGATCCGAACTGACGAGATCCGAACTAACGGGATCCCGTTTTATCACTAGATCGTAAAGTTAGCATTGCGGGGTTTTACGTTTACTAATAAGCGTTAATAGTTTGAAACACAGACTAATTCAAAGATATCAACAGTTGATGTATGAGTGGTGGTTATACGTAGATTTGTCACGAGATTCTGCACTAACGTTCATAGGGTTAATGACTGTGCGTAATAGCAATTTGTCCGGATTAACCTGTGTTTCAACTGAAGAAAATTTATCCGGTTAATTTGTAACTGGATTTGCGATTGTTCATGCAGGTCAGCAGGATGACGACAATAACATATATTAATTCAGATTAGCAAGGTGTTCACAACAACGGACTGTCAACAAGATCCGTGAGGTGACAGCAATAAGGAACTTTCATCTAGATTAACAGGGTGTCCGTAATAGCGACCGTTCATCAAGATTAACATGGTGCATGCACTACCGAGCGAGCGAGTGAGCTTAATTTTACGCAACAATACTCCATCTATACAGTGGCGGTATGTAAATAATGGAGTCTGGACCAGACAATCCAGTGATCAACAGCATGAGTGTCGATCTACGGAACTAGGAACCGATGACATATGTCAGCCAAGTCAGTACGCATGTCCAGCAGATCCCTTTTTCTACAGTAACGACCTCACACCCAAACGTACCTAAAAATGATAGCATGTTCGCATCTGCGATGCTTCCATATGGTATCTGTTGGCGGTACAAGAATCACCCGGATTTCGAGGTTTACACGTGTGAAATAATCCGGTAGGATGAGAAACAGTCACTATAGTTTTATAGGAAATCACAGATTGCGTATTATTCTTTCAGTTTATGAAAAGGTAAGGTTAGTGGTTGAGCTTTGTCTTGTTATGTCGAGGGCCGGTCGAATTTGGATGCCCCCTACACATCATGAAATGGACATATTGCTGCAAGTACAGCAATTTCCAAAGAGAAATTTTGTCCCAGCATCAAAATTGAATTTCCTCTAGGGAGCGTTATTTTTTGTATTCAAATACACAAATACATAGTTAAATAAATATTGTCTGTTTGTGTATTCATGTAAGATATGTTGTATTTTGTAATTTATCAGACTGCTAGTAAGCACGGTTTTGAAATTCTTAAAATAGAGAGTTTTATTTAACCAAAGGAAGATTACCTACCTTTTGCCGTTCCGTCTGTGCAACATAACAGTTACTGTTTCCAAAGCACCTCCAAGAATTTACATGTATGCTGAATTTAATTTGTGGTTATTATATTGTCACATAATCCATGTCCGTTTCAGATCTTAATTCATCTTTTCAGTGGATAAAATTTTCCATCACGTGACGAAACCGATGCCATATCAACAATGAAGTCGATATTGTCTGGCGGTGAGACTGTTCCCGTAACAACTAGTTCTCAGTTCATGATATTGATGTAACCTTTGAAAGTTGTCCGATGTTACTGTTCGCCCGCTGCGATCTGAACACCAAGGCTGGTCTGTAGAGGGGTGAAAGTAATGTGACAGAGGGGTCAACTGGTCAAGCCAGATCTACACCATGTACTGCATAATGTATAACAAGCGTGGTAATTGCCTACTAGCTGCCGAACAGTTATCGTCGCATAACAGTTATCGCCAATACATCAGTATCACGCATGCGTACTTGAGTTCTATTACTATACCAGTATTTCTGCCACGGTATTTGACAACAGTATAAGACAGCAAAAGAAACTTATTCACAGTAAGTAACTTTAGAAAGACATAAAAGATGAAGTTATTCAACCATTAAATGAGGGGATGTCACTGGATATATATGACAGCAAGTTCACAAAAATTATTAATTGTTTCCTTCCCTTTCAATGTACTATACAACAACAGCAAAAAACCCCCTCCCAACTCCCCCCAAAAAAACCCCAACAACCCCCCTAAAAAAACCAAACCAAACCAAAACAAAACACCCCCCCCCCAAAAAAAAAAGCAAACAAAAAAACCCAAAAAAACAAAACAAACAAAACAAAACAAAACAAAACAAAAAAACCCAACCAAACAAAAAAAAACTGAGGATGCTTTAAGGCATGAAGCTACATTATTGCACGAATGAATAAGCTAAATACCTAATTAAGTATCATAATTAATTCTCTTTCATTGATTTAACTTTTATTGCAAAGCTTCCGGAAGCTTCCGATGTTCAGACGTAAACAACCTCCGGGGGCATGACTTATGACGCTCTTTTGCAATGATGATCTTTTCCATAGAAAAATATTCTATAGCTCCTACAACACATCATACCTAAATGCATTCAACACGGGTGGTCAAGGATGGATAGTTATAAAAATGAAAACAGTAGAAACTAAAAACGAAACTCACTGAGACGGGTGCTCCTTCTAGTGACGCCATGTTTGGATGTGTAAGTTTCAGGACGCGACCGACAAATCACGGAACGGAGCCGAGAAATCTCCGAAGATGGCCGAGCGTGTTTCAAGTATTACCGACATTGTTTCCGATAGGGGCGTTGTTTTTCTGTTATTACTGCTAAACTACCGATATCGCTGCAATTGTTTCGTGAGTGGGCTGCGTTTGTTTATATCTGAGATGCAATTCCTTCATATTTGCCGTAAGTCCTTCCATTACTTAGGGGACCGGTTCAAGGTACGCTACATAGCACCAGAGAGAACTGTCTCTATCAGTTAGCATGGTGTTTCTGTCATATAGTATACACAGCGGAAAATGACGCAAGTCGGCAGTTTCAAAGTGGTAATTAGCCATAGCGGAGGAGGGGGGTCATCTCATCGAACAAACGCTCATCCTTCCCTGAATGGAACATGACGAGCTTTTGTTTCCTTACTTGTGGCTTATCATTTGTGCACGTTGGACATGTGTTTATTTGACTTCAAGTTACAGTAATGCTCACAATGATCTATGGAGCACAGACGTGTAGTGGTTAGCATGCTGGCCTCTCACGCTAAAGGCGTAGGTTCGAATCTCAGTGGGGACACCCAAAAATTGGTGTCTCATACTGTGTTCTGTTCCTGGGCGAGGCACAACGCACACTGTTCACCCAGCTGTTTAAAATGGGTACCTGAGAAGCAGATCTACGATCCTATAGGGTCGTACTTTGTAGCAGCTTTGAAAGTACATTTCTATCAGGATAGTAATGTAACGCCAGACAGAAACATCGCGTTGGATTCTAGGCGCAAAAATTAGCATTATTATTACTAACATATGTTTAGCTGATTATAGACGGAGAACAGAATAACTATTTCCCGGGATACTTTATTGGATATACACATTTCAAAAAGTAACGGATATTTCATTTTGCGAACGTTCCATTAGCCACTGCCAATGGTGATACGTTCAGGTGGGTTGCTATGGTAACCTAAGTGCTTATGGGAAAAAGTAATATATATCCATACGTATATCCATATAGATGAAACATTTCCAAAGGTTAGGAATAAATTGTCACGCTTTCCCTTAATTTCTATTCAACATCTGTTTCTTCCAAGGATTCATTCTTTGCATTTTATCAATCTTGCAAATACATTATCCCCCTACTTTTTTTGGACGGTGTACTGAGACTAGCAGTGCCATCAGATGATCTATTTATGTTGTGTGGTGGTGACGTCAATGCTCGTCCTGGTATGAATCCGGGTTTTGTTAAGGATGACGTCATAAAAAATCTAGAAGGACAGCATTACTCGATGTCGGACTTCTAGTGGTGTTTTTCACTCTAAAGCACTTCTCTAGTGATAAAGTTGTGAATAGTTTTGGTAAGGGGCTTTTAGGGTTGTGCTCACTTCGCAATTTCTATGTAACGGATGGCCGATGCGGTTCTGACTAAGGGAAAGGAGAGAACACATTTACGGGAGGAACGCTACAAGCGTGATGGATTATGTAATCGCGTCACCAGCTATTTTGGATCAAGTCTATAACTTTGCTATTCAGCCTCGCGGTGAATCTGATCGCCTTCCGCTTATGATGACATTATCATACTTCGACGATGCAACTTAGAATCTGTCTTCATCTTCTTCCTCTTCAACTCTTGTCGGGTGAGGCGACAAAAGAGATCGACTGGTAAGATGCATATGATATAGCGTGGTCTCCTGAGATTGCAGGTTTGAGGCTCATGATATCAGTCACTGGATTTAACGGGTTTTCTGATACAGAAATTGTTTTAGGGCCTCTATAAACAAACTGGAATAAATACCAAGGATGCGAACCAATAATAAGAAAAAAATATCGAATCACGCGATTATGGCAGATCTATAATTAGGAGTATTTGGTTTCGATTCGTCCATGGGACAATGAGGTCGCACAGTGGTTAAAGTGTTAGCATGTCACGCCGAAGACCTGAGTTAGATTCCCCACATGGGTGGAATGTGTAAAGAATCCAGTCGTGAAACTGACGGAATATTGCTAAACGCGGCGTAAAACCATACTCACTCGTTTCGCACTTGTTAATGAATCCAAAACTAACTGATAATTTTGCCTCAGCCCAGTTGCCAAGGTAACACATGAGATGATGCATGTTTTCATTTAGAAACCTTCCTATTTGTTAAAAATATTCAGCCTAAGTAAACTTAGTCTCAGTATTATTCGTTACACTTCTCTCCTGAATCTAACAAATTCCAGTAGGAGGTCGCTAGCTAACCTTTGAGATTGACCAATCAGAACACAGCTTACCAAATCGCGAATGTGGACATTCGCACGTACCTTTTGAACTTTTACCTCGAAAAGGTTTGCCCGAACGATTCTGAATGTTATTTTTCGTAAAAGATATTTCAAAAGAGAGTCTAAAACCCCGAGAGCAAGTAAAACCATAGTGGTATAACCAGTTGGAGACACTTCCTGACGCTGATTATGGGATCTTGACTGATACGTTCAGGTGGGTGCTATGGTAATCTAAGTCAAAACGGTAGTACTGGCTGGTGCGTTCAGGTGGGTTGCTATGGTAATCTAAGTCAATACTGAGGTACTGGCTGATACGTTTAGGGGGATGGCTATGGTAATCTAAGTCAATACTCAGGTACTGACTGTTACGTACAGGCGGGTTGCAATGGTGGTCTAATTTCACTCTGTGGTACTGACCGAGGCAAACAAGTGGTTGCTATGGTAATCTATGCCTCCAAGATGCTACTTACCCGACAAAAAGCTGGTTGTGATTTAATTAACTTTGGTGATTATGATTGATGCTAGTAAGGAAAAGAAGAAAAGAAAAACAAAAGAAAAAAAGAAACGCATAGACGAGAAATCTGTTGCAAACATGCATAACTCGTCCACAAATAGACGTTAGTGCATCACCAGTTTAGAAGAAGGTTATGTCTATACATGCAGGTAGATACTTTTAGATAACGGAGACGCTGAGCGCGATGGTGACGACGTGGCACGACCTCGACGTCGGGTTTCCTGGCTCTTAGACCAATCACTTTCAACCTGTTCCGTACAATCTGACCGGTGTATCCTCTGAAGTCCTAGCATCCTGGCTGTTGCTCGCTCGCCCGTGGCAGTACGATCAGGTAACTGTAGTACCGATCTTGGGTTGCAGTGATAACTCCAGATCTGCCGGTGCGGGGACGGTCATTTGTTATACCTATTTGGTTGCAACGAGCTGCAAGCCATGATATGTTGCTCAGGCTAACATTCAGTCGCCCGGCAACAGAATATTGGTTATCCCTAGCATGCGTTCTTTCAATGGCGATGTTCCGTGTCGCAGAGTCAAGACGTGACGTAGTGATTTGACATCGGAACTCCTCCAAACGAACGCCAATTTCTGAATGTAATCTGGATTTTTATTGCCAGGCAGTGAATGTTCTTTGCTGCACAGTTTCAACTGGAATGTGATCTCTGTTGCGTTGTGGCAATGCCTTTCTAATCTCATCAAAATCAACATTTTCAGGTAAAATCGATTTTAAAAACATTGTACTTGAGCAAATGTGTAAAATCAACACTTTTGTTACATAGTATAACGATTGTTTGATCATAAAAATCAAACAGCTTTTTAAAAACTACAAATTGCCAATGCGGTTTTTTTTGGGGGGTAGTATACATGATATAGTTAAAGCGAGTGAGTGAGTTTAGTTTTACGCCGCACTCAGCAATATTCCAACTACATTGCGGCAGTCTGTAAATAATAGAGTTTCGACCAGACAATCAAGTGCCCAACAACATGAGCATCGATCTGCGCTATTGGGAACCGATGACATGTGTTGATTTAGTTAAACATACTAATTCCAGATTCGAAAAGTAAAGAAAAAGTAACAGGTGTCCGTTTGTGTGTGGATTAAACCCTAGAGTTCGATGACCAAATCAAATATGGCGAAATTCAAACCCGGACCAATATGCGCAGATTCTATGCCCTATACACTGCCCTTCAGTGAGTGGTGTTATTTGAAACCG
Organism: Haliotis asinina; assembly: GCF_037392515.1. Taxonomy (NCBI): domain Eukaryota; kingdom Metazoa; phylum Mollusca; class Gastropoda; order Lepetellida; family Haliotidae; genus Haliotis; species Haliotis asinina. Next base: position 44,249,044 of record NC_090290.1, on the reverse strand, counting down.
AGAAAACCACCAGAGCACAGAGTAAAGAGGTTATAACGCGTGCTATTGATCCAGCTGACTACTGAGAACCAGGTTTCTCGTTTTTGTCAGCTGTTTAAATGTTTATGAAGACATGAGCATGTCAGAAACAAGAACTGTTCGTTACGACGGCAGTGGTCTCTCAGAACTACTTCTCTCCACTTTGTGGATCTTAAAATCTTAATCTTGATTTTGATTAGGCCGATGTTTGCTAAGGGAGATATTTTCGACCAATGTTGACACACATGGCTGTTGATATTCTTGTGGGTGTTGTCGATAACAGATTGTTTTCTCAACACATTTGCACGATTTTGCCCATCCTCGGTACCTAGGGGAACAGGTGTCTACTCTCAGTCACAACCTGAAACCCTAATCCCAGTATTGGACACGCCAGTCACATGTTAACCCGAATATCACATTATGTGGGTCTAATTATTTGGTTCCATAAAAGCTGAATGATCCAACCTAGAACGTATTGTTGTTCAATGTCACACCGATTTGACGGACAGTAAATAACAGGGTCTGGACCAGACAATCCAGTGGTGATACGAGCATCTGTTCCTGTCGTAAGATGATGGGTGTGTTGCAAACAGCAAAAAGCTCCCGGTAACCAAATTCATCGACCAGCCTGGGTCTGCTGTACGGCTCAAATCAAGCTCTTGCTCTTCTAAAGTGTCGCCGTGATTACTCAGTGCTTGACCCAAAATAAAACATTATTGCCACCATATTGGAATATTGCTGAGTGCGGCGTAAAACTGAACTCACTCACTCACGGTATGCTCTGAAACTTACAACTTGATAACACCAATGGATTGGTGGCACTCGAATTTTGTTCTCTGACCCGTGGGGAGTATGCAACCCAGATAACCTCTTCAGAAAACAATCAACACCTCTAGGGTATAATAAAGTGATCGCCATTGTTCCTGCGCTCTGGAAGGGATATAAATTGTCTTAGCCTAACGATTACACAGCCTCCCGTAGTCGAAGGCCCCCTGGCCGACTGACACACCTGTGTCGACTACACAATCACACACCACCATAATTACCTGGCTGCGCAGCGTTCTTCCAACAGCTGACAACGCCACCTTGAGATCGTTACGGCCGATACTGTACAGGACGTAGTGTACGATGGCGAGTGAGTGAGATCAGTGAGTGACTCAGTCGGATTTTGCCACTTCAGTTAAAATTAAATAATAAATAATGAGTATTTGTATAGCGCCAGATATTCCAGGCACTAAGTGTCTGCTCCCGGCGCTTGCACATGACATTATTATTCCAGATAACCCAAGATGCCCGTGAGGCGCTAGAAGGTTATAGTCACATGACTTATCCCACCGGCTACCCACATTCACTTTAGTGAACAGATACAACTTTCAAGAAGCTCACTTGCCGGATGTGAGATCACATGTATCTCACGTGCTTAGTTGTATTGCAGGGCAGAAGCCCAGAAACACTGAGACGTCAAGCTGCCAAACACGTCCACCCATCCAACGACTCTCCGCACTCACCGTTGCTTAACTTCAACTGATTCGTTTCAACCGTAAATGCACAATCTCGGGACAAATGCACTTAAAACAATCACGTCCATGTAATAGAACCTACTCATATTTCAACTGTTGATATAATTGAATTAGTGTGTGTTCACCCAAAGTTTAACTTAAAACGCACACATTGCTCCGTATAGCCAACTTTCTGATCAAGTGACAAAACGGAATTTCGTTATTATAGATCCAGTTAGTTCGGATCCCGTCAGTTCGACTGCCGTTAGTTAGAGATCTGGACGACGTCACTTCGGATCCCGTTAGTTGGAGATCTGGACGACGTCACTTCGGATCCCGTTAGTTAGATATCTGGACGACGTCACTTCGGATCCCGTTAGTTAGAGATCTGGACGACGTCACTTCGGATCCCGTTAGTTGGAGATCTGGACGACGTCACTTCGGATCCCGTTAGTTGGAGATCTGGACGACGTCACTTCGGATCCCGTTAGTTAGAGATCTGGACGACGTCACTTCGGATCCCGTTAGTTAGAGATCTGGACGACGTCACTTCGGATCCCGTTAGTTAGAGATCTGGACTACCTAGGTGAAACGTAGTGTACGGTTAAAGTTACTTTATGCTCAGAGACTCCGCTGTGCAGAGTTGCATCCGAAACTTATGATTGTCCGCCCTGGTTCGTTTCGACTGGATGTATTGGGATGTATTTGTCAGCACCGCAGCCATGCCCGTGTGCTTTATCAACGTAAAACACGTGTAACACTTGGATAACTCAGGGCTTTCAATTAGTATGGTTCTACGACGTTTTTAAAAAATTTCCCCGAATATCAACATATCCAGAACTGAGTTCCATGCACTGTCGGGTCTTTGGTCTTCGATTCGACGAACGATAATATAACCGCTAGGCCACCTCACTGTCCTTGATAAGCAAGAAGACCCCCAAACTTAATGGAGACACCAGAGAGTGTGGGAATTGTGTTTTACGCCGCTTTCAGCAATGGCACGGCGCAGGACACCAGTAATTGCTTCACACATTGCACATGTTGGGTATTGAACCTGGGCGTTCGGGGTGACGAGAGAACGCTTTCTTCTCCACACCTCAGGTAAGTACCATTTCAATGGCTTTATATACTAAGTATCTCGTATATACATATATATACCCCAGGCATACGAATTTGTTGGCATCGAAGCTTGTATCCACATGACGTCACTCTAATTGTGCTCATAAACTGTTTTCCAATCCACAGCATGTCCAAAGAAGAGTCGTTTATGACGATTCCGACCAGATCATGAACATGTGTTATGAATCACTGTCAAAGAAATGAAAAGGAAACACATGAAAATGGGTTCCAAAATTTGCCAACGTTATTAAAACGATATTAGATTGTAAACAATCGTGGAGACTTGACAACCCGAAGATAAAAAAACGCTACGAAAACTGTGCAAAATACATCACTATCAAATATCCATATCGTATTGTTTCTTCATATCCGCGTTCAAACACGAGGTATGCTTTCTCTTGCACACGAATCTAGTCGAAGATGGCGGAAGGGAAAAAAAATGATTAAATTACTGTAAGACAAAAAAGTGCCCACTGTGAACCTGTCTGAAAATTTCCATTTCATTGTTAAACTGTTTTCCGTAACTTAAATACTTTAAATGCTTCAACTTTAAGTTGTCATTTGCGCAAAATTTAGAATCAGCCGGGAAAAACATCGATATTATATCTGTTTTAAGATGCTGGTCTCAACACCAAAGGCAGGATCTCTTCAGCCTGGCTGAGAAAGGTCTAGACAGTAGAACTAATTTCCCGTATAAAAGTAGCACGATTATTTTTTTTTGTTTCCAAGTGATTTTCAGTGGGTTTGTTCTACATGATTTGTCAGGAGGAATGAATGCATAAATGAACACTATTGCTTTCCGTGGCATGAGCGATTTCCAAGCCATTGCGGCAAGATAAAAACGATGGTGTTTGAATAACTAAGGACAGAACAATCTTGGCCTAATTGACAGATTCCGAGTTAAAGGGGGTGCGATCTGCACGGTCTAGTGGGTTCTCTCTGTCTAGAGGTGTCTAGACGGGCGATTAGTGATTAGGCCTGAGGGGTACAAGGACCTTCCTGCTCGGTAAACCATCCAGAGTGAATTATACAGATTAGACCAGATCTACAGGTGTGTCATTTACAACAAGGCCATTTTGAACAACAAGGAAAGTTCTTTGGATTACAGCTTTTCCCAATGTAATGTAAACTGTGTGTAGTCATCACTTACTTAGCTGCTACACCGAAACGTCACTTACATTATAACGAAAAGGTTATATATCCAGAGAACATTCTCCGTTTTAAATGCCATTAAAGGAACGGCCATGCACGAAACTAGTCAAAAACAGCTTGAAAATCCGATACTCGATGAGTATTTATGTTATTAAAGATCATGTTCTATTTTCAGCCAATGTTGTCATTAACCCATTACAACACAAATCATTGAACGTGTTTTGACAAGTCTGTTATTCGTGTTTTGTGAATTAAGACATGAAACCTAGATCAAATAGTTAAAACATACTCATGGTTCAAATATCATGTCGCATGCTGTGTTTGCCGTCAAGTTTGTTTACGAGTTAAAAAGGGGCACATAACTCTAATTCAATGTGAACAAATCTGATACTACCTGAATTTCGCGCTGCGCATTTATCAACGGAAGTCATTAGCCACACATACTATCGATAGTTTTTCATTTCTACCATCGATTAATTGCATCGGGCACTCAAAATTGCAATCCATCGACAGTTCGATGCATCGTTACAGCCCTATTTAATAACACGTCCAACCAGAAACCATCTATGGCCTCTGCTATAAGTTTGTTTGCTGTCATCCAACATGACTAAGTCCCAATTGCAATGCAGAAATATCTAACAAATATATTTTTATATAACGTACGGTAGTTTTCGAAAGGCGATTAGAAACCAGTCTATTGATTTTAACATCAGCAATAACTACGACATTAGTGAAAACAATATCGCGCACGTGTTTATGCCACGCTTGAATATCGCTGTCATCTACCGACTATGAACTGTGTATACCAATACTGTCGCTGCACATAAATCGTATTCTTGACCATGGAACGAAAATTTATTTACAGTTATTATGAAAGACAACCAAGTGTTGGCCACCTGGCCCCGTCCTGCTGGTACCGGCACCAAGAATAGGCCATCCCGACCTCTCCCGCTATAGCGAGATACTAGTGAAAAGCAGCGGAGTCAGACAGTGTAGGGATTTTGTTTACGTGTGCAGTAATGCCTCGGTGTTACGTGGAAGTAACTGGATTACAAGTGCCGGACAAAATTAGTTACACGTCTCTGTCCTGGTTGTTGTTGTGATCTGAATGTTTACAGGCATTGTACTGTGGTCCCTGGGATTCAGTGGGGTAGTCACTTGTTATGCCGAAGGCCCGGGTTCGATTCTCTACATGGGCACAAAGCGTGGAGCCCATTTCCCGGGTCCCTCGCCCTGATATTGCTGGAACAGGCATACAACTAAACTTGGCGATCTGGCGCAATGAAGATGTTTTACACCTCCGGGAATGATTGAAACGTTATGATGAGGACACACAGAGATTAACTGGAGTACATAACACTGCCTGCCTCCGTCACCGCTGCCTGACCGCTCGCTGTGTTACATTCAGTAAAACTGACTCTCACACCAATACTTGGTGAGTTGACATTATATTTGTTACCCATTAGTTTAGATTTGACAAGCATGGGTTGCATGGGTTGCTGAAGGCCTATTCTACCCCGGGACTTTCACGGGTCCTTTCGCGGTGGAGGAGATCGATGCATCCAATATTGTCTTTGAAGACGACAGAACCAAGATCAAGACATGGTTACAAATAGCTAAAATAAGAACGGAAAAATTAGAGAAAAACATAAACTTAACTACCACTATCAACAAAAAATACCCAACAACAAAACATCTCCAAACAAACAAAAACCCGTAAAACTTTTCCAAAGTAGATAAATTAAAACGAGAGAATAAGAAACCTTGGAGCACCCAGTACTGAAACCTTTGTTAAGCTCAGTTCATCCCCATGTGAGAGATGCCAACTACATTAGCTCTGTGATGTGTGCTGAGGTCATCGTAATGCAAGAAGGTTTAACACCCACATGTGTGTAAGAAATGAAACTTCCCCTTAAATCTGTCGTAAGTCTTTGTAAAATCAAATAGTGTGCCAAAATTGAAAGTACTTCCTTTGTGAGAGAAAAAAATCCAGCACATCCTTTCAAACTGAAATTTAAGTTGATCAAGGTTTCTCAAAACGCCCTCTTGGGAAACACTGCGCGTTCTCGGACAAGTAGTATGTCCTGCGGGAAGAAGTATTGGATTATAAAAAATGTTACCACACAAGAATTTTCATTGCATAAACAAAGAAATAACTATTCTAATCTGATTTAAATTGCTAGATATGTTGTACTCATGATAGACACTGGAACATAATTATTCAATTCTCCTTAGTTCATGCGCAAAATCAAAATCAGAATGAACGCATACAAGTTATAAGCTTTGAGAATTAGCTTGTGTGTGTTTCTCTGTTTGCTGGAGTGACAGGGTGATGGTTGTTGGTGATGAGTCTGTGGATGTTAGGTGATGAAGGGATGCTGCTGACAGAGGTAACGCTGGTGAGTGAAGGTCGTCAGTGGTGCTGGGCTCCATGACATAGAACCCAATAATTTGTAAAACACCAGTCCAGGTTAAAGCCTCTTAATGCCCTCCAGCATGTCAAGATGTTCTCCAAGTACATCATCACGGAGACACGCCCTCCCCAACCCGCTGGTTGCTGAAAGGAACTTCAAGAAATAATAGTCGTGCAACAAGCCACTGTTTAACAGTCTTGTAACCAGTTACTGATTCTGATCAGGTTATCATAATGTACACTGTGATATAACCGACCAGCTCCTAGAGTGCCGCAGCTGGGACATTGGCCATTATTTGGCTTCATGTACACGGGACACGTAACCAGGTTATGAAAGTACAGAAAGATTTGCATAATCCTGAGTTTAGAATCCCATTTGTTTGGGCTTATGTATCATCAGTTCCAAATACAGGACTGCAGCGTCTATATATCACTACACCAATGCATTGCTCGATGGTGGCTATTTAGCTTTCCTGAATCGGTAAAAGGTCGGGTAAGTCGCCGCGATTCGAGGTAACGTGTACTGTTCTTTTTGAAGATACATTTCTTTTGGTTCGAATCCTCTCACTACTTTATTTAGAGTCATCATCTTTAAGCGGACTGAGTATAGTTTTACGACGCTTTAGTCCAGCAATATCACTGTGGGAGACTTCCGAAATGGGAGTTGATCCCGGGTCTTTGGCGTGACGAGCGAGCGCTTTATCCACTATGATACTCCATGGGCCTCTTTAAGGAGAAGCATGGAGTTTCAGTTGCGACGCACAGGTCGAATACACCCTGTGTAATACAAGGTCATTGTCAAGAGAGTGGATAAGTTAATTCAATTTTACGCCGCATTCAGCAATATTCCAGCTGTATGGTGGCCGTCTGTAAATAATCCAGTCAAGACCAGACAACCCAGTGATCAACAGCATGAATCGTGTCTTATATAAACATGGATTGCTGGAGACCAAACTCTATCCCGGATCTTCACGGGTCTCCAGACTATAAGGAACGGGATGGTGAAGCCAAAGTAAAGGTAGAATTATTATTCATGTTGACATTTACACTGAACTTGACATTGACAGTGACATTGTCATTATCATTGACATTAAATTTGACATTGACATTGACAATAAGTTGACCATGAAAGCATAAGTGTGACATCGTTAGGACATGCACCGCCGTCGACTAATCGTTTCCTGTTTGTTTCATTAATGCCACATTCCAACATGGATTTCTTTCCTTTGCCCGCTCCTAAAGATTGATGCTTTATCATATTGTGTTTCCATCTTGATTTCTTAACATATATTACACTGTCTCGAAACTCTCGCTCTCCTACTCTCTCTTCCTGCATACATAAGAGTTGCGTCTATCACATGTTATTAGTTCCGCTTGCCAAATGTTCGAATCTGCTGAATGATTCTTGGTTTATCTCTACCAGACCTTTGGCAGTCCGTTTAACAAATGAGTGAGTCACTGACTCGCCAAACAACAAAATCAGGGCAAGCTTTCTGACTCACTTCTGTCTCCATTGTGGTCGATATTATAAGATGTCGCTGATTAATATCGCTGTTTTGTTATGTTAAACTGACGAGCAAAAGAAAATACGCCGGTTGTGCTTCTTCCAATACGATGAAAATAACAAAATTAATCCTTTGACGATATGCATATCTATGTTGAAGCCTACTGCAATACACGTGTTTTATCAGCAAAATGACATTGTAACAATAAACAGCGATGTAGTGGTGACCACTGCAGACGGTTCCTACGATGTTGGAAGGTCAAGGCCATCCCACACATCGATAGGCAGCATCACGAAGTCGTCTTGTCAACGTGAATCGGCTCACAACCCAGTCGATGTGGCTGTTGATGATGTGACCGTCAACATTCGGTTGCGTAGGTGAATAACCTGCCGATACAGTGTTGTAACTCTGGGACGTCATTTCTTTGTTGATCACATGTCGTGCCTCTCATGTTGAAACGGATAATTATGATTTATACAACTCTATGTCCCCGCAATATGGCTGTTGGAAGCATCCATTTGTGACTTTCCTGTGACCCATTCTCGTTGCGTCGACGTCAATCTTGGCATTTTCACGTGACAGTTATGTCAAGTGAGTGTTCAGACATCACGACAAACAGGTTTTATACCCTGTGTACGAAACGGGCTCGTGCGTGGGGCAAAACACTTACAAATGGTTTTGGTTGCATTTTGGCAAATGAGATATGATGGTTGCGTTCTATACAATCAGTGTTCTTCAGTAATTTTACCAGCTAGAACGCATATTTGGGATAACAGCAACAATTACACCTGTGTACTTTCTTTTTGCTTTTCAGTTTAATGCCTGTGAACTTAATAATGCTGATATTGCTCGATATCGCTCTGTTTGTTTATTTGTTGTTTGTCGTTACTCTCTACAATCCAGCCATATCGCGGCGTTCTTTAAATAATCGAGTCGGAACCAGACAATCCAGGGATCAACATAATGCGCATCAACCACCCGATCCCTTTACAACAATCTATTTTCACTCGGATCTTCACGGGTAGAAAATGTTTTTGCGTCTGTGGAAGTATTCAGACAAAAACAGGTGTACACATGTTCCTCTTCCTCGTGATTAACGTGAAATGAATTCGGGGTTTAACTTTGTCCTTTTTGCTTACTGCAAATCTTTAACATGTACGTTGTGGTGTGACCGAAATACCAGTTAAAAATACAATTTGAACCAAACCACCTCCAAAGCAGCCAAAACGCTTCAAGGTTCGATTCTTGGCATTCCAGGCCTTTGTTCCAAGAATTGCAGACCTCCGTTCCTGGCAAACCCAGTATCCTCTGTCGTGACAAGAACTTCGATTAACGTACGAAGTTTACACAAATGAAAATTACCCTCAAAACGAAGAACAATATTTGGACTGGTCCAAGTTACGGAGCATCAGAGTATGTATTCAATCATCAGCCCCGACCATCTGTGTTCAGGAACTGAAGTTGATTTAACGTTTGTGGTTGTGTTTACACACGGGTATATTTATACACCACCTACGGGAGGTAATCGGGTCTAAGTGCAAGCGGTTATGTCGGTTCGAATATCTAGAGACATCTACAACAACGGCAAACTGCGCCTACGGCGCGAACTCACTCTACAGGAAAACTTCAGTCTTGATATTCGCCTGCTTTGAATCGATGTAGGGCAGGACCGTTGCGTAAAAAGATCAAGACCTTATTGAAAGTATGTCATGGTGTGCCTTACATGTTATCAATGTTCATGTCAGTGAGGATGTCAGTGGTAATGTCAGTGTTACTGATATATCACTGTCAGTGATTATGTCAACGGTAATGTCAGTGTTACTGATATATCACTGTCAGTGATTATGTCAACGGTAATGTCAGTGTTACTGATATATCACTGTCAGTGATTATGTCAACGGTAATGTCAGTGTTACTGATATATCACTGTCAGTGATTATGTCAACGGTAATGTCTGTGTTACTGATATATCACTGTCAGTGATTATGTCAACGGTAATGTCAGTGTTACTGATATATCACTGTCAGTGATTATGTCAACGGTAATGTCAGTGTTACTGATATATCACTGTCAGTGATTATGTCAACGGTAATGTCAGTGTTACTGATATATCACTGTCAGTGATTATGTCAACGGTAATGTCAGTGTTACTGATATATCACTGTCAGTGATTATGTCAACGGTAATGTCAGTGTTACTGATATATCACTGTCAGTGATTATGCCAACGGTAATGTCAGTGCTAATGTCAATATCAATATCAGTAATTATGTCAAGTTATTGTTTTCCGTGGTTTCACATTTTAGACCACACAATTTTAGAAAGAATTCTCTGTCCTAATCCAGTCTAATCTTGCTTGTTGCTTTCAGTTCCCGTCTCTCTGTCCCAGTGCCGGGATATATAATACACACCATATAAACAGTAAACGGAACTCCTGCTCGATATAGTGCGGCGATGCGAGGGGTTTCCAGCTCAGACTAACATGAGGCGACCGGAGATGGGATATATGTACAATGTATAGCCTCGGGGGGTTTCTCCGCTTGGCATATCCTGCTGGCTATAGTACACATGCACTCAGGATGCCAGACAACATGAAGAGAATCATTTTAGATGTGCTTTTGGAAATGATTTCCGACTCCCGTTAGACGAGAAGGTTAAACTCAAATGTTTATGAAAATCAACTGTTTTTATACTGCAGCTTTCAAAATTCAAAATTGTTGTGTTTTCGGACATCTTTCAAAGTAACTAATACAGCTCAAGATTTGTTTCTTGTGTTTTTATTAGGACTGTTCTGTTATAATGTGTAGGTAACAGGTGCCACCTATTCTGTTCATTGAATCGTAAATGTTGTTTTAAAGCGTCTGCGAACTGACTGCTGGCGTAATTTGAGGACACCGAAGAGATGCATTCAGGACACACAGACACGCACGCACGCACGCACGCACGCGCGCACATGCATCGTTACATTATACTTACACATACAATGATGTTGGACGTGACATACCACGTCATGATGTCCACGATGTTTGCTGCTGCTGCTGCTGCTGCTGCTGACGACGACGACGACGATGATGATGATGACAATGTGTGAAGCCTGTTTCTGGTGTTCATCCGCTGTGATATTGCTGGAGTTTTACTAAAAGCGGCGTGAAACTAAACCTACTCAGCGACATTTCTAGAAGTGGTGAATAGGCTCCGGTACGAGCACCATGCAGTATTCTAATCGCTGTTTCTGCAAAGTGATAGCGAGTAACGCCGTCAGAGCATGCAATGTTACCACTATGCTCACTTACTGAACGTAATATAGGTCAACCTAAGGTCAGCATAGGTAGACATTCAACTCCAGAACGATGGGCGATATCGCCTTGAAAAGCTGTAAAAAGCTGTGTGGTGTTCAGTAATATGTACTCGATAACTTAGATGTTAGATGTCTCTCAGCCAAATGTTCTCACAGCCCCCTCCTTCTCTCTCTCTCACTCTCTCGCTCGCTCTCTCTTTCCTCTTCTCTTCTATCCTAAAATTTCACATTGATTATATCAAAGGTACCAAGTGAGTGAGTGAGTTCAGTTGAGGTCTGTAAATAATCGAGTCTGGACAAGACAATCCAGTGATGAAGAACATGAGCATCGATCTGCGCAATTGGGAACAGATGGCATATGTCAACCAAGTCAGCGAGCCTGACCACCCGATCCGGTTAGGCGCCTCTTACGACAAGCATAGTCGCCTTTTATAGCAAACATGGGTTGCTGAAGGCTACCCCGGACCTTTACAGGTCCAACTGTACCAAGACACCATGTATAGATTTACATATTTAGATCACAAAGTTTGAAGGAAAACTTATTCGCAATCAGGACTTACCAGTGCTTCCAGTCCCCGCCTCCCTCCCTTTCCATAATGGACTATCTTTAGTCATTTATGAGTTCACCTGGCTTCTCCATTTTCGAACTGACATGCGTACAAACATCCAAGATATTCAGGATATTAGACTTGAAACTGTTGACATGTATTTATACTCATGCACACTTCAATCGAAAAATATTTATGATAGTGCAAAAAAGATTTCAAAAATAGCCATGTGTGGATATCCCTCGAGATTTTTATATCGAGAAATTCAACATCCGTTCCACGTCCTTAAGAACTTTATCCACGGAAAATGAAATCAACACGATTCAAAGTGTATTATTTGAACTGAAAATATCAGCAGATGGGATTAAAATAATCCAACATGCACACAGAGACACGGTAGGGAAATCAAACTGCTCTTTTAATTTACAAATTGGCATGGTCAGATATCGTAAGTCCAAGCCCTTGAGCTGGAAATCCGCGCTGCTTACAAAGGTTATATGCCACTTTATAATTGTATGGATTTTGGATTCCGGGTTAAGATTGGTTCATAGGAGTGAGTGAGTGAGTGAGTGAGTGGGTGGGTAGGTGGGTGAGTGAGTGAGTGAGTTAGTGGGTGGATGGATGGGTGGGTGCGTGAGTGAGTGAGTGAGTGAATGAATGAAAGAATAAGTGAGTGAGTGAGTATGGTTTTACTCTGCTTACGGTGTGACAAGCGAACGCTTTAACCACTAGACTACAAGCTGGGTGATTACGGCGATGGCGTGTCAGCATACTCCAAATGTTTGCTCATAATATCGGTCACTACTTTGCCTTAAATTTGGGCGAGACTTCCTATAAATTTAAATCCTAACACCCACACTGACATCTCTCAGGCTACAGCAAGTGACAGTTATGATTATTTTACAATCATCGTTCTAGACACAACAAACTGACCATGGAATGTGTAATTTGCACGTCTATTTCAGAGCACGACATTCAACGTCTTCTCTGCCATTGTACATTAAACTTGAATTAATCATAAGAAACCCATTCCTCTCGTCACAGGCGCCCTTTTACTTGTCGATTGACTGAAAACGTGATTAATGGCATGTTCAGTCCATGTGTTGCCTACAAAGTATATAATAAAAACCTCTAACATGAATAGCACATTAGTAGGAGTTGTATGTAGAGAAAATGGTCGTGAAACGTCAATATAAAACTCTTTAAAATTTCTTTCTCGAGTCAGTATAAAACAGGATGACAAGAAAGGAAGACGCGAAGCCATTTTATACAGATCAGCCTAACACGTTAAAGGACAGAGTTCCCCCTTAGCAATATAAACGGAATTAATGAATCCAAAGTTCATTTTTATGGGACCGTTTCGACATCATCAAGGGACGGGTAACACAATTTCAAGGGACAGGTAACACAACTTCAAGGGACAGATTACACAACTTCAAAGTGGCAGGTAACACAAACAGAGGGGCAGAAAACACAATCACAGAGTCAGGCAACACAACTTCAATGGACAGGTAATACAACCACTTATATAGCTAGATATGGCGGTGTTGTGGATTGTGTGTGTGAGTGAGTGCGTTCGTCGGTGCATGCGTACGCACGTGCAGGTGTGTTTCAGCAGTAAGTTGGCATCACTTCTGAAATGGGTTTAATACAAATTGAATTGCATGTATACGTTTGTGTTGTCTTGTGAATTAATCCAACTGTAGCTTTGAGTATGGGCTGCACGCACATAGAGTCAATTTGTTCCGCATACGGCTACTTATTGGCGTTAATGTACAGTTTCAATGTAGACACGCCGACCTGCTGTTCAGGTCGTGTTTGTTCAGGGATTATGTTCCGACGTACGGAGATAAATGAGAGATTTATTTATAGCTAGGATGAGCTATTTCATTCATGAAAGACACGACAAGCTTTGACTGAATTGCGGTCGAGAACACATTGGTTTCGAGAGCACATTGGTTTCAAGACGCCCCGGACACAAGAGTCTTGGCCACATCTGTAGGTAGATTCAGCGACTAGTGTCAGCGACTGGCTAGGCGCACCAGCTGTTTTCATTCCAACGTCTTTCATCTCATCAAACGCTTGTATGAGTGAATGGTCTCTGTTGCAACGACCCTTTGAGCTGAATTGTATTTATGACCAGACGAACCAGCATGTGTCAGAGAAAAGCCCCAAGATCTGAGATCCTTTCTTCTTTTGTAAAACATAAACTGACGAACACGAATCAACAATGAAAACGAAATTGTCATCTTGGTTTGTATGCATTGCGTATATTTCATGCTTCCTTTCGCTTTCAGAAATATTCCAGATGGCGGTGGTTTGTAAACGGAAAACCGGTGATCAATAATATGAGCATCGAACACGCCGTTGAGGTAGACTTGCACCCATGTCACCGATCATGACCTACAGTTGGCACTTTCGACCAGCATGTACCCGTTGAGACCCGGGTAAGAATTAGTCTTAAGTAACTCATGCCTGCTGTAAGAGGTTTCTTACGTGGCTCGCTGACTTTATTGTCACGCGCCATCGTATTCCAACTGCGAGAATCGATGCTAATGTTGTTGATTACGCACGGTAAACACACCCACTCGAATTCCGAATCAAATATCGTCACAATATGTTGTCACAGTCATCCAATGAAATACATAACGTGAGATATTGTTGTTTTTAAAACTAAATTATGGTGAAAGAACAGGTGCATAGCTCTGATGTTTAGGTTCGAATCCCACGTTTTCAAATGACAGGGACGTGACATCTAAAACACACCCAAGAGCATCTTTTATGACAATTAAGTTGGATGAACAGAAAACCACGGAGCACGTGCAATGTGCACTCCCAGGAGCGCCTCGTGTGACGTCACAAAGGCAAGATTGGTACATCGTCGTCATCCATCTTTGGAATCGCTTCAGGTTGTGCTTATCAATGTCTGACTCCACGATAACATGTCTGCCCAAGGAGGACACACACGGTTTTGAGATGTGTCACTGACAGTTGTGTGTTCTCATGGCACTTGTTTTAGAGATGGTCTCAAAGGTATACACACTGCAGTACTGTCAACAACTCATCATAATGCCGTTTCCAGAACCGTCATATGTAATATTTGGACAAATGAGAAACATATCTGACATTTATTCCTGATATGCGTTTTATTGCCTCTCAGTATATATGTACATTTAAAGCATAACCATGAAATCGTACACAAACTCAGCCAATCAATGTCCTGTATTTACATTCAAGGCTGTTTTCCTTCCGACAGATTCCACGTGTGTGTTGTAGAACGTGTTTTGACCTGTCAAACAGACTGTGAAAGAAATATCTCCACCAAATGGTATGCAAGTCTGGGATTTGTGGCAATTTTAGATTTCCACACGTTCAGAAAACGAAGAGTGAGTGAGTGCAGTTTCACGTAAGACTCGGCAATATTCCAGCTATATTGGGGCAGAAAACGAAGAGTGAGTGAGCACTCAGCAATATTCCAGCTATAATGGGGCAGAAAACGAAGAGTGAGTGAGCACTCAGCAATATTCCAGGTATATTGGGGCAGAAAACGAAGAAGGCCTCTGGACTCGTTTTTAGTCTATTTTGTGACGACTATTTGATTACCGTTCTTCTGTGATACCTTGATACATATCCGTTCAGGACGTGTTTGTAAAGTAGTGTAGAACTGTAACGTCACTTCCGGTAACCCCCCAACACACGTCATGGCAACTGTGCAAGGGTGTTCAGATCTGTCCTCGATACGTTACTGGTATTTTCTAAGGCAGATTTCGGAATCGATCTGCTAATCTGGTAGTTAACAGTTTTTTTGTGTTCTAACACTGTTCCAGGCAGGCTTTGTCAGGCCCGACATACTGAGACGTTTGTTATACGGAGTTTTGCATCGCTCGTGACATCTTGAGAAAATAGAAGACGAGTTAAATAGACTTGTCTAGTTCTGCACGGTGCAACTCTCTCAATTTCTGTACCCTTGCTTGGAACAGGGAGACAGACATGTACCGAATAAGATCAAAATATATCATTGTAAGTTAATTATCACATATTTTAGCAAAATCAATTCTTAAAAGGTAGATAGTTATCTGTTAGAAACCATTAAGCCAAACTCACGGCAGCGCCGCACCCTCTTTGTAACTCTAATATGTCACTGCTGAAGAACTGTACAAGTGCTGGAATTGTCTGCAAGCTCCGGAACAGCATGACCCTATGTCACAGTGATAATTCGAATTGATTTCTTCATCGTCCGAGTATCTGTCCGATGTATAGATTACATCTTGTCACATTTAGTTAAATTGTGGGAGGTGAGTTGATAGGTTGCTGAAAAAACAGATATTGTTCATATGTTCTATCATATACATTGATGATATATACCTCCACGGTCAGAACCTTGAAAGGGGTCCTAACTTGCGCAAATTGGCTACACGCTGAAAGAAACTGGTACAAGTTTTAGGATAGCTTCCATTAAATATTAGATTTCTTTCCTGCTTAGCTGTCAGCATTCTAGGTATGTGAGAAAATGTTACTTCAAGGTTTTCCCTGATTCTTCCTGACTCACTATGGCTTAGAAATACTGAAGTAGGATAGGGCCGTCGGTCCACTGTTTCGCAGAGAGATCCAACTTTTCGTGATTTATTGAGATATTCTGTGCTTTGTTTCAAGAAATGCATCCATAACAGGACACACGATGTGAAATGTCTTCCAAAGACAGTGACATTAATCCTCGTGACCATCACTCTTCCCCTTCGATTGTGATCTACCCAGTGCATCTTCCTCTATTTCTGTACCTTAGCTGGGAACAAGGAGACAGACATGTTCCAAGTAAGAACAAAACATATGATTGTAAGATTTCATAGCAAAATGTAATTCTTAAAAAGTGGATGATAATCTGTTAGAAACCATTCTGCCAAGCTCACTGCAGCGCCGTCGACGTTCCTTCATGCCCCTGTAATACGTCACCGTTGAGGAACTGGAAAAGTGCTGGAGTTGTCTGCAGTCTCTGGAACATTAATGACCAATGTTACAGTGATAACTGGAATTGATTTCTTCAGCATCCGAGTATTTGTCCGATATGCAGATTTCATATTGTCACATTTACTTAAATTGTGTGAGATGAGTTGATTGGTTGCTGAAAAAACAGATATTGTTCATATGCTCTATCATATACATTGATGATATATACCTCCACGGTCAGAACCTTGAAAGGGGTCCTAACTTGCGCAAATTGGCTACACGCTGAAAGAAACTGGAACACGTTTAAGGATAGCTTCCATTAAATATTAGAGATCTTTCCTGCTTTGATTTCAAATTGTGTGAAATTGATGTAACAGTTACTAGCATAAGAGATGTTGTTTATGTGTTCTATCATATACAACGATGATGTATACCTCCACGGTCACTATTTGAACGGAGTCCTAACTTTCGCAAATTGGCTACACGTTAAAAGAAGCTGGAACAAGTTTAAGCTTAAGGATAGCTTTCACTAAATATTGAATATCTTTCGTGCTTCAACCTTCCACATATTTGTAAATATTTTACTATGAAATGTAGGGAGTTGATGTTTCCATTTATTACACGACTCTTCCTGACTCACTATGGTTTAGGAATACAGAAGTAAGATCGGACAGTCGGTCCACTGTGTCGCAGAGAAGTCGATGACCCTAGGTCAGTTTGTGGTGATCTATTGAGATATTCTGTGCTTTGTTTCAAGAAATACATCTGTAACAGGACACACGATGTGAAATGTCATCCAAAGACAGTGACATTAATCCTCGTGACAATCACTCTTCCTCTTCGATTGTGATTACAGTCCGGAGCTGACACCGAGGCTATGTTTACTCCGACTGCCACCGAAGTACTGATGGATGTTGGTGAAGTATGAGAGACAGTCAACCTTGGGACGCCAATTACATAGGTGGTGGAGACACGTGTTGATCGTCGGATATAACAATATACGTTTCACCTTCGGTTTTGGATATGGATATTTTGGTTTATGCATGTAAAACATACAAGCCAATCAAATAGTTCCGTTTTTACTGTTGGTTCGTCTCACGTGACATGAGGTTTCAATACTGACGTCGTTCAAAAGGTATGTGCTTCTGGGTTTTGAAAACTAGCAGTATAAATGAGACTATAAAAGAATCGAAAACATTCTGACATGGCAATATGGTCGATGTTACTTAAAATAGTTATAAAGTTTATGTTATTCAGAAACAGTTATAAAAGTTATGTTATTTACAAACAACTCAAATAATGTTATTTTTAACAGTAATGTTTATGTTACTGAAACCGACATATAATTGATGTTGTTTTGTTTATCTATGTTTATATGTTTTATTTGCTTGAAGTCTCACCTGAAATATTCCAGGTAGATGACTTCTGTTTGTGAAAGGGACAATCCAGTGATCGATATTGTGAGTAACGATCCAAGTCACTGAGGAACGTTGACACACGATCAACAGTTACTGATCATGACTACCGATTTCCTCGCCTCTTACGACCAGCATGTACCCGTGAACATCCGGGTGGAATTGGACTTCAGTAAACCAGACCTGGAACGATTGCAACTCATGCTTGTCGTAGAGGCGACTAACGGGATCGGGTGGCCAGGTTCGCTGGCCTGGTTGACATACCACCGTATCCCACTTACGTCCCACGACTTGGCATTGTTTATCAGATATTTTTCAGAATCTAAATTCACCACTGATGAAAATTAGTATGTCAACAAAATTCCGGCAGCTAATAGTAATATCAATAAAACTACAGTCTATTGAATGATTCCGATAATACAGTAATTATATCCATGCTATCATTATTATAATGTGATAATAATTCTGAAATAAGGCAAGATTTGTACAAGAAGACTAACCCAGTTACCCACAACTCTCTAACCCAAAGAAGGACAATATGATTTCTGTGAATGATACTCAGGTTACGAGGAGGCATGCATCAAGCACCGACATCAACAGAAGGCATCTGCCTCTACGACTACTTCATTCTGTTCTAAATAGGCCCATTTAACATGAGCATCTGACGCAAATGTCCCCAAGCTCCACGGAGGCCGGAGTAATTGACCGTTACAAACCTGGAATCTCTCCTTCTGTGCCTTTGTGAACACATTCAGCAAAGCAGGAAGGAAAAACATCTGTCTGCTAGTCAGTGGTATACGTGCTAGAGATCCATCAAACGCGGGTGCAGGTAGTTTAGGGGGCCCACGATTTGACGGGATTGTGAGGGGGAAGAACAGAAAGAGACTTGTGACACATCAAGTAGTTTCATGTTTACCTGCTATGAAATGTCTCTCACTGAACTCAGTAATATCCCAGAGGCATTCTGTAAAATAGTGTCTGGACTTGCAAAACAGTGGTTGATATAATGAGCATCGCGATCGGGGCTGTGGTAACATGCGGTCAGTCAGGGCACCGAGCTTGACACATAGGGTGTACATACTGAATATATTTGGATCTCATATGCAAATTATAATGTGTGTTTGTGTTTGTGTTTGTGTTTGTGTATGTGTATGTGTATGTGTATGTGTATGTGTATGTGTATGTGCTTGTGCTTGTGCTTGTGCTTGTGCTTGTGCTTGTGCTTGTGTTTGTGTGTGTGTGTGTGTGTGTGTGTGTGTGTGTGTGTGTGTGTGTTTGGGTGTCTTTGTGTGAAGTCTAGTGCGCTTGCTTGCTTGCTAGTGCTTGTGAGAAATTGCAGATTCAATGAAAGTAGGTTTATGTGTATGTCTGAATGTGTGTGCATGTGTTTGCGCGTTTTTAAAGGGAACCAACCTCTAGTTTCCTTGGGGCGACGGATAACTTCAGTGAAGGTGTTGTATTGACCGAATCAACCGAACGTGAAGATGTAGCTGTCATTGTGATGGAGTGTAGTGGCGCTGCGTCTATTCTGGAACCAGCACCTGTTTCAGTGCCATAGATAATAGGGGGCAGCAGCAGTATTTCAGGTAAAGCGATATTCACGTTTTCAGGTTAAGCCAGCCACTCGATGACCATGTTGGCAAGGGAGATACATTGCTTCACTCCGATCTCTTAAACGTATCTTTGTCAAGGGTCTTACTTCCATGTCACTTAAAACCAACTTCAGTTCGATTAGTAAAATTTGAACAATTTGATCAGACCACAAATATGGCAACAAGATCGACAAGATTCAACCAGTGTTCTATACACAGAGTTAACCAAAAATTAAACCCGAAATTCAAAGTGTATTACCTCAGCTAAGACAATATTGTAAAATTCAAAATGGCTGCCAAAGAGAAGAGAAGACAACATTCATGAACAGTTACAAACAACGTCACGAGGTTTACAAATACTTGTTTGCTGCACAAAGACGCCCTTGTATCATTTCCTACAAGTAAAACATACAAGAAAGTACATGACATGAAGGCCATTGGATACAGAGGAACAATTATCATCAAAGTTGCGATATTGATTCTGCAGAATTTCTATTAGCTTAAAGACTGATGGTAATGAAACATACCAGAATACATTTAATTTATGTATAATCAATACCCGATTAATTAGATCCATTACATGTTTTATATACATTCAAACATGAAACAAACTGTCTCCAACGAGGATATCACCAAGAGCTGCTGATTCGATTACGTCGTCTACGGTTTCGGTAGAAAATGGCAGCGTAAGGCGAGCAAAGTTGGGCGAGTGCGTGAGTATAGTTTTATGTCGCAATATCATATCAAGGCAGGGGACACAAGTGGATTTCACACATTGTACCCATGTGGGGAATGGAATCCCCGTCTTCGGCGTGACGAGGGAGCTCTTTTACTTTTAGGTTTCCTTGTTTTAATAGCCATCAAAGTGGTCATGTGAATGTATTTACGATGACCCTGGCTAGGGTGTGAGAGTTGTTTATTTGCTGAATGCACTGATGCTGATGACAAATTGACACCGTTAACATTGAATGAGATAACAAGAATACAATCCATCTGACAAGTTGGCATATAAAAGCAAAACTTTACATAATCATAAGTGATACAGATCTAAGCTTATCATATCATAATTATTACAGTTTCAGTTGCACGTGCAATACGAATATGATATTATCACGTGCATGATATTATACTCAATTAATTGGAATGCGTTTTATCCCATGAAGAATGTGTATAAATATATGCATATTATATACTGTACAAATAGATATAAACATAATATACCCAATGATTCCCACGGGGGTGTTGTTGTCCTGGCTACCTTGTATCAACCTGTTTATGATATGAAACATATCATGAGTACTAATCTATTTCCACATCTAAATGTTTCATTTAAGCTGTTATCAATTCAGTGATAAACAATACAAATTACTGAATCAACAAAACCAAACATTTGATCAAATATGGTATTTCTTATACACATACACTCAAGTGATACACACATACACACACACGTACACACATACACACACATACATGCACATACACTCACATACACACACATACACACATACACACATACACAAACATACACACACACGTACACACACACGTACACACACATACACACATAACACATACACAAACATACACACATACACACACACGTACACACACGTACACATACACACACACGTACACACACATACACACACATACACAAACATACACACACACACGTACACACACACACACGTACACACACATACACACAGTATATGTATATGTGACATGTTGAAACATAATATTAATCTGACATAGATATCCATACATGAAGGTTTTATACATTACGAGGGCCTGAAAAGAGCATAATAGTAACTAACCCTTTCAATTGATTGTCCTGTGCCTGTACCCAAATGTCATAGAGCAAGTGACAGTGACAAGAAAACATATGTGGAAACAAAGGGTTGGAATGTAGAACTATCCAGTTACCGATACGTCCAGGCTTACACTTTGATTGCTAGTTGTACTACCCGACACTGAAGTGGACTTACAAAAAAAAAAGAAAAAAAAGAACAAAACAATGAGGTTTAACGATATTACATCTACTTTACTTACAACTCCTTAAATTTCTTACGCATCCTGAAATGAGATATTTGATTATCGATAAGTCAGTGTTGATGATTCGTTCATATATCTGAAATCAATACAATAAATACTTATTATTACTGTATTGCTTGAAATAAACAAATGGCATTATTTTAAACATGGAAAACAGCTAAATGATAAAACTTAATCACTATGTTACACAACTCTACCACACTACCCGTGGTTCAGTACATACTGGCATCTTAATGCGACCGATCTGAGAAAACGAGTGAGTGAATATGGCTTTCCCACCGCCTTTAGCTATACTACATCAGTATCAAGGCAGAGAACACCAGAAACGCGCTTCGCACATTGTACCCATATGGGGAATCGAACCAGGATCTATAAGCGGGCGCTTTGACCATTAGGCAATCCCATTAGGTTCAGCAGGTGTTGACTGGTTAGACTGACCGATTTATGATGAAAATGGTGCTATAGTCAATAAAATAACTATTGGTCATACATTGGTCAACACGGACTCCCTGGATCGTCATGATTTCGAAATAGAACATAAGTACTGATACGGGAGGATAGAAGTTACAAAGCTTTCACAACAGGAGTGTTCTGTGCGATATGCTTCCGAATGACAACCTACCTTTTAATCCATGGATGCCGTATGAGCCACCTTATGAGAGACGTGAAATTGCTATCGAACACGAAAGTACCCATTATTCACATGCCATAGAGAGTGGCCTATAATTTATCACCCCGCGATGTGATAAATTCAGATACCGGCTTCCGGAGCTCCGGTCAAAAGACAGCAGTTTCGATATGTAACGTCATCGCGTTTTTCCTCAGTTCCAAATTTGGTAATTGTGGTGAGCCAGGCATGCGTGGGATAGAATGGGGTGTATTTCAAGTGTGTCATTGGTCATTGGCACCTGAAGAATCTGGGAAACGGTTGTCATGTACCTTGGCATCACATTCGTGAAGTCTGGGTGAGTGAGTGAGTTAGGTGATTTTCACGCCGCCTTTAGTAATATTCCACCAATGTTACGACTAGGAATACCGCAAATGGGACTTCACATTTTGTATCGAACCCGGGTCTTCCGCCTGACGAGCGAACGCTTTAACCACGAGGCTACCCCACCGCTCTCATTATAGTGTACACAGCTCTAATTCAGGAAATAGGATAACTGGATAGGGACTGTTCTCTTAAGATTAGGGATAAATATTTTACTGATTGGTTACTCTTTGCAAGAATGCAATGCACGAAATGTGTCGTTGGCATACTGTCATCTTCAATCTTACATGTAATTTACATAATACACTTGTGCAATCGTTTGTTTCATGATCGGGATACAACTCATGAAACATGTCAGTGTGTTTTTGTACATTTCAGTGATAAAAACTGATTGAATGTTCATGTGTTGTTTTAAACTCATTTTAGAAATATTACTTAACAGGCATTATCTGACATGTAGCGGTTGTCATGGCAGTAACAGCTAGGCATGTTGGAAGCTGAAACAAAGGTGTTATCTGACATGTAGCGGCTGTCATGGCAGGAACAGCTAGGCATGTTGGAAGCTGAAACAAAGGTGTTATCTGACATGTAGCGGTTGTCATGGCAGTAACAGCTAGGCATGTTGGAAGCTGAAACAAAGGTGTTATCTGACATGTAGCGGCTGTCATGGCAGGAACAGCTAGGCATGTTGGAAGCTGAAACAAAGGTGTTATCTGACATGTAGCGGCTGTCATGGCAGGAACAGCTAGGCATGTTGGAAGCTGAAACAAAGGTGTTATCTGACATGTAGCGGCTGTCATGGCAGGAACAGCTAGGCATGTTGAAAGCTGAAACAAAGGTGTTATCTGACATGTAGCGGTTGTCATGGCAGTAACAGCTAGGCATGTTGGAAGCTGAAACAAAGGTGTTATCTGACATGTAGCGGCTGTCATGGCAGGAACAGCTAGGCATGTTGGAAGCTGAAACAAAGGTGTTATCTGACATGTAGCGGCTGTCATGGCAGGAACAGCTAGGCATGTTGGAAGCTGAAACAAAGGTGTTATCTGACATGTAGCGGCTGTCATGGCAGGAACAGCTAGGCATGTTGGAAGCTGGAACAAAGCAGAACATTCTGGTACGAGTTCTCAAAGCTGAACATTGAGCAATAATCAGATTACAATCACAAAGAACGTTGATGACAAGCGTCGATCTGGTCGATCTGGGAGCACAGGACCGTGTCATCCGAGCAACCGTGGTAAATGCCCTATTCAAATTGGAGATGAGCTTCACAGAGCTACAGATGTCAAAGTGAGTGGACAAATAATTGGCTACATGGACATAGCATGTATGCCCGACGTCAACACATTATTCAACGACCGACGGACGGCCACGTCACCGACAGACGGCGGCGTTTCGGAAAGGTCAACATTTACACGGTACTTCTATGACAAACACAACATCGTGTGCATAAACAGAATAAACGTTGTTGTGCCACCCCACTACCGGGGTTGTTCAGTAGTAGGATGTGATGGGTGTGACTGACAGAATACCTTTACGTGTTATTTAGCGCAGTGTCACAGCGCTGTACTACCGTGACAGCAGCTTGAGAGCACACATGGACAAGGATTTCGTTTTCTATTTGAGGATGACAACTCGAAGGTACACGGGGTTCATAGTACCTGGTACCTATTAAAAGAGAATACATATCCTTTACCATCGCCAACACTGAGTCTAGAGTATCGAATATATCTATTACTAGTACTAGTACGTCACCATCAACGACGGCCCACGACTCTCAGCGTTCACGGTGTTGTCCTGCAAGAAGAGTGGAATGGATTGTAATAACATTCAGTTCGTCATCGTCATCAACCAACGACCACTATCAACGAAAGCGGTGATGTCTTGCAATAAGAATGGAATGGAGCCAAATTGGCACTAGACGTTCATTTTGTCACCGTCAACTACCACCGACCACTCTCAGAGGACATGGCGTTGCCATGATGAGTATGTTTCATGACTGCCTTGAGAATAGAGGTGGATTCACGCGAGATTAATGAGTTTGACGTTTCATCGTAAATGACGTGATGGGCAAGCGGTCTAAAAACAGATCTCCCTCAGATGTCGCCGTTACATTGTTAAACTGTTTGTCTCATTAAGGATATAAATATTTTACCCGTGAAGATTCATGTTAGAAATGATCCTCAGTACCCCATGCTTGATGTAAGTGGAGACTAACGAGGTCAGGAGGTCAGACTCGCAGACACATGTCATCGTATCCGAGTGGCGTATATCGATGCTCACGTTGTTGATCACTGAATTGCATGGTCCAGACTCGATTATTTACAGACCGACGCCATATAGCTGGAATATCGTTGAGTATAGCGTAAATCTGCACTCACTACAAAATATGAATAGCCAAGACACTATTTAGTGACTATCCATGACGCTGTATTATTAGCAACATATACTGTCACCCCAAAAAGCGGATAGGCCAGAAATCTGTTGCGAGAATGTTGCATTTGCAAACATGTATAACTCGTCAACAAATGGAAATGAATGCATGACTTTTTACACCAGTTTAGAAAAAGGTAATGTCTGTATAACCAAGTGGATACTTTCAGATAACGGAGACGTTGAGCGCGATGGTGACGACGTAACATGGACCCGGCGCTCTCAGACCAATCCCGTTCCACCTGTTCCATGCAGTTTGTCCGGATATCCTCGGAAGTCCAGGCACCCTGGCTGCTGTGCTCTCACCCGTGGCAGTATGATCACGCAAATGCAGTACCCGGATGTACCCATCATCGGCTGTAGTGGTAACTCGAGGTCTGTCTATCCGGGGACGGTCATTTGTAAGACCTGTTTGGTTGCAACGAGCTGCAAGCCGTAATATCTTGCTCAGACTAACACTCAGACGCCTGGCAACATAACATTGGTAATCTGCAGCATGCGTTCTTTCAATGGCTTTGTTCCATATCGCAGAGTCAAGACGTGGTGTTGTGATTTAACCTTTAAATTGCCTGAAAATGCCAATTTCCGGAAGTAATCTGGATTTTTATAACCAGACAGTGCATGCTCTTTGCTGCACAACTTCAAGGGGAAGGTGATGTCTATTGTGTTGTGGCGACGCCTTTTAAATCCTTGTAAGAATGAGTGAGTGAGTGAGTTTGGTTTCAAGCCGCTTTTAGCAATATTCCAGCGATATCACGGCGGGGGACACCAGAAAATGGGCATCACACATTGTACCCATGTAGGGAATCGAACACGGGTCTTCGGCGTGACGAGCGAACGCTTTAACCACTAGGCTACCCCACCACCCCTAATCCTTGTAAGAAATTATCTGCTCCTAGGTTTCGATGTTTATTTCCGGGAGACTTATTCTAGGGCATTCCACAGTGTTGACGATGTTCGTTTGTGCCCAAACTTTCGGGAATGACTCAGTAAATACATACAAAAGCTTGTTGCCGTGTTGAGGACGACACTAACACTCACACTGACATTCATTCATATTTGCTGGATTTACTGCCGACGCTTGATCATCAAATCCCGTCAACGCCTGGATCTACATTATCTGCTGTCGCACCGATCGCTGTGTTGACATTCTGCCATAGTTGATTCTCTCTCACACCAAGACTTTGGTGAGTTGGATATATTGTATTTTGTGACCCACTGACTTAGATTTTGCCTCTCTTGAAATGTATTTGTAATCAGCATTGTTATATTGACTTGTGACTTTGTATGCCTTGCTCTCGTTGAATTAAAACGTAAACAACTTGTCTTTGATCTGTTTTGCATGTTTACAAGGGGATTTCTTAAATTGTTGTCACGGTAAATTCTAAACCGTAACAAAATATTTCGATGACTGTTTGAAAATAAGATTTTTAAAAATACAAATCGTCTATGCGTTGTTTTTAGGGATAGTATATATCCGAGAGAACTGTATTCAGTAGACAAATTAAACATCGGAGAGCATAACTTACATACATGCACATTCGTAAGTATCTGGATGTATAATATAATGTGTGTAATACGCGTGCGTGCGTGCGTGCGTGCGCGTGTGTGTGTGCATCCTTACACACATACAGCTAATGTTGTTACTGAAACACACTTCAAAGCGACACTAAACCCACTGACTGACTCACTCACATATGCATGTATCAATACCATTTGTCATCGTGTCCCGACTGTGTAGATATATGCCCATGTTGTTGATCACTTGATTGCTTGGCCCAGACTCGATTATTTTCAGACCGACACGTGAAAATCCGGTCTACAGTAATGCATGCTTATCGTAATGAGGTGATTAACAGGATCGGGTTGTAAGGCTCTCTTACTTGGTTGACACATATAATCGTATCTCAGTTGCGTAGATCGATGCTCATGCTGTCGATCACTGTATTCTCTGGTCCAGACTAGCTCATTTGCAGACCGCCACCATTTAACTGGAACATTTATGAATGCGTAAAACTCTCACTCACTCACTCACTCACTCACTCACTCACTCACCCACTTCTTGTTTTGGCGTATATCCTTGCGACTGTCATGTTGAACAAAAAGAAGCGTTTCTCCGTTTCCATACCCTGAAGTAAGATTTTAACCAAGAGTCGAGTTCTTCGGAAACAGAGGTGATTTAATCATGTAAACATGTTCATAAAACACCATGCTGACATTTTAAAAACATGGGAAATTAAATTAGTTTTGTTTTTATTAACTTCCCCGTGTATGTAGTCAGGTTGTGAAATTGGATCGATGGCTATTACTGGGGATACAGTTCAGACTTGGAGCATTGTTTTGTAGCAATGAAAACAGGTTAAACGTAGCCTTTAACACTATTATAGCTACCTGGCGGCTTGTAGGCCAACTCCAGTCCAATGCCGCATATGCGTCACTGAAATCCTGCACGCCAATACTTTTTGTTGCCCCAAATATTTCTTCAAAATTCATGCGTCACGTAAACCAGTGATCCATAAAGCATGACAAATAACATCCGTCTCTTGATTTGGCTCCGATATTCTCCCGTCTGATCCATAACATATGAAAACTTCATTCTTTAAACCCATTTTTAAACTCATTTTCACGCGAACGTTGACCTCAAAGCAGTTTCTGGCACATTTTGTACAGCCGAGAAAATGATTCCAACATCTTTGACAAAAGTTGATGGGGATTATGCGACAAAATAAATCACTATAACGTCTTTTTGGTCAAGTCTTCCAATGTGATGCCTTTAACCCATTAATTATCTCCGTGCTAGTGCTTAGTATCCGACGTACTAAAAGGGGGTTAGCAACCTCATATATTATACGAGGTATAAATAGTCTATATTGTCAGAGAAAAAAGTACAATGTCCATTGAATGATGTATTTCAAGGAACGAAAAAACATTAACATACAATGTACGTTTCAGCAAATATTGAGGTGTGGTTTCCATTACACCGATCTACTTTGCTGGTCGTTATTTTGGATTTTGTAACAACCATGGTTTGAACAACGTTATTCCCTCAATTAACAAAACATATGTATAATTCCGGAGCCACTTGCAGTGTTATTAATAAAGCAACATGTGGCCACTGGTAATGTTATTAATAAAGCAACGTGTGGCCACTGGTAATGTTATTAATAAAGCAACATGTGGCCACTGGTAATGTTATTAATAAAGCAAAGTGTGGCCACTGGGAATGTTATTAATAATGCAATATGTGGCCACTAGTAATGTTATTAATAAAGCAACATGTGGCCACTGGAAATGTTATTAATAATGCAATATGTGGTCACTGGCTATGTTATTAATAAAGCAAAGTGTGGCCACTGGTAATGTTATTAATAAAGCAATATGTGGCCACTGGTAATGTTATTAATAAAGCAATATGTGGCCACTGGTAATGTTATTAATAAAGCAAAGTGTGGCCACTGGGACATGATTGTTTTAATAGATTTTGCTATAATGTTTGCAGTTTGTTAAGCTTGTCAGCAAAAATATCAATTCACTTTTGATTAATATTAAATTAAGTACTCGCTAACTACTCACTAAAATGAAAATAACAGATTGGCGAGGCAGACAAATATATAGTAACTGTTAGTAACTGACTTCCGTTGATAAATGCTCAAATAAAGAAGTACCAGATTCGTTCACTTTGATTTAAAGTTCACGCCCCTGTTCCCGCTTAAAGAATCTTGATCTGGGTTTCGGTTCAAGTTTCTTGTCAGTTACTAAAAGAAACTGAAACTACTTCAGTTTGTTTAGATTTCATATAAACTATATGTTCATTTGGGAAATAACTTCAAACTTCTTTAAAGAGAAAACAACCCAAAAAATTGCAATAGTGTTGCAATATAAGGTTGCAATAGACAATCGCTATCGCAACAGTCACCCGTAATCGTGCGCTATGATATATTGGTATAATTTTGTATTTAGAAAATATTATCCTCACGTCATAAAAAGGCATAATCGTTTTATATGTTTCACGTAGCTAAAAAAATTTGAAGATGGGTGCGTCGGCAGGGAAAAGTGAGTGAGTGAGTGAGTTTAGTTTTACGCCGCACTCAGCAATATTCCAGCTATATGGCTGCGGTATATTAATACTAGAGTCTGGATCAGACAATCCAGTGATAAACAGCATGACCATCGATCTGCACAATTGGGAACTGATGACATGGCCCAACCACGTCAGCAAACCTGACCACCCGATCCCGACCGCCTTTTGTTGCAGTCATGGATTGCTAAAGGCCTATTCTACCCCGGGAGCTTCACGGGTCCGGTGGGGAAAAATGCAACAACAGCAAAGAACATAAAAAACCCAAAAATCAACTACAACACTTAATGAAGACAAAATCGCTGTGTTAGGTTCGAATCAGCGTTGGGATGAAAGAAAATAGTTTTGGGGGTGGATGGGTCGGCGATAAATTTAGAAGAGTCGGTCGGGCAATGAGAAACACACAAAAATAGTAAAGCAGTGTTGTTTCAAGTGCTACAACTGACGTCATAAAATAAAGCAATCAACTTTTATACACGGATGGTCTAACCGTCTACAATTTCTTTGTTCCCTCACGTGCCGGAAATGTGATCATTGGTTCAAATATCTTGGCACCCAGGTCATGTTTCCATGCTTTATAGCGCCATATCCCTAGTCACTGGTTTTACCAAACGGCAAGGGTCAAAGACCCTATATTCTGAGTGCCAATGTTGGGTCATGTCAGTGAGGCTGGATGCGTGGTATGTGTTGTATAATAACCCTCATATTCATAATGCAGCTCAATGGCTCGCCCACTCACTCACTCGGACACCGTTTCTGTACAAGCATGACAGATTGGTCCTGAGGACTTGTATATGACGTAGCTTGGTCGTCTGTGTGGTATATGCAGACCTGGGCTACGTCACAATGACGACAAGATATTTGGGGGGAATTAACTTGGCAGAGCTGACTACTCGGCCATCACCTTAAAAACAGAGAGAAGGCTGCTGAGTCCCTTGAGTCTTTATTTGTAGCAGAGTTAGTAATTACATATAGAAAGAAATTTCAAACAATAATAATATACATGGTAGATACAGTAGACGTTTAACAATCAAATATAAAATTAGCGACATAAAAGAGGTACTGTTACTTGGTCGAAAGCTGTACGACTGAGTTGGTAGAGTTCAAATATCTGAATCGCGCGTTACGGCGTATTACTGGTTATCAAACAAATACGTTTGTGCAATTGCAAAGTAAATTGTGTATTATACTAGACAGGGATTTATTATGTCTTATTCTAGCTAATGTATATCATACAGGGACTGCTGACACTTACATTTACGGCATTCTAGCGTTACTGATGTATTTACATATACATGTATTTTACATACTGTATTATTCCAATAACGTAAATGCTTAACCGTATGATAGAGGTATCATAGCCAATATTCGCATGAGCCGGTATTTACGTGAGGTTACCCGCGGGTATTTACCACAATGTACACGTACTCATACTGCGTAATGACTGTCTATCACTTGGCATATCAACAGTCAATGTACAATTGAACTAACAGACTAATATCTACATATATAAACACACTATTGGCATCTACGTTGCCTTGTTGTCTACTGAACTATATACAAGTACGGTTAAGGCTATGAAAAAGGTAGTACACATAAGTGGAGTACACACAATATAACTTCAAGACTTTAACTAGTGCAGTAATACAATCTTACCTTAAAAACAGAGAGAAGGCTGCTGAGTCCCTTGAGTCTTTATTTGTAGCAGAGTGAAGTGTCTGCTACTGGACTCAGTATATATAGGGACTCAGGCCTTCTGTGAAAGTATGAAGTTACCTAATACTGTAGCTGTAATCCAACATCTGGTGTATTAATTGCAATTATGTCTATTTCATGCAGTGCACTGACCACTTAAAATCATTCATATCACTACGCAACGGACATAAGCCATTTACAAAGACGTTGCACCCGGCCATGCACAGCATGCTATGGCCTGAGGCATAACCATAGCGTAGCGACCGCTTGACTGAGTTGCATAATTCAAACTTACTTATGTGTGACGGCCAGTTACGTGGTCCGCAAGTCTGAATGTTTTCTGATTGTTGAATAAAATATTGATGTAAATACGCAAGTTATTATTGAAATATGATCACCATAATTATGGTCTAATTACGGTGATTTTAAGACTATGACAATATCCCTCCGCTGCGGGAAGCTTTTGTCCTCAAAAGCAAGACATGGATGCTACATGGAACTTGTGTTACTGATAGTTATAGACAGTCAATTGTTCGCGTGCAACCAAACACAATACGCGTTTAATATAAACCTTTGATCAATCAATGATTGGCAAAAAGAGAACATGTGGAAGTATTGCCCAAAAATAAGGATACACATTGTAAAACACAATACAATATATGCCATGATAAAAATTGTTCTCCTTGAACATAAAAAGGTATATACTATAGTGAACAAAATACATTTGACATAATAACACATGTATGGTAGAGTATTGTTCTCAGCAGGAGCTTAGCAATTGTATCAAGTTCATTAATAGGAAAGGATATGAACCTGTAATGGGAAAATTCAGTTAAAACACCTGTGTGGAATATCTGGTGCAAGTTTTGTTTGGGGTAGTCTTCTAAATAGTTGAATTGGTGGAGAGGGCAGATAGTGTCATATGTGGGCAACATCTTTGTATCAGTGGCATTTGATTTGAAGATAGGACATTACATGAGTGCAATCTGTAATAGCAAGTAACTGACATTGATAACTCAGAGCTATGCTGCAGTGGGTTGATAGTGTTGACAACGGGTTTGAAGAGATGACATTTGCAACTATCATACTTCTAGCACTTTTGAACACAAGCGGACCTGTAGGTTTGTTATCAACGCCTACCAGTTTACACTGAAACCAACTGCTTTAGACTATCAAAGTCGAGGGTAACCCTATTATTAGAGATTAGAAAAAATATCTGCGAGATCTTTTGTGCTTACGACTGCGTCCAGTCTGAGTTTTGTGCACGTGGAAGTCTCTGATAAGTCCTTGTCCTATGTTATGGTGTGGTTCCCATGTTGGTGTAGGATATCCATCCCATTTGACAAGAAAATGACGTATGCCATTGATGTTTTTGTACTTCAAGAGTTTTTCAACATCATAGAATTGATCTTGTTGGCGATCATGTTGGTGATCTTGTTGGCGATCATGTTGGTGATCCTGTTGGTGATCCTGTTGGTGATCATTTGTTTGTTTGTCAGTGTGCTCTGATGGCACAGTTTCATTTGCTTTTGCAGTAGGAGTTTCACTGCCGACTGTTGAGTCGAGTGGAGAGTTGCCTTGCAAAGTTTGTGCAGGAAGATCTGGTAATGGATCCGTAGTTGCAGGTGTAGTAGAACCTGGTGAGTCATCATGCCGTGCAACATTACCTCTGAAGATATAGGGTTTCAGACGATTGGCATGAACCAAAGATTTATGTTCTTTGTTGTCTGAACATCTGTGTATTTTGAACGTGTGGTTTGGACCAATGTTCGTGATATAATAAGGACCTGTCCATGAGTGGGACAGCTTGGGTGAAAGTCCTTGTTTGACTACAGGGTTGTGAAGAAGTACCTGTTGGCTTAATCTGAACGAAGGTTCTGATGATTTCAGTTCTTGATGCTCCTGGTCTATCTGTTGACTAACAGACATATTGTCTCGAGCAATAGCTTTGACAACTTTCAAATTGTCAATGAGCTGTTTAAGATGTGTCTCTGCATTTTTACCAAGTGTTGGTTTTGGTGTGAGTGTGGTGTCAAATGGAAGACACATCTCTCTGCCAAAGAGCATTTGATGTGGTGAGAAACCAGTTGACTGGCATGGTGTGTTTCGTATTGCCATAAGGACACATGGAAGAATATCAGCCCAGTTGGACTGGTCCGGCTTACAGTACGATTTCAAGGCTTGGGCAATTGTACTGTTGCGACGCTCAACCATTCCATTTGTCTGAGGGTGGTATGATGATGTGAAGTGGTGTTTCACCTCAAAGATTTCACAGATGGCATTGACGAGTTTCGATGTGAACTGACGTCCTCTATCAGTGATAAGAGTTCGAGGGGCACCATATCTTGTGAAGACCTCATTAAAGAGTTTTGTTGCTACTTCCACGGCATCTTGCGTGTGCAATGGAAATGCTTCAATCCACCTTGAGTATGAATCCACGGCTACAAGAACATACTTATGCCCATCCTTTGTTTGAGGAAGAGGCCCAAGAATATCAACATGTAGCCTGGAGAAGTTGTCTTCAATTGGCATAGGTACCATTGGAGCTGGTTTGGAATGAACCCAACGTTTGGTTTTTTGACATTCGTCACATGACTTGATGTATGTTTCCACATCTTGATACAAGCCTGGCCAATGGTATTTGGTCAATAAGGACTGACGGGTAGCATCACGACCAAAATGACATCCACCTGCTTTTGAATCATGATAAGCATAAAGCAGGGATTTCCTGTCTGCAAGAGGAACTGCCAGTTGTGTGACCATTGGGCAACGACGATTCTTGTTTCCTCTGTGCTTTGGTTTGTAGAAATGATATAATATGCCACCACAAAGATCATACTCTTGTGAGCGACCTTGGAGGCCTTTGACTTGAGAATCAGTGTAATGTGAGGGAATCTCACTATTCTCTAGATAGTCCATGATTGGCTTAAGATCTGGAGAATTGTGCTGTCTATCTGCGAGATTGTTTTCAGGGATATCAGTGTCTATGGTTTGAACTGTTGGCCCTGATGGACTGTCCTCTTGATAGCAGAATTCAACACACAGATCGAGTGATGCTGTTGAAGTAGAATCTACAGCTTTCTGATCAGATGAATTAGGGTTTTCTGAAGGTGAACTTTCAGTAGATATCCCATAGACATTATCTGAAGTAGTAGGCTGACTAGCAAGGCTGTGACGAATTTGGCTTCTCTGTGGTGCTGTTGCAACCACTTCAGCATATGAACTCTGGGTCGGTACATGCCTGTGCTCAGCATTGTCAGTAGCATAGTTGATAGAAGGGCGTGGTGGAATGGGAAAATCATCAGTGACGGGTTCTGAGACCTGTGCAGGATATGGAATACGAGAAAGAGCATCAGCATTTGTATTAGCTTTACCTGCTCTATGTTCGATGTCGAAGTCATACTCCTGGAGCATGAGAGACCATCTGGCAAGACGACCTGTTTCCTGTTTGATGTCTTTTAGCCATTTGAGGGCATGATGATCTGTGTACACTTTGAACTTTTGGGATGTGAGGTAAACCCTGAAAGTTCTAATGCCTTCCAGTACAGCCAGGCATTCTAACTGAGTTATGCCCCATTTCTTCTCAGCAGCATGAAGGGCTCGGCCACCATAACAGATGACATGCTCTTGACCTGAAGCATCTCGTTGACCTAAGATGTACCCTAGAGCTGAGGTGGAAGCATCAGTTGTTGGAATGAATGGTCTGTTAGGGTCAGGGTATGTTAAGACAGGGGCTGTAGTTAGGTATTCTTTCAGTCTGTTGAGTGCCTGCTCACATTCGTCAGTCCAGTGGAATGTGACATCCTTTTGAAGCAAATTGTACAATGGAGAGGCTATGCGGGAGAAATTTTGAACGAACTTGCGATAATAACTTGCAAGACCTAGAAAATGTCTAACATCATGGACAGTTTTAGGGGAAGGGATGTTTTTAACAACTTCTACCTTTGATTTGTCAACTTCCACACCATCTTTGGTGAAGACGTGTCCTAAATATGAGACTCTTTTAGCTGCAAACCTACATTTGCTTGGTTTTAGAGTAAGACCAGCTTCTTTTAGTGTGCCAAAAACACATTTGAGGTGATGCAAATGTTCTTCAAAGGTTCTGCTGTAGATAATGATGTCATCCACATAAATCAAAATATACTTCCAATTCATGGACTGAAGAGCAGTAGAAATCGTTTGTTGGAAAGCAGCAGGTGCATTTTTGAGGCCAAAAGGTAGACGGTTAAGTTCAAAAATACCATCTTGAGTGATGAATGCTGACTTATGCTTTGTTTCTGGGTGAAGTGGTATCTGCCAAAATCCACTTGCACAATCAAGAACAGAGAACAGTTGTGCATGTTTTTCACCAATAGCATCTATGACATCCTCTAAACGTGGAAGAGGGAAGAAAATTGGTTTCGTTGCTGCATTTAGCTTTCGATAATCGACGGCAAATCGATAACTATTGTCAGCTTTCTTGACCATAACTACTGGTGAATGCCATTCAGAATGACTTGGCTCTATTATTCCTGCATCTAACATTTCCTTGATTTGTTTGGCGCATTCTTTTCTAACTAAAGATGACTGACGATAGAAGGGGAGTCTAACAGGACGGGTATGCTCTGTCTCAATCTTATGCTGATGCAGATGTGTTTTGCCGAGCTCTGACCATTCTTGTGCAAAAACTGATCTTTGAGACAAGAGGAAGCACTCAAGTTGTTGCTTTTGGATCTCTGTGAGATCTGACTCACTCAGATCAAAAGATAGGTTGGAGTTCGGATTTGAGGAGTTGGAAGGAACTGTCGTGTTGACTGAAGGATGACCTTTGTTTGGTTCAGATTCCAGTGTATGGATAGATGATGGGTCAATGATGGAGGCTGTGGCTACTATTTGTTGATGATGAAGCAAAGCAGGTTTGTCAGTTGGATTGAGAAACCTCATGCATGGTCTTCCTTTGGCACCTTGGATGAGACATTTGGCTCCTTGAAGTTGGAGTGTATCTAGGCCAGGAAATGGTTCTAGTAGCAATAGTCTGTTGTTCTCACAGCGGGAGATTTTAACAGGAATATCAGCCTGAGAATGGGGAGGAATTTTGACTGTTTTTCGTGGTCTCACAAACCCTGCATTGGCATCGACCAAGCTTACGGATATTAATTCATCATGCAAGTGAACTGAGCGGTTTGAGAGATCAATTTGGACATGGTTTGACTGTAGAAAGTCTAAACCAAGAATGATGGCATGATGCAATGATGTGAAGACATGAAAATCTTGTGAAAATAATGCATGGCCAATTTTAAGTTGTAGTGAGACTACACCTAACACTGGGTGCCGTTCTCCTCCTACACCAATGATTTCTGTCAGATGAGATTTCTGAAGGTGAGACTCAGTGAGTCCTATTTTCTTCAGAAATTTCATGTGAACACAGCTAATTGAAGCTCCAGTGTCTATTAATGCTGTTGTTTTCGTTTGCCTAACCTTAACCTGAATGGTGTTTTTACATAAAGGTGCTACAAGAGATACTTCATGTCGACTAGGATTGGGTGAGGATGGGATAGTAGGAGCACTACAATTGGAGGGAAAGTTGGATGGTTTGGGCAATTTGCTTGGGTGCCTGATTCTAAGTTGTTCCTTGGAATCAGGCACGCGCCCCTATGCGTTATTTGCTTTAGACAGAAGAACCTGGTAACAGACAGATGTATGATGACCTTTCTTCCTGCACAAATTACAAATTGTATGCCTATGGGGGCAGTAATTACGCTGAGAACAATACCCACCACATCCTGAGCATCTTTCTCTGTCGTTTCTGCTGGATGGACGGTGTTGTTCTCGTCTCAAGTCAAGTTGCCTGTGCTGCGACTGTTGACCAGGATGAGATGACTGGCGACGTTTTTGTCCAGAACTGACGACATCCTGTCGAGGCTGTGACTGACACCTGATTCTTGGCCGACAGTTATCTGGGAGTGTCTCCTGCTGTGCCGACATCGCCGCTGCCACGGGTCTCTGCTGGTTTTCCATCAGTGACATCACTAGTGCAGACAGCTTAGTAACTTGGTCTGTGAGGTTAGCTTGAACGGGCTTCTGAACACTGAGATAGGCCTTGGATGCGAGTTCACCCTGCTGGCGCACTTGGTCCAAACACTTGGGCTCTTTATTGTAGACCCATTGTCTGACAGAAGGGCTCAGTCCGTTCACAGCTATAGCAACTAGGATGTCCATTGGTATTGACTTCCTGCAGGTCGCCTGTTCTAATCTAGTGATATATTCAGACACGGATTCAGCAGGTTGCTGATTAATGGCTAGCACTGATAGGTCAAACTGTCCTGATGGTTGAAACCGAGACATGAAAGCTTGTTTGAGATTGTTCCAGTCTGACTTGATATCGTCACTTAATGTAAGATGCCACTGTTTTGCTGGTCCTTCCAGAAGAAAGTTTAAAAATAGACAAGCTCTGTTTTCATCAGTTCCTTGGAGTTTTACCCAAGTCTCTAGATCAGACCACCAGTTCATTGCATCCTGTTTACCTGAGTATTTAGGTAGATGAATATGAGACATGGCCATGTTTGTAATTAAAACACTTGAACTTGTTGTTGTTGACGTTGACGCTGTTGAAGTTGATGTCTTAGTTGATATTGACGTTGTTGCTGTTGTCGTTGACGTTGACGTTGATGATGTTGTATTTTGAGCTGGTGTTGATGATGACTCTGCCGGCAGACTTACTGTTTCGAAGGACTCAAGATTGAAAGACCGCAGCCTTGACCTGTAGTTTTCTGGTGTTATGCCTTTCATCAGCACCGGGATCTTTGATCTCCATCAACTGACGTAGTTTGGTCGTCTGTGTGGTATATGCAGACCTGGGCTACGTCACAATGACGACAAGATATTTGGGGGGAATTAACTTGGCAGAGCTGACTACTCGGCCATCACCTTAAAAACAGAGAGAAGGCTGCTGAGTCCCTTGAGTCTTTATTTGTAGCAGAGTTAGTAATTACATATAGAAAGAAATTTCAAACAATAATAATATACATGGTAGATACAGTAGACGTTTAACAATCAAATATAAAATTAGCGACATAAAAGAGGTACTGTTACTTGGTCGAAAGCTGTACGACTGAGTTGGTAGAGTTCAAATATCTGAATCGCGCGTTACGGCGTATTACTGGTTATCAAACAAATACGTTTGTGCAATTGCAAAGTAAATTGTGTATTATACTAGACAGGGATTTATTATGTCTTATTCTAGCTAATGTATATCATACAGGGACTGCTGACACTTACATTTACGGCATTCTAGCGTTACTGATGTATTTACATATACATGTATTTTACATACTGTATTATTCCAATAACGTAAATGCTTAACCGTATGATAGAGGTATCATAGCCAATATTCGCATGAGCCGGTATTTACGTGAGGTTACCCGCGGGTATTTACCACAATGTACACGTACTCATACTGTGTAATGACTGTCTATCACTTGGCATATCAACAGTCAATGTACAATTGAACTAACAGACTAATATCTACATATATAAACACACTAGTGGCATCTACGTTGCCTTGTTGTCTACTGAACTATATACAAGTACGGTTAAGGCTATGAAAAAGGTAGTACACATAAGTGGAGTACACACAATATAACTTCAAGACTTTAACTAGTGCAGTAATACAATCTTACCTTAAAAACAGAGAGAAGGCTGCTGAGTCCCTTGAGTCTTTATTTGTAGCAGAGTGAAGTGTCTGCTACTGGACTCAGTATATATAGGGACTCAGGCCTTCTGTGAAAGTATGAAGTTACCTAATACTGTAGCTGTAATCCAACATCTGGTGTATTAATTGCAATTATGTCTATTTCATGCAGTGCACTGACCACTTAAAATCATTCATATCACTACGCAACGGACATAAGCCATTTACAAAGACGTTGCACCCGGCCATGCACAGCATGCTATGGCCTGAGGCATAACCATAGCGTAGCGACCGCTTGACTGAGTTGCATAATTCAAACTTACTTATGTGTGACGGCCAGTTACGTGGTCCGCAAGTCTGAATGTTTTCTGATTGTTGAATAAAATATTGATGTAAATACGCAAGTTATTATTGAAATATGATCACCATAATTATGGTCTAATTACGGTGATTTTAAGACTATGACATATATAAAGTGTCTAGTTACATTGCGGTTCGATCCCTGATACCAAAAGACGTTATCCTATCCTGCGTTAGGCGAATCAAACAAGGTGCAGCATGGTATCTCGATGGTCGGACAAAAACCCACCCGGACAAAATCCCTTATGACAAAAATAGTTGCACAGTACGGACATCCCAACAGTGACATACAATTGATTTTGAAATATATATTTCTATCAGTCCTCATAAATAAGTATACGTAGTATTGAGCATTGGACACATAGACAGAGACAGACACATAGACACAGACAGGGACAGAGACAGACACATAGACAGAGACAGGGACAGGGACAGAGACAGAGACATAGAGACAGAGATAGAGATAGAGATAGAGACAGAGACAGAGACAGACACATAGACAGAGACAGAGACAGAGACAGGGACAGAGACAGAGACAGAGACAGAGACAGAGACAGACACAGACACATAGACAGAGACAGAGACATAGAGACAGAGACAGACACATAGACAGAGACAGAGACAGAGACAGAGACAGAGACAGAGAGAGAGACAGAGACAGACAGAGACAGACAGAGACAGACAGAGACACAGACACAGACACAGACACATAGACAGAGACAGAGACAGAGACAGAGACAGAGACAGACACATAGAGACAGACACAGAGACAGAGACAGACACAGAGACAGAGACAGAGACGGAGACAGAGACAGAGACAGAGACAGGGACAGAGATAGAGACAGAGATAGAGACAGAGACAGACACATAGACAGAGACAGAGACAGACACATAGACAGAGACAGACACAGAGACAGAGACAGACACAGAGACAGAGACAGAGACAGAGACAGAGACAGAGACAGACACATAGACAGAGACAGACTCAGACACAGACACAGACACAGGGACAGACACAGGGACAGAGACAGAGACAGAGACAAAGACAGAGATAGAAACAGAGAGTCCATCTTCTTGTAATTAGTAGACATGCTCAGACACATAGATACACGTACATGGATACACGTAGGGCTTTAACCTCCATCTCACCCCACTCTGGTTACCAAAGAAATAGGTAATTCGATCAGTGTTCCCAATATAGTCACACACAGGATGGGTGTGCCCAGGCGTGGTCTCATCCTGTCTCTTAATTTTAGGTACACGCACGAACCTCCTTCAAGAAGCTATAGGGAGAACCATGCGCTAATACAAGGGGACACATCAACGATTCAAAGGGCAGTTATATTCACAGAAACACCTTCAGGTTTAAAGCACAGGATACGCTAATTCAGAACACGTGGCCGACAGAGAGATCGAAGCAAAACCGGAAATAGAATATTTAACCCGTAGCCTCCAACCCAGTCATTTGTTGATCTACATCTTGTTACACCTCAATCAAGTATACAAGGTGGCGGATCGGCAAATGACCTTGCTGGGTGGGACAACTGAGTTCAATCTACTTGAAAGAGTTTCGAGAAAGTTTCTTTGACGTGAGCAAAATGCTGCAATGTTCTTTTGAGCGCACATGGGGATTCTAACCCGTTTAGTCAGTCGCCTGACAAATATGTTACGCAGTCTGCTTGTTCACACGCTGGTGTGAGACAGAACTTTAATTATCTCCCGGCATGCATCGCGCTTGGGCATTCATCCTTTCAAGCCCCGTGTGTACAACGACAAGCGACAACTTGTCAAACAGCCACAGATACCCAATCTATTCTAGGGCGTCTGTCTGAAGTTGGATTAACCAGAAAAGATTGTTTCTGAAGGACACTCCCTTAAGTTGTTTTAACGTAGCCTGTTGTCCTGATAAAAGAAACTACATGTTTGCGTCCGCCTGTATGTAAATGATTATACAATTAACTATGAGGCTTAAAGCTGCATTCACATGGACACAATGTACTTATGTAAGTATTGATGCACACTTAAATAAAATCGTCAATGTGAAGTGGGCTTAAATTGCACTAGAAAGAAACATATACACACATTCGATGGTGACCCAAAGTGAAAGAAACAAAAATTATATATTGGAGGCTGGTTCATAGTTAAGCTTTTCACCAAACGTTTCTGCTATTTTCGATTATTTTCACCCAAGAAATCTCATCCAAGTCAATGACTTAAGAAACGTTCCATTTACACATCAGTTTGTTTACCAGTGTCCTGTCTTTCAGTTTGTACCATTATACCTTTACTGGTGTGTTTTCAGTGGAATACTTACTTTTCGACAGTTGTCATAGCCCCCCCCCCCCCCCCCCCCCCAACAAAAAAACAAACCCCAAACAAAAAACCCCCTCCCCCCCCAACACACACACACACACACACACACAAAACCCAACCCATCCCAAGCCAAAACAAACCAAACCAAACCAAACCAAACCAAAACAAAACAAAACAAAACAAAACAAAACACAAAAACAAAACAAAAAACCCCACAAACCAGACCCCAACCAAGCACTACCCGTTATTCCCCGGAGATCACTGGTTAAGTTTAAATCAACCTCAAAGCTATAACCAAACACGTCAACACGTAACATCACTAGAGTGACCAATCATTTGTGGTCGCAA
Source organism: Haliotis asinina (assembly GCF_037392515.1). NCBI lineage: Eukaryota > Metazoa > Mollusca > Gastropoda > Lepetellida > Haliotidae > Haliotis > Haliotis asinina. Next base: position 44,207,600 of record NC_090290.1, on the reverse strand, counting down.
TACAGATGGGCCGAGTGTGACGTTAAACCTAACAACGGTACGCAGATGATAAAATAAAAAGGGACGTACACAAATTGCACTGACGGTTACTAAAACTGAAACAAACAAAGAATGCCTGTTCGATGTGTTTGATTCCTGGTTATTTCAACCTAAAAGTGGTTACCGAACGCGCTGTGATATTGTGGAATACCGTGAACAACTCAATCAAACCAGACCTCACTCAAAAGTAAAAGACAGGTAATAAATAGCTTTTACGCGCATCCCTCTATACCTGTTATGAAGTGATAAAAAATGCTCTCTACATGGATCCCTTCATGACCCGTATATGGTAATAATAAATACCTTTAACATGCAGCTTTCCATGACTCGTATGCAGGGATACTAAAGAGCTTTTACTCGTATATGTTGATAACAAATAGCTTTTACATGCATCCTTTCATGATCCGTATATTGTGATAACAAATATCTTTTTCATGCATACTTTCACGAATCGTATACAACAAATAGCGTTTACGTGCATCGTTTCATGGCAGGTGTATAGTGATAACAAGTCACTTTTACATGTTTCTTTTCACGACACGTATATAGTGATAACAAATAGCTTTTACATGCATCCTTTCAGGACTCGTATATAGTGATAACAAACAACTTTCAGCAAAATTCCGGGGGGCACCAGAAATAGGTTTCAAACATTGTATCTATGTCGAAAAGGGAACCAGAGCTTTCGGCGTGACGAACGAACGCTGTAACCAGTGGACAACCCCACCGCCCCTGTAATGTAGGAACACAGATACAGTGCAAAGTGAAATAGTCATCTGTTAACTCACCTATGTGGATCTCTACGCAATTATCAAACCACTGATCACAAACAAACTGTTCTCGCCAAGTCAGCCCGCTATTTTAGGTTCGCCATTTAAGCTTCACAACTGTCTAATCTAAATTACGATAATGAGATTTCCTTGTCATGGGGGTTTAGACCGTACAGGCGTCTGACGGCAGACCACTTGCGGGTCTTTGATGAACTTAAACAGGTTATACAACGACAAAATGCTGTCCATTAAAATCTTGTGTTATCTAATTTCTCGGTGAGCGTTGGGATACCACCAGAATTCATGGTTCGGATGAACGATGCTTCGCACAGTAGAGAGTTTGAGGGCTTGAATGTTCTTTACTCGATTCCTTTCTGAGCAATATTATTACGACGGCTCTGTCTGAAAGACAGGAATTCTCGACCAGACAGGCCAGTGATTGAAGTACGAACATCAGGCACATGCCCATTTCATTCGATGTTTAACGTCGTGAATATTCAAGCAATATGAGGTATATATTTAATCGAGTCTGATATATAATCATGTTTATCACTGGATTGTCTGGTCCACACTCACTTGTTTATAGACATGTAATATTGCTGCGTGTGGCGTGTGGCGTGTGGCGTGTGGCGTGTGGCGTGTGGCGTGTGGCGTGTGGCGTAAAACCCAGTCACTCGTTGCTTGTTTAGATGTTGCTGAGTAAGCGTTTCTTGTTAGCCAGCATTCGATGTTGGTGTCCAGGTAAATCATGCTAACTCGTGAACTCAAAGGTCAAGACGTCACTGCAGATGGTTGGTTTCATTGGTCGTCAATATCAAGCGGAAGTGCCAAAGACTTTTTGACTTGACCAGGAGGTGAAGAGGGATTATCTACACACACACTTTGTTCCTGATTGCTCAGACGTCGCATTGTATGCAGTACAGATTTTATTTACGCCAAGTTTACAATCGGTTAAAGGTGGAAGGTTAGGCGGATTGGCATGGATGTGATTCCGTTTCAAAATACTTAGGTAATGGCTAATAGGATTATTGAAGATTACCGGGTGTGTTATTTTGTCGTCTTTCATACTGAAAATTGAAAATGTAGATAAATGGGAACATTTAGAGGTATTTCGGTAAATGTTTCCTTTACATGCATCGTACATACATACATGTAAACAATCAGTGCACCATACATACATGTAAACAATCAGTGCACCAACACACCGCTCACCCACTTGATAATCACGATAACCTTGTTATAGCTACAGATAGGATGCCCACTGAGAGTAGGGGTTCGAATCCCGAAAGGGGCCCAACCAAACAAGGTAATACAATTTTGTTCTTTACTAGAAACACCTCATTGGAAGAAATAGCACGAGGCCTTCATACGCTGATGGTTACTATGATAACTAATCACATAATATACAACATGGACATGGCGCTGACATGGATATAGAAACCCTGGGGTGGGACTCTCACGGACTCTTTTTGTGTTGTAGAAATCCTGGGGTGGGACTCTCACGGACTCTTTTTGTGTTGTAGAAACCCTGGGGTGGGACTCTAACGGAGTCTTTTTGTGTTGTAGAAATCCTGGGGTGGGACTCTAACGGACTCTTTTTGTGTTGTAGAAATCCTACGGTGGGACTCTCACGGACTCTTTTTGTGTTGTAGAAACCCTGGGGTGGGACTCTAACGGAGTCTTTTTGTGTTGTAGAAATCCTGGGATGGGACTCTAACGGAGTCTTTTTGTGTTGTAGAAATCCTGGGGTGGGACTCTAACGGACTCTTTTTGTGTTGTAGAAATCCTACGGTGGGACTCTCACGGACTCTTTTTGTGTTGTAGAAACCCTGGGGTGGGACTCTAACGGAGTCTTTTTGTGTTGTAGAAATCCTGGGATGGGACTCTAACGGAGTCTTTTTGTGTTGTAGAAATCCTACGGTGGGACTCTCACGGACTCTTTTTGTGTTGTAGAAACCCTGGGGTGGGACTCTCACGGACTCTTTTTGTGTTGTAGAAATCCTGGGGTGGGACTCTAACGGAGTCTTTTTGTGTTGTAGAAATCCTACGGTGGGACTCTCACGGACTCTTTTTGTGTTGTAGAAATCCTGGGGTGGGACTCTCACGGACTCTTTTTGTGTTGTAGAAATCCTGGGGTGGGACTCTAACGGAGTCTTTTTGTGTTGTAGAAATCCTGGGGTGGGACTCTCACGGACTCTTTTTGTGTTGTAGAAATCCTACGGTGGGACTCTCACGGACTCTTTTTGTGTTGTAGAAATCCTGGGGTGGGACTCTCACGGACTCTTTTTGTGTTGTAGAAATCCTACGGTGGGACTCTAACGGAGTCTTTTTGTGTTGTAGAAATCCTACGGTGGGACTCTCACGGACTCTTTTTGTGTTGTAGAAATCCTGGGGTGGGACTCTCACGGACTCTTTTTGTGTTGTAGAAATCCTACGGTGGGACTCTAACGGAGTCTTTTTGTGTTGTAGAAATCCTACGGTGGGACTCTCACGGACTCTTTTTGTGTTGTAGAAATCCTGGGGTGGGACTCTCACGGACTCTTTTTGTGTTGTAGAAATCCTGGGGTGGGACTCTCACGGACTCTTTTTGTGTTCCTTGGCAAACACCAAATTCACTGACACAATCTTGATGGTCTGATAGAAAGGAATCCTACAGCCAAAGTAATTATTTACAGAATATTAGTTTTCAATGTTTCTCATCGAGAGACTTGTTTGTGTATAGTTTAACGCCACGCTCAACTATTTTCCTCTTCTATGACGTCAGTTATAGCTTTTCCAGTTACATGTAAATATTCAAACCTTGGAGAAGACAACGCAGTGATCAACAGCATGAGCATCAATTTTCGCAATTTAGATACGATAACAAGCAGGTCTACCACTCGATCCCGTAAGTCGCCTCTTGCGATAGAATGGGTTCCTGAAAATCAATTCTAAGTACACATATCGGGACAAATCTGGTGTAGATGTAGTGCAAGAAGAGGTTACGCATTGGACACAATGTAGGAAATAACGTTGCATAAGTAGGTGTTCACCTACAAACATACTCAGTTGACCTGAGAGTAATTTTGGGGGTATCGTCAGTGTTACTGTCTTTGGAAATTGTCTGTTATCATACTTTTTCTCTGAATAACAGCCTCGTTATTTTTTCAAAGACATCTGATGTACAATTGTTTTAAACCACTTCAGTATAATAGTGTGAGGGAAAACATTTATATAAAATGAGCTGTTGTGCTAAAGAATATAAACATCAGTATATTACGTTTTCTGAGAACACCTAGATTAGCATCGTTTGTAAAAAATATCCACCGATTCTAAGAATATCTGCCCATTTCTGGTGTCGCCAGCCATGATAATGCTGAAATATTGCTAAAAGCGGCGCAAAACTAGACTCATTCACACAATCGTATAATACCTGAAAAACACAAGCTTTAGTATTAACAGCAATTCAGTCACTTTGTTAACAAACATCAATTGTAGTACTGTTTCTGATAAACATATTTTTAGCACTATTTTCTGGATTGTTCACTCTTTCACAGTTGTGTTTAATTATCATTTTTGTTTTGAAACAAAAAATGCTCCTCCTAGAAAAAAGTACTTTTAATTTCAGTGCACTCGTTTATAAATTTAAGTGGCAGATTTGATCCACAATAGCTGCTTGTATGACATACATACATGCTTACTGTTTAACAACGATTGGCATTACATTTCGTTTTTGCAACATTGTATATCATTCAGACTGTACATTCACCATGGTATGTTTACTCCTCTTTCCACTGTTTCCCGGAGCGGTATTTATATATGCTTATGCTTGTTTACCAATCCGGTTCCTTTCATTAGAAATAAATATGTTTAAATCATTACTGTTTTTAAATAATATCAATCCCATCACTGTTATTAAATGACGTAAATTATGTTACTGTTTCTGAATATCATCAATTTCATTGCTGACTCGTGGTCTGGGGTAGAATAGGCCCTCAGCAACCCATGCTTGCCATAAAAGGCGACTATGCTTGTCGTAAGAGGCGATTAAAGGGATCGGATGGTCCGGATCGCAGACTTGGTTGACACATGTCATCTGTTCCCAATTGCACAGGTCGATGCTCATGTTGTTGGTCACTGGATTGTCTGGTCCAGACTCGATTACCTACACGCCGCCGTCACATAGCTGGAATATTGCTGAGTGCGGTGTAAAACTAAACTAACTCACTCACTCACTCCCATTACTGATTCTGAATACCGTATTATTTGAACAATCTCAACATTAATGTGTTTAAACCAAAATGTTCATATCTGAAGCCGTAGTGAAACGTATATTATGATCCGACGTTCAACACGTGTCTCTACCATTTATGTGATTGGCGTCCCAAGGTTGACTGTCTCTCATACTTCACCAACATCCATCAGTACTTCTGTGGCAATCGGAGTTAACATAGCCTCGGTGTCAGCTCCGGACTGTAATCACAGTCGAAGGGGAAGAGTGATTGTCACGAGGATTAATGTCACAGTCTTTGGATGACATTTCACATCGTGTGTCCTGTTACAGATGTATTTCTTGAAACAAAGCACAGAATATCTCAATAGATCACCACAAACTGACCTAGGGTCATCGACTTCTCTGCGACACAGTGGATCGACTGTCCGGTCTTACTTCTGTATTCCTAAACCATAGTGAGTCAGGAAGAGTCGTGTAATAAATGAAGCATCAACTCCCTACATTTCATAGTAAAATATTTACAAATAAGTGGAAGGTTGAAGCACGAAAGATATTCAATATTTAGTGAAAGCTATCCTTAAACTTGTTCCAGTTTCTTTTAGCGTGTAGCCAATTTGCGCAAGTTAAGACTCCGTTCAAATAGTGACCGTGGAGGTATACATCATCGTTGTATATGATAGAATATATAAACAACATCTGTTATGCAAGTAACCGTTACATCAATTTCACACAATTTGAAATCAAAGCACGAAAGATTTCTTATATTTAATGGAAGCTATCCTTAAACTTGTTCCAGTTTCTTTCAGCGTGTAGCCAATCTGCGCAAGTTATTACCCCTTTCAAGGTTCTGACCGTGGAGGTATGTATCATCTATGTATATGATAGAACATATGAACAATATCTGTTTTTTTCAGCAACCAATCAACTAACCTCACACAATTTAACTAAATCTGACAAGATGATATCTGTATATCGGACAGATACTCGGATGATGAAGAAATAGATGAAGAAATAAATTCCAGCTATCACTGTGACATAGGTCATTGATGTTCCAGAGCTTGTAGACAGCACTAGCACTTTCCCGGTTCCTCAACGGTGACGTATTACAGGGGCGTGAAGGAACGTCGACGGCGCTGCAGTGAGCTTGGCAGAATGGTTTCTAACAGATTATCATCCACTTTTTAAGAATTACATTTTGCTGTAAAATCTTATAGTCATATATTTTGTTCTTACTTGGAACATGTCTGTCTTCTTGTTCCCAGCTAAGGTACAGAAATAGAGGAAGATGCAGTGGGTAGATGAAGATAAGTCTACAGAACCTGTTCGGGAAACATTCTATTTTCTCAAGACGTCACGAGCGACGCAAACATCCGTGGAACAAACGTCTCGATATGTCTGCCTCGACAAAGCCTGCCTGGAACAGTGTTAGAACACACAAAAGCTGTTAACTACTAGATTAGAAGATCGATTCCAAAGTCTCTCCAATGAAGTACAGTGAAAGCTGGCAAAACCGGTGTTTGTCCAATCCGGCAAGTTGTCAACACCGGCATAAGATCTGAGTCCCATACGTGACTTGTACATTTATCATCAGCTCTACAATCCGGCACATTGCCTAAACTGGATTATTTATTCAGTCCCAGTGAGTGCCGGTTTAAACAGCTTGCACTGTACGAGCAACGTGTCGACGACACCCGTGAACAGCTTGCATGCCGTGTGTTCGGGAAACAAAGTTACCGGAAGGGATGTCACAGCTCTTTTAAACTCCTTCTACAGCACGAACTTAGAATTAGTCGCTTGGAACGCATCTGTGAAATATGGGATATCTAGCAGCTGTGATTGGATGATTTTGTGTAAGACGTTATGTTTATGTTTCTTAAATGTACATCTATGCAATATTCAATCTGTACAGGTGGTATTAGATTTGGACTTGAGTGCATTTACCTTGGGTGCGAACCAAGCGTAAACATTCCAGTGATTGACATCATCAGCATCGATCTTGGATGAGATGACATGTGTCAACCAAGTCAGCGATCCTGACTACCCGATCACGTTGGGCGCTTGTCACCACAAGCATGTGTTACTGGAAACTAATCAGTCCACATATTCACGGGTGTATACAGGTCGTAAGATCGATGACGTGGTCGATTGTGTTTGAACTATGGACAGATGCTCACTATATCGATCACTGGGTTGTTTATCTGTATGAGACATTAACCATGAAAAACATGTAAACCAACATATAACTGTTTCGTTTTTATTGTATGCTCGTGTCTCGTGAGTTTATGTTTTAACGAGCAGAAAGAATTTCAGAGGCACATCATATGGGCTTTTCCTCCCAAAACAAGCTGGCACGCCCGGACATGAATACAGTTCAACCACAAGAGTCATTACAACCAAAGCAATTGACTCACACAAGCGTTTGATGAGATGAAAGAAGTTGAAATGATGACAGCTGGTGCGTCTAGCCAGTCGCTGACACTAGTCGGTGAATCTACCTGCAGATGTGGCCAAGACTCTTGTGTCCGGGGCGTCCTGAAACCGATGTGTTCTCGACCGCAATTCAGTCATAGCATGTCGTGTCTTTTCATGAATGAAATAGCTCATCCTAGCTATAAATAAATCTCTCATTTATCTCCGTACGTCGTAACATAATCCCTGAACAAACACGACCTGAACAGCAGGTCGGCGTGTCTACATTGAAACTGTACATTAACGCCATTAAGTAGCTGTATGCGGAACAAATTGAATCTATATGCGTGCAGCCCATACTCAAAGCTACAGTTGGATTAATTCACAAGACAACACAAACGTATCTCGTTAACTGACGTAGATGATTGGAGTATGCATATAGATATATTGTTTTCAGCCCATTTCAGAACTCTTGCCATCTCATTGTTGAAATATTCATGCACATAGACACGAACGCACTTATTCACTCACTCGCTGGCTCACTCATTCATCCAACATACAACACTATAGCTGTGTCAACTGTCCCTGGAAGTTGTGTAAACGGACCCTGCCGAAAATTCATCAAATTCGTCATCAATATCCTTAACGTCTCAGATTCGTCTGTATAAAAAGCTTTGCGTCTTCCTTTCCTGGCATTCTGATTCATGCTAAATCGAGAAAAAACTTTTAACTTTTAAAGAGTTTAATATTGAAGTTTCACGACCATTTTCTCTACATACAACCCCTACTAATGTGCTATTCATGTTAGAGGTTTTTATTATATACTTTGTAGGCAACACAAGGACTGAACATTCCATCAATCACGTTTTCCGTCAATCGACAAGAAAAGGGCGCCTGTGACGAGACGAATGGGTTTCTTTTGATTAATTCAAGCTTAATTTACAATGGCAGAGAAGACGTTGAACGTCGTGCTCTGAAAGCAGATATGCAAATTACACATTCCATGGTCAGTTAGGTGTGCCTAAGATGATAGGTTTACATTAATCATAATTGTCATAATATCTGTTTTCTGTCACAGTACCAGTTACTGTAGCTGGCGCAATGTGTATATTGGGTTCGGAAGGAGTGTGGGAAAAGCTTGCTGTGCCATCGGTCGATAGTCAAGCGACTTCTCCAGTTTTGGATTTCGTTAAAAAGGACTAAATCAGATATGACATACTACATTACAGTTTTACAACCAGTATCAGTCAAGGCTGGGTAACTTGACACACTATCAGTAGACGCGTTAGCGGGACTGGCCCGACATTTGACAGACTTAGAACTGGAACACTGGGTGTGACCACTCTGAAAAATGGCCATCATTGGTGAATTCTCCAAGATGAACACAGTGACGTCATCAGCATCAACAGCTTTGGCGACGTTGGATGTTGGTACGATATCTGTTGTGTTTGGGCACCACAAGACAGTTACTTTGTTCGGGCACCAGATGTGTACTTTCTTTTATGCGTCAGTCTAGACATACATACATATACATACATATATATATATATATATATATATACATACATACATACATACATACATACATACATACATACATACATACATACATACATACATACATACATATATATATATATATATATATATATATATATATACACACATACATACACACACACACACACACACACACACACACTCACACACACACACTCACACACATATAGATATAGACACACATATATATAGTTATATAGTTATATGTAGTTATACTTCAGCCTCTGAAACAAAGTGTAGTGAATGTGGCAAGTCTAGATTCCCACAGTTTTTATGATATTTTATCAATATGATTTAGGAACCGTTTCTGTAGCATATGCTCATTTCAGAGACAAGGTGCAAGTCCAGGCGGTCCTTGAGTGTTTTGAGCATCACAACTATATCGCTGTTTCATTAGATTACAGCTTTTGTGTGTAATCAGGTGTAAATCTGACGGTGCACAGATTACAATAGTTGCTGGTCTCATCTCATCCACTGGATGGTTTATGTGATGATGAAGTTGGTCTGCGTTGTCATGGGCAGATAGGAGTGACCAGCTGAGCTAGAGTCTGGAGGAGGGGATTTCGAGGCGATCCCTGAAGATAATGACTCTTTGAAACACTTTAAAGTTACTCTGACCTCACACTGTCTAGATACTGAGATCCGGGTCACACCTTGTGTCATCAGTACTCTAAGGTAACCAAGGTAACATCCATGACTGAGTTCCGTCCCATTAGTCAGATGTAAATATAGTTAGTCGTGACAGTTCTAAGACAAGGTATATACAACCAGCACCCATACCTCTACTGACTACCCCTAACGAGACAGGGATATCTAGAACAGGCTTTGTCTCAATGACATTTCATATGACTAGACAACACAGGAACTTTTCCAACAGAACCACGTGGATGTCCTAACCATGCGGAAGACTTAACCGGATTTCAGTCCTGCCGAGCATCTGTGGGATGAACGTCATTGACAGTAGCTGAGTTGATAAAAGCTCTGCAATTTGACTAGAGAGCCGTTCTACAAGTTTCGATTCCGATATTTTGCTTATCAGTGAGTGCCAGACCTCGAACTTGGATCACTGAGCGTATTATAAAGTGTCACGTGACATTGTACTCTGATACCTTTTGTTTTCCACGTGGTCGCAAAGACTTTGTTGCATCAGCAAAGTGTGAATAATTGTTAAAACATTTCCTCCGTGCGCTTCGTTTTTGAGAGAGTGTATTTTGTGAGTATTAGAAATAATATGTTAGTTTATCTAACTATATCTAAAAATTAGTTTATGGGTGTAAAGTGAACTAAATAGTTAAGTGCAATAATGTTTTAACGATTTTAACCCTGTCTGTTCATCGATGAAAGAAAGATGGGTGATTAAAATGTTTATGAGAAACGCGTTTTGCACGTGTTAGATAAACAATGCGCTGATCGAGTCCACATCCACGAGTCTTTGTAAATATTATCATACGGAAATTAAACCTTAAGGACAGGACGGAAACATTTGGAAGTTTCACTGCGAATGTCAGAAATTGTAACTAATTCATTTTATGGATAAGTATAAAATGCTTAAAAACGATAATTGTAATATCGATTTCGAACCTGATGTCTTTCGATCGATAGAAGAATGACAGTAGTTTGATATATCCATGAAAACATGTTTTGCACTTGTGAAATGGACGAAGTGCTGGTCGACCCATTATTTAGGAAACAAAGTCACTGACTGTTTTGCTCCTTTTTATGTTTTCTTACTTTATTCTCACATATCTGAGCAAAATGTATCGGTTTCAAGTCTGTTAATACACCTCTCCTTCACTGATGCTTTGTGTACACACCCATAATCATTGATGCTTTCACGGTAAACATTTTCATTCGGGACATTTCGGGAAAATTAATCCGCGGTGTTACCTTCTCGGGCTTAGTTTCCTCGGGTCTTAAAGTCCGAAGCACAAGCACTAGATACGCATTATCCTATACATGGGGAGATCTCCCCAAGATCAGTTTCACATTTAGTCTTGGAGGAATAATCTCTCGGGGAATTGCGTGGAGATAAGCTCTCCTCTACTCCAAAACTTGGCGACGTGGAACTAAGGACAGTTTATCACAGCGCCTGGGCACAGGATGTTCGCTGTAGCAGTTAACAGGAATTTGGTCCAGGTCACCAATTTGCGTCCTTGCTACATACTAATTAACTCACACTGGTGATAAGGACAAGCAGTGTGCCTCGGAAACATGTCCCAAGGACAATCTTTAAATGGTGCTGTAACGTAAAAAGATTCATAATGGTGTTGGATGTGCTTCCTCGGATTCGGAGACGGTTTTGGTTGAGGTGGGGCATGGCTTGTGACTTCGTATCTGGACAACCCATGAACATCCGGTCACAATTTGTCTTCAGCAACCCAGACCTGTCGTAAGAGGCGACTAACAGCACCGGGTAGTCATGCTCGCTGATTGGGTTGATACATGTAGTCGCATTCAAATTGTGAAGACCTATATTCAATGGACCAACGGGGTGTCTGGTTCAAACACGATTGTGTACAGACACATATTCAATGGACCAACGTGGTGTCTGGTCCAAACTCGATTGTGTACAGTCCCACGTCATATAGAACTGGAATAGGGACAATGTCTTTACAGCGTTGAACAAACACAGAATATTCCATGGCCCCAGATGCTGCTGCGACGTTTCCATTTTGTCAATCATTGGATTTTCTGGTCGAAACACTAGACCATCTTCATATGTAACTGGAATACTGCCCATGTATTTACTGCTTTGAGCAAACAAACAATGTACCGTGGTCAAATTGAAATGCTGCAACTTTTCCATTTTGATTTTCCAGTCGTGAATTTCCTCTTGGCAATAAACCATCAGTTCCAATTTATGGCGTCTGCACGTTTCATTATTGATAAATGCTTTGGTAAACGAACATCACATTCAATATACACTGATGGCCAAGTTTTGCTTAAAAATAAGCTTTGCTATAGGGTCTTGTCATGAAAGGTCTGGCTATATCGTTCTAATAATTTTGCGACAGGGTGATTAAGTATATATGACCGGCTGTTTGTCTACCTGCTGTGTGGTGCTATCCCCCAGAGTGGCCTTTGCAAATAGTGTACGCTCACTAAGTTACTGGGGGTTATGTTTTTATAGAATGTGTATGGCTGGCATGTACGTACTACCGGCGGAGCGCAACATGCTCACCATTTTCACCAACCCCTCTTATCATTACTGACTTTAGTTCCGCATTGGTATAGGTTTCTGTTTCATAATATCAATTCCCTTCCTCCCATCTAGTAGAATTGTGTTTAGCAGATACTCCAAACTAGTCATGCAATGATAAAGACGTTTGGAATTTATGTGACCACGAGTTCGTTGATTCTTTTTCTTTTAAATAAAAAACTGAGATGGTCCTGGAAAAATAAAACGCTGAAAAGGAACAGCACGCCGGTGTGACAATGTGAAGCCAATATGGACCAATCCCGAGTACAATTACTTCCAGGTGTCTATGATTTAGTACCTTAATATTGTAGGTCCGAAATGGGAGAATAAGTATTTTACGACCCAGCATGTCAATTGTGTTTAGCATCTTAAACCGACCTAAGCGTTATGAGACTTCGGTGGTGATTTTGGCCTGTTCAAATGGATCATTTGGACCACGTGTGGTGACCAAGACGTTTGTTACGGCAGCGCTGTATCAGCCCTTATCCAGTTGAACGGATGTACTCCTTGGGGGAATTCTGAACTCATTAGAATGAGACGTTTAATGACTATCACATATAGATGAAGTCACAACAATCACGTTTAGTTTAAAGATGTTATTTCAGTATCCCTATCCATTTCTTTCGTGTCTTCGAACGAGTATTCTTCAATGTGCCAACAGAGAACGTTTCTCCAGGCTTGTGAAGGTAGTGTCATTCAGCTAGCTGACTGTGTAGGTTGTAGCCTAAAGTTACGTGCACTAGACTGACAAGACTGGGTCCGAATATGCCAAAAGAGTTGGGTAGTAGAATATTGTACGAAGTATTGTCCTAAATGATCACATGAATCACCTACTGCAGCTTGTGGCGTTTAGACTTGTAATTGTAGCATTCCGGAACTGATCGTCAACAACCACTCTTGCCGTCATGCGACTAAGGAGATCAGATGGGCAGGCTCACAGAGTTGATTCATGGTTGTCATCCCATCCTAGATGCGTAGATCGATGTTAGAGATGTCAATCACTGGATTGTCTAGTCCAAGCTCTATTCCTTCACAACCGACTGGAATATTGCTAAACAACAAACAAACGCTTAAAATATACAGTTCTGCAAATAGTACATAACCCATTACGTTATCTCCCTATATGTAGCGGCTACTCGCCCCATTATCTTGTGAATAGTTCGATGGCGGTTGGGTAGCCTGGTGGGTAAAGCGTTCGCTCGTCACGCCAAAGACCCGGGTTCGATTCTCAACACGGTCACAATGCAGTCCATTTCTGGTTTCACCCGTGATGTTGTCAAAAGCTGGTTGTAAAATCTTTTAAAAGCTGCGTAAAACCACACTCACTTCATTCATTCACTTGTAAACAGTTATCGATCTAAAGGAAGTGATAGCTTTGCCGTCTGTCTGATTGTGACGTGAAACTATATGACGGCACCATTACTCCCTAACCACGAAACTATACCACTACCAAATCTCTCTTCGGATTTGGAAATCGAAATATCGATTGAAGAAACACTTGAATCTTGAGAGGGTTCGAGAAAACTAATTTTAAGACTTTAGTATTTTTGTGCTCTACTTGCATTTTGAAAAGTGAAAGAATAATATCCTGTTTCTGTTTTATTTCTTTGTTTTCATTTTTCAAGTGTAAGAAAAATAATCACAGCTGCATGCATATTCAGAAAGAAAGAGCACTTTTCTATCACGAATTTTATTGGAACCATGTATTTGTCCTTAACAAATGTAAGTGTCTATATCCAAAACGATTTAAGACCCGGTGGTCTTTGAAGTAAAAGAAGTACGCCAAGAAAAATATGGATGATAGAATGAGCGGAAAATGATCCATTTTGTCGGGTCACGGTGACCCAAGTATTGTGCCTGATCTCCTAATCATCTTCGGCCGTCTCTTACGACAAGCGTGGTATACGTATTTCAGGATTAGGGTTGCCTGCTCGGAAAGGGTCCGTTTAGTTTGTTTGTATTTTGGTTTTTTTTATACGGTCTTTCTTGGTGTCTTGGTGTCTTTAAAATATATGTTTGTTTCATATTCTCAACGATATTCCAGTTCTTGGGTGGAGGTCTTAGTTGGAACCAGACAATTCTGCTATCAACAGCGTGAGCGTCGAGATTCTGTCAAGCAAGTCCTCGAGTCTGACTACCCAGTCTCTTTAATTGGCTGTAACGACAAGCATGCTTACCGAAACACGAGTCTCGTTAACTTGATGTTGCAATTTACAAGTGCACAGACATATGAAATTATACTGATTAAATGAATTAGTCTAAAAATTCCGGACTGGTTATCGCACTAAGTTGCACAATAGGACGGAACCAAGTGAACAGGAAACGAGATTAATCAATGTTTTGACTTGGTTGCTGAAGATGAACTCCTAACTGGGATCTTTTCGAGAGTCAAACAGTAACACTAGAGGATGTGGTAGACTTTTCAGTTTTATTATTACTTTTTGAAAACAAGCATTCCCTCTTTTTACCTCTAGAAATAATACCGATAATTTACACCTGTCATTATATTTAAAGCTTATAACATATTCATTAAAAAATATTGTATTTTTATCCAGATTGATGTGATACTGCTTGTAACATCTGACTGTGCGAGTCAGTGTACATATTGTTGACTTTGTATTTGGAGGTCTAAATACAGTAAACTTCTTGTTCTTCTAATGTTGCGAAATAGACACATTATTGATGGCCAGAGGGCACACATTGTTTAAAAAGATCTTGATATATTGACCACGTGGCATTATGCCACGTGCCATCTTTGTATGTTTCATAAGAGCGCCAATGATTGGCATCCTATATTTGATACAATGGTACTTGTACACGTAGGCATACACTCATGACATTAACTGTACCATACAATCGGGTTATTGGACAATGTGCAGACATATCACCCTCTGGTATCGACAGCAACATATTGGTGTGAAGTCTCTGGCAGACAAATCAAGAATTGCACTGTGAAAGCTGCAGCAGGGTTTGACTGTTGGGTGTAGAGTACGCCAGGCTGCCATGTCAACCTGGTACTTTACATCAACTTGAGACTCGGGGGATGGCTCTTTGTATATGTCACAAATATGACGAAAAAGGTTCATCAAAGCCGAGTGAGTGAGTGAATGAATGCGTTGATGCATGCGTGCATGCGTGTGTCTTGTGATCATGTCAGACAGATTTATTTCGTAGAGTGGCCATGAAGTCAAAATTACAAGGACATTCTGTTTTTTGGAGCCTTGACTTCGGAAGTATATTGGTATAAGTATCATAAATAGTTATGGAGTTTGTTTACAAATAGGGACAGGCGTTAGAGAACATTTGCATTTTGCATTTTGAGCAAATTCACAAACTTCTGTTTGTTGGGAGTTACATAATAACATTGGGGTATATATCTGCGTGTAAAACGTGTAGAATATCTTTCACATTGGGTTAGGCCACTGCGTGATGTCATCGGCACAATGCACAAACTGAAGAAGATAATTACAAAATTGGAATAAACCCATGCTTCCCCAGCCAGCTGTTATCCAATGTCCGGCTGTCCTGTATGAAAGTTATCCAATGTCCGGCTGTCCTGTATGAAAGTTATCCAATGTCCGGCTGTCCTGTATGAAAGTTATTTAATGTCCGGCTGTCCTGTATGAAAGTTATCCAATGTCCGGCTGTCCTGTATGAAAGTTATCTAATGTCCGGCTGACCTGTATGAAAGTCATCCAATGTCCGGCTGACCTGTATGAAAGTTATCCAATGTTCGGCTGTCCTGTATGAAAGTTATCCAATGTCCGGCTGTCCTGTATGAAAGTTATCCAATGTCCGGCTGTCCTGTATGAAAGTTATCCAATGTTCGGCTGTCCTGTATAAAAGTCATCCAATGTCCGGCTGTCCTGTATGAAAGTTATCCAATGTCCGGCTGTCCTGTATGAAAGTTATCTAATGTCCGGCTGACCTGTATCAAAGTTATCTAATGTCCGGCTGTCCTGTATGAAAGTTATCTAATGTCCGGCTGACCTGTATGAAAGTTATCCAATGTCCGGCTGTCCTGTATAAAAGTCACCCAATGTCCGGCTGACCTGTATGAAAGTTATCTAATGTCCGGCTGACCTGTATGAAAGTCATCCAATGTCTGGCTGTCCTGTATGAAAGTTATCCAATGTTCGACTGTCCTGTATGAAAGTTATCCAATGTCCGGTTGTCCTGTATGAAATGTTTGTAGTCGTGTTCAATGAAATATCCTCAAATACTGCAACCATTGTATGTAAACATCACTACATTGATTAATTATTTGATCAAAGAACTTGATAGGAGTGGCATTATGAATAATGTCTCACACGGGGCCTCGAGAAGCTGAAGACATGTCCATTCCTGTTTGTACTGAATTCTAAAGCAGCCTCATACTCAGCAGAAAGAAAGATATACTGCTTGTTCCAACGAATGATTCAGCATAATTTTAGCAAATCCTATCCTAAAGCTTGACCATAATCCTTAATACCATCAATACATGACTTTCTCTATATTCATAGAAAGGATTTGAGAAAAGCGGAATTAAGACCTTGTGGATTTCAAAAATATCAAAGGATTTGCTAGAATTTTTAAAATCTCAGAGTTCAATTCTGTTGAAACATTTAATTTTTCAACGCTGTACATCTCTATCTTACATTACAGACTTTTTCACTTGATGCATGAGGCATTTGTCAATAAACGTAGTAAACAAATATTTCTTCAAAGGTTCAGGACAATTCGCCAAAAATGAAAGCACGCGTCATTTGAAGTTTTCTGACAAAACAATATGTACACGTTCACACGTTCTCACTGATAACATCTTTGTAAAATGTGGGTGTAAAACATTTAGATAGGAAGTAAGCAACTGAATGAGAACAATTTTGCTCCCATCCTTACGAATCTGTTTCTTTATGCATAGCAATCAGAATTTCTACTTGGGTTAACAAAATCAAAGTATAGTAATTTGAGTAAGAAACTTAATTTAAGCTTCGGGTATATGTATGACCTAACATCGTTCAATAACAACTAACTTGCTAATTCCTTTCCACCGGTCACCGAAATTAAGGAAAACAGGCGAGACCACATCACACATTTCGTATTTTCATTTATGCATGTAGTTGTCCATGCATTCAAAAACCCTCCACAGGGCTGTATGACAAAAGGGATGATTTCACTATTTATGTTTATCAGCATATTTCGGTATTCAAACAGAATCATCTTTGCATGCAGTTTACGGTTTATAACTGTACAGGTACAGGCGAGATTAATCTTTTCGCTAGATTTCAAGACACGTCAATCAGCTCTTGCTTTGAAGTTGTTCGAACAAGGATACAGCATGCAAGACTGTACTTAGCTAAAAAAAAGCTGTATCGAGATATATGTGGGTCGATAATGTGTGACAAATATGATGTCCGATGCAAATCCCTTTTTTATAAAGGTCATCAAGGTTAGTAATCCACACCATGGACACGTGAGGGATCCAGATCTCATCATCAGTCACGTGACTATTTCCTTGCTAACCATGCTTCCATGGTAACTCTATGAACTGTTGGACTCTTGGACTCACACCAACTATCATTTGACAGGTGCAGGGGTGCTCCCTTGATCAACGGATGTCTTTTTCTGGCATTCTTTTAACCAACTCGTGGAGAGTATTCAACTGATGCTGCCTGTTAGTACCGCGAGATGTCACACAGCCTCATCCTCTCAAGCACCCAGTTGCAGTTAGGTGGATATGGACACATAGTCTCGGTAGTTTGCCCGTAACTAGGTGTCTGCATGTGTCCGTGTGTCCATCATCTGCCCACCTACCATCGGATGAATCTACTTTAAAGTGCACAAGGTTGTGAGCTGCACAAAGGGGTTACAACTCTGGAAGAACGTCAATTAATGTTAGCTCCAATATTTTTACACCTTGTCACCAGCGGGCACAAAAATAATGAAATCTGAGGGCTGATTTTTAAAACCTTTTGTAGCTCTGCAAGAGTCTGTGGCCACCAAGGTCAACCTCAGGAAACCAATCTGAAGAAGTCTACTGATGACCTTATAAGGCAGCTCATGGAACCAAATCTCTTAAACGTTTACATTTGGGAAAAAGGGTTCTTTATTAAAAAACTATGGTGGAAATTTGGAAAAATGGAAAATATCGATCAGAAAACCACTCATTGTGATTGTTGCAGAGGTCTTGTTAAGAGACGTAGTATCAGAAACAGCTTCCTCAGGGAACTTTGGCATGGTGTTTGCTTAGTTTCACGAATGATTTGTGTCTTTACCCGACAGGGTAATACGTGACAGTCCTCAGGAACAGTGTCTGCATTTATAGGCTAGAAGTCTGTTGTTGTTTAACGCCGCACTCATCAATAACCCTGTCAGATAATGGTGGTCTGTAGTAATCCGGTCTGGAATAGACAATCCAGTGATTAACAGCCTGAAAATCGATCTGCGCAATTGGCGCTGGTTAAACGTTTGGTATATCGGAACAGTTGGTCTATTAGCGTGGTCTGCTCTCTCTGGGGCTAAAATAATTTCTATTGAAGGGGAAACAACCGTTGCGATAATCTCTTGCAACATGCTATTGCGATACCATCAGTAGTTTCTTCTCTCATTGAATGTGTCATTTGAAGTCACTTGCAAAATGAGTGTATAGTTTATATGAAATAAAAACAAGCTGTATTTTCAGTCTCTTGAAAGTTGAAAGCCAGATGGAGTAATTCAATACTGATGCATAGAACATGTTTAAAAGCAACCTAGATTTTTACGGATTCGTGTCAGACTGAAAGTATTCAGATATCCGATGGTATATCGCGAATCAACTTGATGCTGTTATAATGAACCCGAAGGCACCGACACTATTGGTTCGCTATGTCTCAAATATCTAACAGCAAAGTAAACGCAAACGTTCTTTTTTTTTGTCAAGTTAGTATAATAGAAGGCATAAACATGAACGTTTGCTTTTATGAGATTTCTCGAAACTTGAGATTCTTTTGCTGTTTAGTTCATATACCCCGAAGCAGCTTAATTTTTTAAAATGGCGTCGCATGAAAACGTAGATTTCTGTCAATACGAAAGGAATAATGGAACACATGAAAGTGTAGTACTCCTTTATCTACCTCCAGAATTTCACTCCCCGTGCAATACAAAACATGTGAAGAAACATGAAAACGAATAAAGGAACACTTGTACTTTCATGTGTTACCATATTCGTTTCCATGAGTACATTCTCACCATTAGAGCTATATATTTAGAACAACCGTGTCAAGGGCCAAGTGTAACTGAAGTACATCGGTACACTGTCACGACAGAGCGCGTTAACGCTACAATGTCATCTCGACATCTCGACATCTCGACGCGAGTTGACTGTCATAGGAATTTCTCATCACGCTCAAGCGACTCTATAGGATGATGTCAAAGCACATTACTGCTCTTTTCTTCTGTTTACACTGGGTGATGATGAGATTTATTGGCATTATGCAAATAACTTGTTCAGTATGCGATTATGCTAGTTGTTCATTACGCCGAGGTTCTCCGGGGAGCTCAGTATATGGAAAGGTTAGGGGAGGTGGAATGTGGGGAGGGGGTAGACATCTGTTGTTATTGAACACCTAGATATTCTGCCCTTACGTTTTAAGGAATGAAATGGTTGTATTGTTCTCGTCGTTGGATAACTGTGATGTTAAAATGTGTACAGTTGTTTCCCTTAGGCTTGGATCATGTGACCGTTGGTTTGAGTGAGTGAGTGAGTGAGTGAGTTTAGTTTTACGTCGCTTTTAGCAATATTCCAGCAGTATCACGGCGGGGGACACCAGAAAATGGACTTCACTCATTGTACCCATGTGCCGAATCGAATTCGGTCTTCGGCGTGACGAGCGAACGCTTTAACCACTAGGCTACCCCACCGCCCCCGTTGGTTTGAAATCCGGTCTATCCGTGCTGCAGGATTCAGTCAACGTGGTCCAATTATAATAATGAGAATATTTGTAAAGTGCCTTTTCCTGGCCAGATATCCTGCTCAAAGTGCTCAATCTGATCATTATTACCCCGGATAACCCAAGCTGCCTGTTAGGCGCTAGACGGTTAACAGTCTCACGACTTATTTCACCGGGTACCCATTTTCTGCTGAGTGAACAGAGGTGACGTTTAACAAAGTGACCAGCATGAGATGAGACCACATGTATCACGTGTTTTGTTGTGGGCAAGGCTGAAGTCCTAGGAACTCTCATGAGTCAAGCTGCTAAAGACGGTCTCCCATCCAAGGGCTCTCCGTGCCTAACGCTGCTTCAGATGATTTATGATTTGAGCTCTACCCACAGGACTACTCACCGTCAGCAATTTAGCCACTTTACGTTGACACGCGTTGATGTGTGGCAGTTGTTGGATAACACTGCGTGTCGTGAGCTGCGAGTTCGCGTGCCGATTCCTTCAACACAACGACGGTATGTTCCACGTAGAATTAAACCCGCTCGTAATCAATATTTCCAGTGGAAGTGTGACGCCCTTAAATGTTCTTCTATAGGAATTATAACCCCAGAGACCGTGAATACTACGTGAGGTGGCATTATATCGAAGCCCGGTTGTCGAGGAGACAAGATGACATCACGAGTGAGTGAGTAAATGTAGTTTTACTTCGCATCAATTTTCCAACTACATGGCCACGGTCTGTAAATAATCGTATCTGGATCTGACAATCCAGTGATCAACAGCATGCATTTTGGAACCGATGACATGTGCGAATCAAGTCAGCGAGTCAGACCACCCAATCTCGTTAACTAAGATAAATTCTAACCCGGATCTTCACGTGAATGATGATGGCTCGTAACTATAAAACACCAATGCTAGAGAAGTCATCCTTGGTTTAATTATCTGAGATGTTTCCGAAGGCGAGCAAAAGGGCTGGTATTCGCTGTGCACTGTGTTCAAGTCCTTTATTAGCCTAGTATATGTTCCTTGATCTGTCATTTCTGGTGTCCCCGTCTAGATATTGATGGGATATTGCTAAAATCAGCATAAAACTAAACTCTCTCACTCACTCAAGCAAACCTAAACTAGTGGGTCTCATGATCACTGAAGCGGTAGTTTGTATGGTGTGTGTGCCTGTCACTGAACACATCGTCATATAAATAAAGAACAGCAGACCAACTTACTTCTGTCCTCTCCTGCTGGTCAAGACAAGAGGGTGTTCGTCGACGACCAGATTTCGATTTCCCACATAAGTAAAATGTGTGAAGCCCTTTTCTGGTGTCCCCAACGGTGATATCGTAGGAACATTGCTAAAGGCTGCGTAAAACTAAACTCACTCACTCAAGACAAGCGCTTCGTATTCAGGAGAGCAGCTGTAAGTGCCAGTTGGTTGTATGTTTGCATGCATGGGCAACTGCGTTCGATGCCAATGCTTGATAAATCGGTCTTGTGTTTGTTTAAAACTATTCCGGGATCAGACCGCGTCATTCAGCCATATTCAGCGCTAATAAGGTACTGCGCGTGTGTTCGTTCGCGTGATTACAGGTGGATTAAATGTTGGCTTCGAGTACAATTAATTAGTAAACAACCGTAGACAGCGATAAGGAATGCTAGTGGGAATCTAAGGTGACTTATCAAAGTGGATTGTTAAATTAGTGGATGACACACAAACCTAATTTTCATCTTATCGGATCAAAAACGTGAATCGCAGCGCGCGTTGTCGCCCCCTGCATTTCAGATGGTACAACCTCGTGAATATTAATGTGACAATCTGAGAAATCTTTAAAAATATGCCATCACACACCGTGGACTACCTTTTTACGCATGAGCGTAATACCCTGCACGGTGGTAATTCGCCGGAAGTACAAGTCCAGTTGCCTCCCTTTGTTATGGGTCGTAAATCACGCTCTCAGTCCTTTGATCAGTGGCGATTTCAAAGGTCCAGACACTTTATACGGTGGTAATGCGTCAGAGGTACAAGCCTCAGTCCAGTTGCATCCCTTTGTTGCGGGTCGTAAGTCATGTTCTCGGTCCCTTGACCTGCTACAGACACGTAAGAATTCATGCGAGTACGAACAAGCAGACTCGTTGTTCAGCCCCTGTATCAGGTGTATTTGTTTAACAGAGCATACAAATACGTTAAACTTCGTCGTATTAAACTTTAGTCCCATATTGTCAGCAGAACTAGCAGAAATGACTGAAAGTTGACAGCAAACGTTGCACACTCACTCACTCACGTCTCTTACTTGCGACCCGTGAAGATCCGGGTTAGAACTGATCTTCGGTAAACCATTCTTGATGACTGGATTGTCTGGTCCACACTCGATTATTTACAAACCGCCGCCACATGGCTGGAATATTGCTGAGCGCGGCTTAAAGCTAAACCCATTCACTCACGCTTACTCGCGTCTCTCTCACGTCTCCCTGAATCATTTCGCAAACGTGTGGTGAAAGAATTCAGTAAATGGTAACCACTGTTTGTTACTCAGTCGATTTAACTTGCCCTGCAGAGGACGTCTTTTTGCAGTGAGTGGGTTATAGCTACGCCAGAGCCACGGATTACAGGTATGGTTTAAAAGTGGTTTTCCACAGAGGGAAACGAACCATATTTTGCACACCAAACAAGCACCATGCAGAGGATTTATTTTTAGTATGAGTTATGGATGTATCATTGCCATGGATTACAAGTTTGGTTTGAAGATGGGTTTTCACAGAGGGAATCGAACCCGAATCGTCTCGCTCTAAACAAACACCCTAACCAATGAACCACCTATCCCACACATGGCAAGCGTCTTTTGTAGCGCCTGTTGTTGTCACAATCTGTGATGAGGTCTGGTACAAGAGGCTGCATCAGAAGGAAAGACACTCAACAGACGAGGGGTGTCGACAAAGCATACAAATCGATAAACTTGAGACACGGATTCGGACAGCCTTGGCAAGTAGAAAGTTAAACCCGATAGACCTTTATTTGTTACGCTATCTCTACTGTTCCAGTGGGAGTTGAGATCATATTACTTGGAAGAGTGTTTGTACAGGAATTTATTTCGTACGCAAATTCCCACGGAAACTCTTCGTGAGGCGCCATCGTTATAGTCACGTAAAATTAGAAAATATAAATTATACGTCTTTCATTTTTGACACGGGCCCAAATGAAAATGCGGAAATACTTGTGAGACTTATTCGTTTTTTATTCAATGATTTTTCTTGTCACTGTATAAGATAAACACAAATTACGTCTAGACGATGACCTATTCTGTGTCGCATCATACATACATATAATTTCGTCTCAGACTTCCTTTATGTGGATTCATGTTTTAGTTGGGCGCTGTAAGGTGTCCCACTGGTCAAAGCGCTCGCTCGTCATGACGAAGACACGGGTTTGATTCCCACATGGGTACAAGTTGTTGCTCATTTCTGGTGTGCCCCGCCATGAAATTGCTGGAATATAGCTAAAAGAAGACTGAACGCTTACTCAATCACTTACACATGTGTAAATTAGCTTCGTGTTTCTCATCTTCTGTGAAGTTGTTTTGTTTTATCCATATAGCCTAAACACTCACAAACAAGAAAATGGTATCTCTGATGGCTATGCGTTTAATGCAGGCACCGTGGTTGTATTTCAGTGCAAATGCTCGCGGTGTTAAATCGACTATTTACAGCCTAGTAAATTTGTAACTTCTTTGAGTGGGTTGGGGTGGGTAACAACGGGAGATAACTCCATGGATATAATTATAACGTAAGCCACGTTTCGGTGTAGCTGCTTACACCGTTATGAAACAAGCTTTGCTAGCACCAGAAGGTCACCTACATTTAGTTAAAGAAGCTGCATATCCACAGAACGGTCCATTGTCATGAGAAGCGTTTTGATAAGGAGTCGGAGAACGGAGATAATGGGTCGGAGAACGGAGATAAAGAGTCGGAGAACGGAGATAAGGAGTCGGAGAACGGAGATAAGGAGTCGGAGAACGGAGATAAGGAGTAGGAGAACGGAGAGAAGGAGTCGGAGAACGGAGATAAGGAGTCGGAGAACTTCCTAATCCTTTTCTCTGTGAATAAAATATGTTTAAACCAAACGTTTTGATAACAGTTTCAAAGTTTTAGTCAAATCCAGTTTTCAAAAATTGTTTTCATTTGCCATAAAAAATTATTAAAAAGGAATTATTATAACTATCAATACTGACCTGCGTCTTATTCATACGTTCTCTTTTCAACGTAATATATTGTTCGAAATTTTCAAAAAAAATAGTGTTATTTGTTTAAAAAGTATTCGGTTGGTGTCCACTAAGATATATGGATTCATTTAACCGGAAGATGAAATATGTTAAAGCCATTCACATCCCACTTTGTCCGCATATAAACACTACACGAAACGACAAGAGTCAGCACGTCAGCAATCTGCCATACAGACCCTGAAACAAATCTACCTAATGCAACTCATTCTAAAATGCATGGCAAGTGACTCTTTTTCATTATATTTTATGAATATTTGTATGTCTTTGTAAAATATTTTCATTTTAGAAACAGGATTTTAGTCTAAATGTGTTCCACAAAGAGCATGATATTTCGGAGAGAATGGCGGACAATGGTTATGTATAACGTCGCAAGCTTATGAAACACCAGTGAGACTTTGTTTTAAGTTCAGGATAATGGTAACATTTGCCGTTATGATGCAAAAGATGTGTTGTTTTTTATGGAAATAGAAAAAATAGCCACCATTTAACTATTATCCGTCATGTTTATCATATGTCCATTGTCCTTCTTCACACACGCGCGCACTCTCACGCACAAGCGCGCACTCGCGCACATGCACACGCATACTCAGAGAAACACACACATCCACTTGCACGTGCACACACAGAAACGCATACGACCGCCGCCCTGCACCACACACGCACACAGGAACGCACACGCACATGCACGCGCGCACACACACATCACCCCCATCCGTTACATCAGTCTTCCCCAGTTCCCCATGTAGTCCCGTTCAGACTTGACACTAACTGAATTACGTCTTCAAACCATCCCCAATTGCAAACAGCTTAGGGCGTCCGTCGTCGCCCACCGCTCATCTATCGTTACCTTCAGCCACATAACCCGGTGTGTCTGACTTCGGGAACTTCGCTGTTGTTTTCCTTAGTGATAAGTAGAAACCAATCATTTAAAGTGCCCGGTGATCGATGTGGGTGAATGGAATTCGATTTACATGTATCCTGTTCAGCGATGGGTTTATCCTCTGACCGGAGCGGTATTGGATTCCCGTTTCATGTTACTGGTTGAGGGCCACCATGGGCAACACTGCACCTATAATGGAAGCTGTATTCCTGACACAGTGTTTGTGTAACCTTTTTCCCTGGTTTAGCTGTCTCGGTTCATGTCTCCACGAGAGCTTTGCTGTCCCCTATACACAATCACGGCCTATACACAAGTAGATAGTGTTCGACAGTTGTATGGTGTATGGTGAATATATCTGACATTCATTCAATGTGCATGAGTAGGATTAGATTTGAAGGTGTTTATATCTATGTTATAAAAGCGCGCAAAGAGAAGAAAGTACTAAATGTAAATAAGTCACAACACCCCTTATGTCTTTCTGGGTCTGGTCCAATTTCTGGGTCCTCAGGTTCGCTGACTCGGTTGACACATGTCATCGTATCCCAGTTGCGTAGATCGATGTTCATGATATTGATCACTGAATGTCTGGTCCAGAATGGATTACTTACAGACCACCGCCATATATCGGGAATACAGCGTAAAATTAAAATCATTCACTCCAACGTTCACCTGCGAGTGACAGATGCAGATCTGACTCGGACATCACGTCAGTTCAGACGACCTATTCTCGACGTCAGTACCTCCGCTATCACGGTCACACTAACAACACGACACCACCACAGGCGATGCGTGCATCGAGACGCAGTTGGAATCCACCGCTGCACCCACATGGGAGGTAATGGTAGTCAGTCACGACACTTAAACCAGCCGTTACATGTACACCGACAGTAGGATCTGTCAACGCTCTGAAGCTGTGTACAGAGGGTCAACATCTGACATAGCCATTTACCAGGAACCACCACAGACACGGAACTGCCTCTTCCCCAGGCATTTATCAGGTGCGCATGGAGACCGGAACACCATCTTACGATCCTCGCTCGGTGACAACAATATACTGGAGAGCAAAAGAAACTCCACCCGTTTGTCAAGTTTTTATGTAGAACCCATAGACATGAACGCTTATGTTTATGCGTTTCTTTTGCTGATCAGTATATGTCGATGCTTTAACAGTATGACCTTACTTGTTGGAGAGTGAGAATTGCCTCAGGAATGAAACTCTGGTAGTGTATGAATATTTCATTCTGTAATATGTACAGGCTGCCAAGTCTGTAATACCACTGTCAACACCTCAACACCTCACCTGTCACAATTTACATGTGTTTTTGTCTGTAATGATAAATCTTCTCAAAGATTGCGACCATCTGGTGATATGAATATCAACACTGTTTCCCTCAAAACAGATTACTTTGCCACTAGATGACGCTGTGTTTGCATCAGTATTCATTGTCCATCAAGACATCAATTTGTCAAAGGAGTTTCGATATCTGCATATGTCCTCTATTTAATCAACACAAGATAATGTGTCCCTCCATTTTGAATATCAACTCAACTATAACCAATACTGAATGTTTACTCCAGATACTATCTCCCTCGTGACTGAATGTTATAGCTGGATAACATGCTGGAATGTGCACTGCATGTTACCTAAATACTATATTACCAACGGTACTGAACTCCGTCATTATTACGACTGGTACTACTGACGGTATAAAATAATTGAAAATTCTTCACTCCTTTCATGCGAATCCTGAAATACACGTGTTCGTCATTCTACAATTTTACGACTCATAACTTGTTATGCTATAGATACGCGTTGGTGATTCTAGTAATAGTCAATCTCGTAGTTCTTGGACGACATGATCTCCTCGTCTGTGTGTCACTCTCTGCATCTCGAAATGCCCAAGTCTATATTTTCCTCAGGTTCAGATCCGAATCTGACTGGGGTCATTTTGATTTTAAAGGGTAGTATTTGTTTCTCAGCAAATCATGAGACTGAGCATGAGTGTGAAACAATGCTGTTAGGGTGTGGGGGTATAAATGTTTCACAGTAGGTTTCCGGTATAGTCTGGCACTAAAGGTTAACATATAGAACCCTTGCCCCCACGAACGTGAACTATATTCTCCCCCTCCCCTGTGGCGTGCTTGAGATTCACTGACACAC
This sequence comes from Haliotis asinina, assembly GCF_037392515.1. Lineage (NCBI taxonomy): Eukaryota > Metazoa > Mollusca > Gastropoda > Lepetellida > Haliotidae > Haliotis > Haliotis asinina. Next base: position 44,180,199 of record NC_090290.1, on the reverse strand, counting down.
TGCCCCATCATACATTTCAACCTAAGGGTTATATCGGGAGCCCTGGCCGTAATCTGACTGACTTCAACCCTGTATTAACTGTGGGCGAAAATAACCGCCACGACTGCTACCCTCGAGGCACGAGCTGGGCGAAGTGAATAGCCCGCTGATCCTCATATTACCACTGCCCGTCATTGATCCAACTTCAGGACCTGGAGTCTATATCTACCAATCATGTTGATCCAATGGTGCGGTGGAGAAGTTTCAAATTTCTTACATCACAAAGGAAAGTAACCTTGGTAAGCTACAAGACACGTTTGGGTTCGACATGGACCGATATAATACAATTAACGACTATCACTTTGGGAGTTTCTCACAAACGGGGAAAATTACATGGACTATATATAGATTTAACGTAATAAAGTTTAGAGTTTGTTAATGCGACTGCGATATGTGAAAGGCGAGAGGAGATTGATCCTGAAGAATGAATGGTGTATCTGTAACAGTAGTGACTTCGTAGAATTAACCGCACGGCCAGAAAAAACATACGACAGATTATACAATTGAATTGCGATAATCTGAACAGTTACTGTATTACAGAGAAAGCTTTAAGAACTAGGCGACCCCACCGCCCTTCTGATTTTAGGAAACGCAACATTTAATGGAACCGTGGCAGAATCTTTATTCCTGAAATACACTGGTGCATGAGTCGAGTACCTGTCACTAGTGGTTAAACAGTTCGCTCATCACGCCAAAGGCCTGGGTTTGATTCTCCACATGGACATAATGTGTGAATCCCATGTGTTTCACTTATGTTTCAAGTACCACGTTCACGGCTTTTTTTCTCCCTGTTCCCAAAATGTTCCGTGTGCTACGAAACATTCAATGCATTCTACCCAGTTTATCGTGAGTGCATGAGCTCGGAATCTAACCCAGGCCATCGGCATGAAGTGCAAACGCTTTTAGCACTCGGCTACCCATTCTCTTCCCACAGAGGTTACTCCTGTCATATCTTCCTACGTAACCTCTGTTCTAATACGGCGTATTTCCCGGTCATCGAGAAATCTCCTTGTGGCACAAAAGTCGCAACAGGAATTGCCTCCCTTGTTACTACCCAATCAGAACACGCGTTAAATAGACTTAGCTCCAATATGGCGGCCCCCATGGAGTTGGTACATCAACGTACGAAGGAAAGATTCGGTATTTCATGTTTAACTGAAAATCAGAAACTGGCAATAGAGAGTGCAGGGATCAATGGGCAGGATGTGTTTTCCCGATGCATTCGGAAATTACCGACATCATGCGAATTATCACTCTTGAAACAACGTCTCTGATTGCACAACTAAATCTGAACGCCTCCAATCACGAGTCTTGAACACTCGCACCATGAAAGGACCGTATTAGAACAGAGGTTACGTAGGAGGATATGACAGGAGTAACCTCTGTGGGAAGAGAATGTCGGCTACCCCACCATACTCCATATCAGGCTTATACGCTATGACGAAACTGAAACAATCAAACATGGACTCACGTCTTCCTTGACCCTCATATAATACATATCAACGTCTATGGTTTTAATTCCGGTTAGGAGTGAGTGGGTGAGTTTAGTTTTACGCCGCACTCAGCAATAGTACAGCTATATGGTGGCGGTCTGTAAATAATCGAGTCTGGACCAGACAATCCAGTGATCAACAACATGAGCATCGATCTGCTGAATTGGAAACCGATGACATGTGTCGGCCAAGTCAGCGAGCCTGACCACCCGATCCCATTGGTCGCCACTTACAACAAGCATAGTGGCCTTGTATCGCAAAATTCCAGTTATGAGATGGTGGTTTGGCCTGGTAGTAAAAGCGTTCGTTCGTCCCGCCGAAGACCCGGGTTCGATTCCCCACATGGATACAATGTGTGAAGCCCATTTCTGGTGTCCTCCGGCGTGATATAGCTGGTGTGTAGCTAAAAACGGCTTAAACCCCAACTCACTCACTCGTCTTAGGACAGTGTTTGAAATAGCGTCTTGCTCCGCTACTTGCTAGTTACATGACAGGCTGAAGCTTACAACGTTACTGCATAGCCAGTCTTGTGGGCCAGTCCAATTTCCATGGGTATATATTTTACCATGTCCACTGTCTATGGGTGATATTTTGAAAACAGTTAACTGTGGTAGCTAGACGACGTCTGTATGTATAGTTCGTGATCAATCAAACCGTAACTTCAAAAGATCAGCCAACCCTTTTATCTAACACTAAACGTGACTTGTCTAAAGGATGCTTTCAGTGACTAAGTCGTTTTTGTTAAATTTGCTGTAACGCATGTTTACTCTTCACAAGGAGACTTACCAATCCGCTGTGCTAATTGCATGAATACATGTAGAGACCATTGTTGCCAAAGATACTGACCATTCTGACTTTGCCTGTTTGTCTCATTCACATGGCAGTGACACTAAATGAATCAACAGGCACCACCAAGTCATGCTTTGTAAAGTTTGCTTTGCATATATTTAAGTTTACCTCACTATAAGTAATTCTTTGATAAGGGTATTTTAACACCTTGCCTTAGTTTCTTTTTTTCCAAAACAGGGCTGGTTACATGTTCACAGGACCAGCAACATTTTTCAGTTATCGGCGGGTTTCCTGTTTTTTCAGTTTCACAGACTGCTTAGGATATGGGCTTTACCATCGTTTGGCTTCATGCCAGGCACCGTAGAGTATCACAGATTTAAAGGAGCAGTCCTGGGGAATATTAAATAGCCGTGATATAGCTGCAATAGTGACGAAAGCTGCATACAACTAAACTAGCTCACTGTTGTATTGATGTGAGTGAGTGAGTGTGTTTACCTTTGCGCCGCACTCAGCAATATTCCAGCTATATGGCGGTGGTCTGTAAACAATCGAGTTTGGACAGACAATCCAGTGATCAACAGCATGAGCATCGATCTGCGCAATTGGTTGACATGTGTCAAACAAGTCAGCAAACGTTTCATGGTAAACAAGGCTTGATGAAGGCTTATTCTACTGACGCTCCAATACACTGTACATAAGTTTATACGGTTCATGTGGAGGGTTTATATCACATGACAACAGTACGGAGTGGGGGACATGATAACATCACTATGTGATACTGATTCTAAACCATGTGCTTATGATAAAAACTGAAAGGCATACCGAAGTTATTAATTAAACACATTCAAGTTTAAAGAACTTGTTAGTCTTTTAACTACCAATCATCCCAGCAACACCTTGTACATAGTAGGCTGTGACTGGTCATTTTATCTAATTGTGTGCAATGAAACATGGGAAGAAATACATTTCGAAAAAAGACGGTTTTTTTTAAGCCTTGTGCTGTTTGCACATACATATACACGCGTACGTCGTGTAAAAGATTACACAAAACCCAAAACAATCAGATCTGAGAAATTGTGTCACGTCTGTCCTATCTACACAGTCTACAGTGTGTACGCCCCTAAACAATCAACACGCTTCCAGAACCTCATTTTGGCCACATCACGTCTAATGCGTTGACGTTCGGCGGATTGATTCCGGTAATTCTAATATTCAAATGAAGACCTGTTTACTTACTTTCTGGAGGAAGTTCTTCCGCTCTATCGCCACTCATCACATCGTATCCCGTAGTTACAACGTCAAACGCTCAGTCATCCGACATTCGCCTTAATGAAACGATGGAGGTGATAACATGCATAGTCGGAGGATATTTAGACGTTCACTACATGGAACTTGTACAGACTTCAGTCTAAGTATACTTAGTCTCAGTGTATTTCGTTACACTCCACGACTGAGTCTAACAAAACCTAGTAGAAGGTCGCGTCAGGTAACCTTTGAGCGACTTATAACCGTCCAATCAAATCCGAGACGGTTAAATAGATTTAACCAATCAAACAATGGCTACTATTTAGGGATTGGAGGGACTTTCAAAATATTCAGGTTACCGACACAGATCTCTCCACAAACAAAAATCTGTATATAAGACAGTTATTTGACCAGCTGTATATACGCTTTGGGGGTTCTGTTGACATGGTTACCATTAGCCAATATTTCTGCAAGATGACATCCGTGAATATTGCCAAAAACACCATTTTCAGGGACTGTTTACTCATCGTTGTCATGGTTGTAACGCGCGCCGTGTGCATCACCCGGAAGCGAGCGTACGCCAAATAGCATTCGGAATCGTTCGGGTACGAACATTTTCGAAATAAACGACATTCAAAAGGTATGTGTGAATGTCCACTTTCGCGATTTGGTAAGCTGTGTTCTGATTGGTCAATCTCAAAGGCTACCTGACGCGACCTCTCATAAGGTTTCGTTAGACTCGGTGGTGGAGTGTGACGAAAAGCACTGAGGATAGGTTTACTAAGACTTTATACACAGATACACGAAAGGTCATATGTTTCTTCAAGTTCCCATTAGACCGGACTTCGCTCATTTAAGGTAATTAGGAAAATACTATCAAAAGATTTCTATTATATATAAAAATTGGTGCAATTAAGTCCGCGAGTGAGTGAGGTTGGTTTTACTCCTCATTTAGCAATACTGTGGGAACGCCAGAGATGGGCTTTACACCCTGTACTCTTTTCTGGAATTGAACCCTTCGGCGTGACAAATTAGCACTTTAACCACTAATTTAAGTTACGCCATGTGTCTAGGCATTTCAGTCAAATCTGTATCTTCACGAATATTGCATCAGCCAGAACGTGTCAACATATGAGGAGGGCGGTTAGTCCTATGTTCAGTGTGATCGGTTTCAGACTGCGGTTTCGAATCCCCACAAGTATACAATATATCGCTTCTTACACTGCAGCCAGTGTGCAATGCAATTATAGCACATGGAATGCTGAGTTTGATAATAAATACTAATAGTGCACATCTGTAATGCACGCATTTCCACGCTTGCAGCATGCTCAAGACGCAACAATTTGGCGTAATATTCACTTATTTATGCAAATGAATGATTCGGTATCAACAACTTCGTGTGAGTTGAATGTTGCCTTTCCAACTTGAAAAAAATTCCCCTAATAGACCCTGAATGATCAGTTCACCAACAGTGTTTCAGTATATACTGAACAACAAAGTAAACTCAAGTTTCGAAAAAAAAAGAAATTTCAGAAAAGTAAGCGTTCATGTTTATGTCGTCTTATTAATAACAACTTGACAGAAAACAGACTCGAGTTTCTAGTATTGTTCAGTATGCGTAGATCTACAGCGTTTATTGCCGTCATTATCGACGTTTCGTTCCACTGATATTGTTGCTCACGACTTGAGATACTTCTTGCCAATCCCCTCTTAGTCCGTCTGGGACAGACGTTCTCGTAGATCCTGTTCAAAGACAATGCATCGTTATCATTGCAGGAATACAACGTTTAACTGCACCTCCAGTAGCGTCTGTAGCTGCACACCCGCATACATTGTTGTATATGGGATCGTGGACAGTGAACGAGTTGACGTGGCAGGGAGACCGTCTGCGCTGGTTATCTGGATAACACAAGTCTGTTAATAAACAGTTACTGTTATTGGATGTCTCACAATATTAGAAGATGGGGTGGGGTGAGATGAGGTGAAATGGGGTTTAACGTCATACCTGAGATTATTTCGCTCATTTATCAAGGTGCATGCATGTGTAAACTGTGGCTGCTTGTACTATCTCAGACTTAAGCTGATTTCGTAGTGCTGCGATGTCATGCCGAAACTAAGCATGAATACCCTACTCAGACACACTTAGTGACCTTGATAAGATTAGAGCTTTACTGCCCAATCGACTAGTGTCTTTTGATACAGGCAGAATCTGCTTTCCTATCTTACGGCGGAGACATGCGGTTTTATACTCTTAAACTTGGTAATGTAATTATTAAAATTAGTTCTGTATTGTAGATGTCATATAGTGCTGGACTACACCTTGAGACCAAACCGCTTCATGCTGCATTTTCACCCCATCATCACTGCACACTACACATGAACAATGTTGCTATGTCTAATGGGTGTATTTTAATTATTTGAGAGCCAAGAGACTTACGCCGTGATAGGAAGACCTCGGATACGCATACGTAAATGCTGCCTCGAAATATCGTTGGAATTGTACAATCAATTCTGCTTTTAGCAGATAGTCCGTGTGATAGCCTTCGTCGTTTTTATTTCTGAATCGCTGTCGCTGTCAATTAAAAAGTGGAAGGATTTTAAAATCATTTCTCCTGGAAACGAGTTTTAACAGAATAAAAAGAGATCCGGTTGGTAAAATACGAAGGTTTTTCTTTCAAGAGAAAAATTCTGTTCCCATCTTATGCCCACAGTGAAAGACATTAAACTTGTCAGAGCGTATAAATATCCCCTTAACTATATCACACTAGTCACGCTTTTCCTATCCGAGTCGTAATTTAAGTAAAAGGTCGCAAACAGGAGAATTGTTGAATTCTGTCGTGTACAGCGTTGATATTTCTAAGCCTTGAAGCTGACATTAGAGGCAAACACGTTGCCGACATAAGTCCAACGCTCCCTTAAACACTCAGCAGTCAAAATTAGTTCCGGTATCGACTAAATCCAACGTCACCAGGTGGCGTTACTCATCACAATGTTGGCTAAATACTCCGCGGATGCAAATAGTACAACGCGCTTCGTGCTTGATCGCCATCTAGTGATAAAACCAACAACAAATAGACATTGCTATTTATAACAGAACCCAATTACAGCGAGATTAATTCCCTTCTGTTTTTTGTACGAGGTTTGTTGCTGTTTTGTGGAGCTTGAATGTCACGTGTACTCTAACATCCAGTTTGATCTGGTCTCCTATAGGGTACAATGACGGGAGCGACCATGTCTGCCGTCAGAACGTCGAACATTGGGACTAATATGTTGTACGTGAAACAAAAAAAAATATCGTTGATGGAAATGTACCTTCACGTTTACGGGTTGTGGAACGTTAGCGATGTTTACGTCTGAATGTCAGGACGTCATTGCATAATGTCAGATTGTAATTTGAACACTACGCATGTTGTGCCCTATTTGTAATGTTTAGAATTAATTAAGTTCAGTATCACAGAGGCACAGACATGATACAAAAAGTGATCTGACACAGGTGAGTCAGTGAGTTTGGTTGTAATATTCCAACAACATCATGACAGGGGACACAAGAACTGAACATGACACCTTGTACCCATGTGGGAATTGAACCCGGGGTTATGGCGTTACGAGCGAACGCTTTAACCACTAGGCTACCCCACTGCCTTCTGACACAAGTAGTGTATGTAAAAATGATATACGATTTCAGAGAATGTCCAAGTTGTTAATGCAAGAAACATGGACCATAAGTTCTCTAATATCAACATTATTTTAGACAGATGAACTCTCAAAACCATCTGAATATCCTGTCAAAGTGAAACTGCCAAGTGATTGTATGTGATGGTATTCGAGTGTGTTAGTGAGTTGGTTTTACGTCATTTGGGGCAAGATTAAAGCATAATCACGGCGGTTCACACGTTTTACTCACGCAGAGAATCGAACCGGGTCTTCGGCGTGAGGAATAAACCACTAGGCTGCCCAAACGCCCCATGCCGGAGTTCAAACCTGGAACACTCTGATCCAAGGTCGGACGCCTGGTTCGCAATCTCTCAGCAAGCTGACAAGCCGAGGATGTCAAAGTAACCCCATGCCCTGCTACACATGCGCAATGCCAAGTAAACTGTTTAAATCCAGACACCCCGCTTCAGGTAACCAACAAGGACCATTTTCAAAATATTAATGCTCTTGAGAACATTATATATTCGTTGTCATGATTCGTTAATCCTTCATTGGCACGATTCGTTAATCCAGATATCTGTTAATCCTGGTTGGATTACAAGTTTGAGATGCTGAGAGTGGTTGGCCAAAGCTGGAATGGCAGAAATGGCGGATCATCCTCAGCACCGAGGAAGGAAATCACGTAAACCACTTTGCAACGATCGTTAAATACATACACCGCTAAAAGTGGGGGATGAATTCCAAATACAGCGTTACTTAAGACGAAAAAGAGCAGACCTTCGTAAGTGAATTGTAGAGAAGCGATTGCCCGCTGCATAAAGTTTAACATTCAAGCTCCTGACACCGTTATAGTTTTTTCTAGTGATGCCATCAGTGAACATCGACCGAAACTCTTCGCACTAGATGACGTCTGTGCAGTTGATTCACACCTTTTTCAGCTATATCCCAGTAATAGACACCAGAAATAGGCTTCACACACTACACTCGCTTGTTTTCAGCACGTCTAAGTGAGTGAGTGAGTTTAGTTTTACGCTGCACTCAGCAATAGTACAGCTATATGATGGCGTTCTGTAAGTAATCGAGTCTGGACCAGACAATTCAGTGATCAACAACATCAGCATCGATCAGCACAATTGGGAACCGATGACATGTGTCAACCAAGTCAGCGTGCCTGACCATCCGATCAAGCATAGTCACCTTTTATGGCAGGCATGGGTTGCTGAAGGCCGATTCTACTAAGGGACCTTCACGGATCGGCACATCTAAGAGTTGCTGTGGATGGCAGCTGTTCGCTCGGTAACTGAAGTCTGTAACATTATTTTCAAATACCGTGTTGAACATATACCGTAAAGGTTGTCTTTGTTTATTGCATAAAAGACAACTTATTTTATTTACAAATAATCATAATAATACAGATCCATCCGATCCAGTGATCAATATAATGAGCATCGATTTACGCAATTTGGATACGGTCACACGACTCAACCATGTCAGCAGCCCTCAAAGGTTGAATATTTATAGATGGGTCCAATGTCTCTGCTCATAACATTAACCACTGGTTATTATCTAGTCCACCCTCGATCATTCACAGATGGCTTTGATATAGCTGGAATACTGATGACTGTGAGTTTAGTCTAGAAGCTAAATCCTGCAGCTGCTCAGAGAAATAGTTTGTTCAAAATACATAAACCGCAAACGAACGTCGCATCCTCTGTGAAATTGGTCATCAGTTTAATTCAAATACATGTAAATAACATAATAATCGTCAGAAAGATTTCAATACTGACATGACATAGGAATTTGCACCCATAGTCGGTGATACGCCTGAAAGAGTTCAGCTGCAGTCGTCGGCCGTGGACGTACATCATGGCGCATCCTCTGAACCTCGTTCCACAAGTGTTCTATCGGGTTTATCTATCTGGACTGATGGCAGGCCACTGAAAAATCTGTATGACGTGTTGACAACAAAGTCGCTAGTTGCTCTGGCAGTATGGGCACGCACGCTGCCCGGCTGGAAGACGCGGTTTCCATGACGACCAAACTGTGGCACGACAAAGGATCTCAACCCTTGACCATTGTAGCGGGCACATGTTACGCCATTTCTTCTACCAGGACCAATATTCTGGAAAATCATAGGGCCTACTCTGTGATCGAGAACAATAGCACCTCACAGCATTATGCTCGGACCTCCCAGGGAGTCTCTTTCCAGGACACAATCATCTGCAAAATGCTCCCCGCGTCGCCACCACACCCTCACTCTGCCAAAAGCAGTCGAGGCGTTGTACCGGCGGTCGTCGGACAATTGAGATGAAACATACCTGGCAAACATTTGGTAGGGTGACATTTCTTTTGCGGTTCAGTATATATAAAAGGTCTGACTAGATAGTGTTCTCCATGAGATCCTACTAAACCTCTCGGTGTACTATCCGATCATAAGTTACAGGGTTGTAGGGTAATCCCACAGCGTTCATTCTTAAGGCCTTCAACTACAAAGTGCATTTACTCGTTCCCGAGTAATTCTACTGGGCGATACAACCTATATGAAAGGGGTTCTGATTGTCATAATGAGGTACCTAAATCACTGTGTGCGGAATTCGTCACGGAAAGGGACGAGAAGTTACGATTGCGTAAGCGGGACAGGTCTCCTGACTATGATGAAATACATTCCATAACTCCCTAACTCATTCCTGGAAAGGTTGGGACGGGAACGGAGGAAGGGGGTCAAGATCCGACACGCCACGAGGCATACGCAAAGGAATTATGGCAAGGATAAAACAATATATCCGGTACATTCCGCCGTGCCTGACTTCTCCAGAAGCATGTTTACTTTGGCACGTCCATCGGTAAGTTACGAAAATATTGCACTCATTCGATGGTCAGAATATATATGACAGATAGCTTACAGAGCTCTTGCCGTTTAACTTCTGACACGTACTAAGTGAGCGAGTTTAGTTTTACGCCGCACTCAGCAATATTCCAGCTATATGGCAGTCTGTAAATAATCGGATCTGAACCAGAGAATCTAGTGATCAACAACATGAGCATCTATCTACACAGCTGGGATACGATGACATGTATCAGCTTGTCAGCGAGCCTCACCACCCGATCCCGTTAGTCGCTTCTCGCGACAAACATGGGCTACTGAAGATCAATACTTATCCGAGTACGTACTAAGTATGACATCAGCTAGCTAATTACAGTCAAGGTATGTTTTATTTGTTAGTTGTTAACAGCCGTGATCACCAATATTCCACCTGTACAACAGTGATCTGTAAATAATCGAGTCTGGATCAGACAATCCAGTGACTGACATGATGGGCATTGATCTACGCATCTGAGAACCGATGGCATATTTAACCAAGTCAGCGATTCTGATAACCCGATCCCGTTAGGCGTCTCTTACGCCTGCATGGCTCATCGAAGGCAACTTTTAATCCGGATCTTCAAGGATATGAACTAACAGGTGGAACGAGTTTGGACCAGGCAATCCAGTGATTAGCATTGATTTATGCAGGTGGGCTATGTTGACATGTGTCAACCAAGTCAGCGAGCCTGACCAACCGATCCCGTTAGTCGCCTTTTACGACAAGCATAGGTTGCTGAAGATCATTTCTTATCCGGATCTTCACGAGTTGTCACAATACACTGATGTTACAACATTTGTTCTCGGCGACCAAGGACGTCTCTTACGCTTCTTACGACAAGCATAGGTTGCTGAAGACCAGTTCTAACTCGGATCTTCACTGAAGATCTAGGTGTTAATACTGTACGAGAAAATACGCAGTAGAGGTTCGACGTAAAACGCAACGTCATCTGATAATCTTAGGTGTCAGAAGTAGTTACAGAAAACATATTTAAAATAATCGTCAGCTGCACCAACTGACCGAAACGCTGAAGTGTCAAGGGCCTTTGCTGCCGGATTTGACACGACCCGTGATGATGCGAGTTAAGACCTCTGGTTGTTTAGAAATACCACAGGCCTGATCTCCCACAAATCTCGTGATGGGGACATTTTCTAGAAGGCTGGCTGTAGCTACGAAAGGTCGATACGAGGACGAGTGTATTGTGATACATTGTACATGGCTTCTTTTTGCATTTGCAATGTGACCCGTAATGTGGCCATTTGTTTTGTAAGCCTAGAACCTATGATTTTACAAACTGAATAGTAATGTGCAATCTTCTACAAACTGTCCCTTTCATTATTCCGTCGATATCGCTGCAACTGTTTCGCGAGTTGGCTGCGTTTGTTTACATTGTAGATGCATTTGCTTCAAAATTGCTGTAATTCCTTCAATTACTTTAGGGGGGATGGTCGTGTTTTGTGTGGTCATTTACAGGTCCCAGTGCATTATATGATGAGCGATTTCTGGGTTAACCTTTGTTATACTATTATCTTTGTACTTTTATACTACCTCGTGTGACTGAGTTTTGTCAGATGACAAAATCGGGTATCGAACCCGAGCAGACTCTCAGTCACACAGTTGAATGTGAAAAGAGTGTGTGAGTTTAGTCTTGCTCCGCATTTAGCAATATTTTAGCAATATTCCAGCAATATTCCAGCAATATTCCAGCAATATTCCAGCAATATCACAGCGGGTTACAACAGAAATGGGCGTTACACATGGTACGCATGTCGGGAATCGTACCACGGTCTTCGACATGAAGAGCGAACGCTTTAACAACGTGGCTACCCCACCACCCCAACCTCGAGTGAACACATCTTCACTCACTCACTGCGGCGTAAAACTAAACTCACTCTCACGCTCTCTCACACTCTCACTCGTCCAGTACAATGGCTTGCCTCAAATGAACGTCACTAGTTGGTAGAGTATGCGTATGTGTGATATGTGTGATATGTGTGATATATCTCAGCTGGCTGGGAGCTAATTACAAGGTATGTTTTTGCTTGTTTGTTGTTTATAGTGAGCGCGCACACGCGTCTTTGGTATTGTTAACTGTCAGATCCTGCGTCGTTATCCAAAACTGAAGAGAATTTACTCCCTATCCCCTTACACCATATCAAGCCCAAACAATTACACCATTACAATGCTTTTTGTTTTGAGTGCATAGAATGTATTATGTTGACAGTAAATAGTTTCCCATTACAATTCTGAAACAATGTATTTTCACCATTATAATTATTTTAAATCAACTGTGTTGAGATCGAATGTTTATAATCTGTCTGAAGCACCCTTTAAAAACATTCAGGAAGTTGTTATCAATAAATAGATTCAAGACGGTACTTGCACCATGTTTGTGTTAGCACCATGCAGTTGAGCCAAACATAGAGGTGGAGGATCAGCAACTTGATTGTCTGACGCCCCACTTGTTAGACAGCTTATACCAGGATTGGTCGGTTAGTCAAACATACCTGTTACCTTTAATTAAAGAGGAACAAAGCAGAAAACAGGGAATTTACAGGGTGGGTTTATCACCTGCACACAACCCGACACAGATCAAACGCAGCGTCTAAACACAATCATAATCTGGTTAATCGGTATTGGTCAGTAACTCAGCTTGCTCTGTCCACAAAGAGGGCAGCTCGTTAATTACGTGAGACTGACTGTTGGATGATTGATTCCATGACTGATGGGATGTCTGACAATTGGGAGTGAACTGCTGCACTCGGCCTTTACCAGCAGACAAACAAAACATCACAGCTTGTCCTTTGCAATGTTAAGCCTTCACCGGTCACTGTATACAACATCATGCATACATGATCAGCTCTCCACAAGATACTGTGACTTACTGACAAAGAAACCACAAGTTTCAAAATATCGTTATGTGTAAATATGATTCAGTTTAGTGCTAAAACATATACTGATGAACATTCATTTACTACAATTGAACGCAAGAATGTTCTATCTATAGATAGATAGATAGATAGATAGATAGATAGATAGATAGATAGATAGATAGATAGATAGATAGATAGATAGATAGATAGATAGATAGATAGATAGATAGATAGATAGATAGATAGATAGATAGATAGATAGATAGATAGATAGATAGATCGTTGCAGTGGTAACAAAATAAACTAAAGTAATTCGATGTTGAATGACTTTGAAATGACGTTTGTTATAGAGTGGGAAGACGTCGGTCGGCACAGGGTATTTTACGAACGCTTTCAATGTTTTTCCTGTGTTGGGTTTTACGACAATATTAACATTAATACGTCACTTAGAAATGTCACGGTTCGGTTTGTTAGGAAATCCCAATAGATTGTTAAAGTTTACCACCTGTAAACCTACGATAACGATAATTTGGAGATTTGGCGTGCGTTTTTCGACATAACGTGCATTTAGCACAGATTGATCGCGAGAGGGGTGATTTGACCCACAGATAGAACAATCGGAAACGGGTATCAACGATGTATAGCCACTTTGGTGGTGAAAGTGGTATGCCTCATTGCAAAAATTGTCATGTAATTGCAAACAAATCAAGTGGAAGATTTTATGCGTACGATATCTACTGGAACCAAAACAGTTCATCACCATAATATAGCATAATGCATTATTTTTCAACATCAAAGCTTTAAATCGATAACGAAGAATGAACAGAAGTTAAACTGCATTGAAGACAAGCTAAAATGTAAGTAACAACATAGAAATCAGCCACCACAATCGTGAAAAGACATAATGAATTGTTTTCCCATAGTTCTTAAACAAACGGAGATGCAAAACCATATACAACATTCGAGGTATCGTTCAACAAATACGGAGGCACTGTTCACATGTGTCAAACATTCCATATGGCAGTTATCGACCGGTGGTCACATGTCTGTCACGTGTCACGTGTAATTTACTATCTCTATGACAACACGGTCTGGTGGGTAATTTGACGCTTCCCGGACACTGACAATGGACGTAATCACTTCTCATAGCACCCCTTAGACAATTGAAAGAATGGGCTACGTAAATCACAGCCAGTTATAACGATCAGCTAGGCGTCAGGCGTCAAAACCAATCAGTCGTGAACTGAATCGCTGAACCGATATCAACTCGTTTCAACCAATGAACAGAAAGATTATGTGACCCAGCCAATCAGAGACCCGCGTGAAGAAAAACGATGCAGGGGGTTTGAAGGGTATAAAACCAACACACACTCGGTCTCAACCATTAAAGTCGACAGTCCGAATTAAACTAGTACCCATCTTCAGAGTGTCACTTCAAAATCTTAACAGAAAATGGCGTCCTTCATTTCTCCCATCGGTGTTCGTTCTAAGCCACGTTTCTCAAAAATAGGTAAGTTGTCGTTATATTCATGTCTAATTTATGAATATAACTTGCTCAAAAAAAGTTTCAGAAAAAATCTTCAGTGACGACTTATAAGTTTTGATGGTTTGTTGTTTAATACCGCACTCAGCAGTATTCCAGCTATGTGACGGCGGTCTGTAAATAATCGTGTTTGGATCAGACAATCATTGATCTGCTCGACTGGGAACCGGTCAAATGTTTCCACCCGACCCCGTTACTCGCCTCTTACGACAAACATGGAATGTTGAAGACCAATTCTAACCCGGATGTTATCCGGTCAATGTAGTGTCGATTTTGAGATGTCTCTGAGTCTGTAATGTGAAATTGTCTGCCTTGTTTCTTCTTGGTGATGTTCATTATATTTCCGATGTTTTTCAGGTGCAGAGGCCGACAAATGTCACGTGACACCAAGCGATGATGTGATAGAGTCTTTTATAGGTATGTATTACCCGACTATTCCACAGTACTGTGATATAAACCGATAAGGGGAATATTCCATTAAACAGATGAAATACATATCATTGTTTGAATTTGTCAGGAAAATTGACAAAAATAGTAACGTCCGGAACCCCCCGACACCCCCTTCACCCTCGATCCCCCACTGTAATTAAAAAGTGACTTTAAGTAACAGCTTTCGATAAATATATTGGTACCCCCGGTTGTTTGGTGGTTAGAACGGTCCCTTTGCCCCACGTTTTCAATGTCTGGTTCGCCCAGTCTATAAATTATTTCGAATGGAATATAGTTTTACTCTAAATTCATCAAATGTTCAACGAACATAATGCTAATGATTATCTTTCCAACTACAGGTGCCCCGCTGCACTCTTCGACACCAGTGCCTAGATGTCGCGTTTACCAGATGTCGACACCGGGTGCTTTACATATTCCAGCAGTCTCAGCTCATGTGTTTCACCCGAGAACCGTCAAAATATCGAACTGTGTCCTATTCGCTGTCTGTGACGTCAGCTTGTGAAGACTCCCTTGAATGACCCTCGAGCCCACTCGAGTCATTCCGCTACCAATCGGACTGACGTGAACTGACTTGAGAATCTCGCACGGAACATTACGGGGAGGTAACTCTAGTTGCTATGACGACCCACATGGAGTGTCCAGTAATCGTTGATTTGTACAGTGCGCGGGGCATGGGGTAAAATCAGTTAGGAAAACGCTGTGGGACAGTACGTAGCTCTGCGAGGCGACAAAACAAGTTCAACCTCTGCACAGAGAGCTGTCACCTAAGGCTTGATGTGCTGGATCCTGAAATACAGAGAGTGAGTGAAGTTTCACGCCGATTCACAGCACTATTCCAGCAACATCACCACAGTGTGCACCAGAAATGGGCTTCACACACTGTACCCGTGTAAAAAATCGAACCCAGGTCTTCGGTGGACCGATCGAACGCTCTACCAACGGGGCCACCCCATCACCCCTGTGATATATTGAAAAGTGCTAACAACTGTGTACATATTTTAATAAATAACTAAAACCGATAGAAAACAGGCACATCTTGTTTTTATTTAGAACAAAATACTAGCAGTGTCGGGGAAATACACATAGTACCATGTACTATAAAGAATACTGTAAGGATATGCCGCAGTTTAGACCCGACTTGCGGGTATACGTCTAACAAGGCTCATTAAGCAGTGAAGACACAAGGGGGACAAGAAAAACATTATTTCTTTTTCAAGAGCGCTAAAAGGAATGACATTTCGTATACCTTGCATATGAAAACAAACACGTATATTCTTAATGGATACAAAACATATAAACAAACATATAATTACACACAGTATTATTAAAACAAATATCATTGGAGAAAATTGAGAAAAAAGGACGGAAGCGAAGTGGGACAGAATACATGCAAATATGAAGGTACATTTTATGAAGTGTTTATTTGATTACGTGTGAGTTATGGGTTGTACACGCTGGACCCATGCAGCGTTCAAAATAGCCACAAGCTAATTGAATTTCTGAACTAATTGAAACTACATGCGAAGCCAAAATGCTTGCCCGTTTCTATGAAATATTAAGAAATAAACACCAACCAAAATAGTCAACGCATCCTTCATCATTTGCAGATGGTGCCATGGCATCCTTTGTATCCTGACTGACTGGCAGAGTACTTAACTGGACTGTCACTAGTAGCAATGTTCCCTGGCAACAGGGTATGGTGGAGACTTATCGGAACTTACATTCTCAATTTCAGCTGTATGACGACTGTATGTAAATAATCTACACCGGGCAATCCAGTGACAGAAATCTTGAGCACTTCAATTGATGAAATACGATGAAGTGTATCAGACAACTGATCCCTCTTACGATAAGCATTTGTTACCGAAGACCTCTTTAACCAGATCTTCAAATGTATGAAGGAGGCGAGGAAATAGAAATGGTCGTGAGGCAATGCGCATGTACAGACGTGGAACCATGGGATTGGGTCTTGGACTACAGATCAGCGTTTATCTTTTGTCAGACGATTATTTAAGTTCCAATCCAATACTGGTAAAAGTCATGAATATTAATATTGCTGGAAAATTGGCAAAACCACCATAAAACAGTATTCACAAATTCACTGACGAACTTGCATTATTTGCAGTGACATGAGGTGGGGAACCCAAACATGTCCACATTGTGCAATCCAGTCCTTGTTTCCTAACCCACGAATAGCGAACTACAACCATGGTATCGACATGTACATCTTTCAACGTCTTTTCACATGTCACATTCGGGAATTTAACCCCGACAGACTGTGAGTCATTGAGACGGAGATGGGCGTTGAAAGAGTGAGTGAGTGAGTTTAGTTTTACGCCACCTTTGGCACTATTCCAGCAATACTAGTGGGGACATTCAGAAACACTAGACTCATTAACCACACAATGACCTGCTATTCCGCCGAATCGAATTTTCTCGTATCAAAGTGAAAATAGACACCACAAACAACTCTGTTTACACGGGATTCCAATTCCTTGTTTCATATGAAAATTGTATTTACAAATGAATTTAGTTTTTAAACTTAAAGAACACAGTAGTTCCATATTTAATGTCGAGATTTCCACAGCATGCCTTAATCACGAACTCACAGACTACAACTCTTTGAAGACGTCGTAAAATGATTCACAATGCACCTGGCTCACTGATTACACCTGTTATGTGTTATTTTGCGCTTATTCAGTGTAGATCGATAACGCGCAGTGAGATTGATATGCTATCCATTCCGTTTGTCAGAGCTCGCTGTACGACACAGCACGCGTTACGACGTGTGTGCAAGGGTTAGATGGAGGTAAGTGTTGCATTACACAATGCTTACACGTATCAAATCATGCCGATTACTATTTACGCAGCCTCGTAAATGAATTATTGTAAATTTTCTGGATTGGTTATTGCACTAATTTGCTGTTCTGTAATCAGTGTTTTCACTTGCAGAAATGGGCTTCACACATTGTGTCCATGTGGGGAATCGAACACGGGTCGTCAGCGTGACGAGCGAACGCTTTAACCACTGGGCTACCCCACCGCCCTGAGTGTCGAAAGAACACCGCCGCTTCTGTTAACGACTTATTAGTAAAAGGTTGCTGCTTCACCAAGAATCCAAATTTCGAGCATTGGATCCTGTTAAGACGGAAAACACCATTCTTGAATATCCTTAGCCCTACGGCGAGGTGTAGTAGCTTCGTGGTTAAAGAGGTTCGATTCCCACCACAGGGCGGCCCGTGGGCAAAGCGTTCGCTCGTCACCCCGAAGATCCGGGTTCGATTCCTGACATGGGTTCAGTGTGGGAAATCCACGTTTGGTGTCCCTCGCCGTGACATTGCTGGAATATTTCTAAGGCGATGTAAAACTAAATTCAACCATTTCGAACGTCATTCGACTGAAAGGCCGATGGCGAGGTTGGTATGATAGCCATTGTGCTCCCGTTGTAAAACGTCAGGTTACCCTGCTCGTTCAGCCATCTTGGATTCCACAGATGATTAAGGTTTCCGCAGTCGCAGTCGCCCCCGTACCACCATCCGCCGCCAACGATGGAACAGGTGTTGTTGGTACCGTGGCTTTCGTCGTACGTGTAGAAGGAGGAGCTCTCCTTGACAAGCAATCCGTCACTATTACTGACGCCGTTGGTTCCTTCAAATGCGAAGTGTATTTTGTACTGGTTCTCAGCGGTGTCGATTTTGAACATGTTCAGTGTCGTCTGAAATAATGATTTTTATAATAAGAATGTACGATAATAGTCAGAGAAAAGCAATGAATAATAACGAACGGAGTTCAACTTGATTTCTGGGTTGCTTAGAAAATGCAATTTAGAAATTGGTCAAATGGAAAATGTTATATTTGGGATTACACTTTCTTTGTAAAGTACAGATTGTAGTACTTTTGTTGGATTGTGTTCCATCCGGGATTCGACTCTGAGGGTGTGGGTTCGAATCCCGGATGGGACTCAACCGAGCAAAAACAAGAATGTGTACTTTACTAAGAAAGTGTAATCCCAAATATAATGTATGTAGAACAAACTTTCATTTAAATGTAACAAATTTTAAACAATACTCCCGTCCAATACATAAACCCGTAAAAATAAATGTTCTGGGACAGATAGACGAGATATTAGACGGTCGTCGGGGACCCAAGAACATTGGTCTCCAGCAAGTCAATTTTGTTGTAACAGGCGACTTAATCGGATGGTCAGGCTCGCTGACTTGGTTGGCAGTAATCCCAGATGTGTAGATCGATGCTCACGCTGTTGATCAGTGGTTTGTCTGGTCCAAACTCGATTATTTACAGACTGCCGCAGTATATTGCTGAACATGGTGTTGTAATACATAATACAGTGTGAAGCATGTCAGTAATAGTATATGGCGAAATGATTGAAAATACAGAGATTCTTGTTCGATTACAAAAAAAAAAATTACCTGCCATTCACCCAAACTGCTGTGGGTCCTTACTTGCAGGTTGTAATCCGTCTGGTTCGTGAGTGCCCGGATTTTATTATTGCCCAGCCAGAAACAGGAATCGTGCTCACCAAAACCGGACTCATACTCGGACCAGGACCGATTGAAGAAATCAGCATCGCACATCAATGATGATCTGAAGAAACGTCGAAAAATGATGGTGAGAATGACAAGATAAGATTGAAAGCAACAATTTGATGGTTTTGTTGAAGGAGTTTTCTTTGTGCATCTGAGAAGATGGAGTCTCACTGTGCTATACAACGTCATTAGGATATGATCTAAGTCAGCTTCGTAAGATTTGATCCAATCTGGTTTATATAAATGAAATTGAAAAATTGAAATCCTACACCTTTGACATAAGGATATACTTGTACAGTGTTCCCAGAAATTATTGAGAAAATCTTTGTTTTTTTTCTAATGATGCTAAGATTGGAAAAAGGGCTTTCACTATGCACTAAGCATACTAAATAATGGAGACAACTCTTGAAGGCTTAGAAGGCAGCTCATTACGTCAAGAGTTATCTCCCTTGTCTGAGCAGACGGCTTCCTGTGTTGACATGGCAGATTTACAGCAAGAGAGAAAAGAAAGCTCATTCTAGATGATTTTGAAAGGGGTGAGGCTGATGCTAAAGTGTTAGCTTGTAGACATGGTATTCCTCTGTCTACAGTATACAGAACTTTGAAGAATATTCAAACAGGAACCGGGATAGAGCACAAAGCAGGGGCAGGTCGGCCTAGGAAATTCAGTGTTGTGGATCGCCGAAGACTTGGGCAGATTGTGAGTAGGGGCAAATTGAAAAGTGTTGAGAACATCAGAAATGAAATGATTAGCAGAGGAAGTCTTCAGGTATGCAATGAAACAGTTAGGCAGGAATTACAGAGACTTAATTGGGTGAAAAAACGTGGAATTCCCTCGCCGTTGATGAAAGATGCACAAAAGGAAAAACGTTTAAACTGGTGTCGGGCTCATGAAAATCAAGATTGGGATAATGTTTTCTTTTCGAATGAAAGTTCTGTTTGGCTTTTCCCTAATTGTGTGAAAATTTGGACGAAAGATATTGTCAAACCTATCTACCAGCGACCAAAACATAGCCCGAAGTTTCACATGTGGGGTGGCATATCGGCTCGCGGAGTGATGCCATTGTGTGTTTTCACGGGAAACTTGACAAAAGAAAGATACGTTGACATTCTAAATGGTCACCTTCTTCCGACAGCACAAACATTGTATGAAGATGATTGGATTTTCCAGCATGATGATGACCCAAAACACACTGCGCGCTACACAAAACAGTGGTTGTCGAGCGAAAATGTTCAAGTTTTAGACTGGCCCAGTTACAGCCCAGACCTAAACCCAATTGAGAATGTGTGGGGAGTCATGAAGGACAGAATAAACCAAAAGGGACTGAGAAATATTGAAGATATGAAGGCCGAGGTCGTCCAATATTGGGACACCCTGTCACACGATTACCCACAAACTTTGATGGGTAGTGTGCCTAGGCATATTCAGGCATGCATTGCTGAGCGAGGAGGTCTAACAAAGTACTAAAACAAGACTGAGACTGTAAAAGGATGATGTTTTAACATGTTTATGTAAGTAAAACGCCAGAAGTTAATAAACGTAATGAGTTACATGACGCAACATGATTCTCAATAATTTCTGGGAATACTATATGTATTCTATAACTATATTCTATAACTATATCAAGATTTGCATGAAACTGTAACCAGCTGTTCAAGGTGCTATATGTAAACAGTAACCAACTGTATGTGACACTATAGCTAAAATGTAGCCAACTGTTTAAGGCACTGTAGGTACGCTATAACGAATGGTATAAGGCACTATAGGTAAACCCTAACCATCTGTATCGGGCATTGTTAGTAAACCGTAACAGCTGCATAAGGCACTAAGGGTGAGCTGTAACCAACTGCATAAGGCACTATGGGTAAACTGTGACCAACTGTACAAGAGACTGTAGGTAAACTGTAACGAATGGTATAAGACACCATAGATGAACTGTATGCAACTGTATAAAGCACAGTAGGTAAACTGTAACGCTCTGTATGAGGCATTGGAAGTAAACTCTCACCGACCGTATAAGACACTATAGCAAAACTATATAACCAACTAAATAAGGCACTACGGTTTAACTGTAACGGTTGCATAGGCACTATGACTAAACTGTAACCAACTGTACAAGGCACTGCAGCTGAACTGTAACCACCTGTATAAGGCACTGCAGCTGAACTGTAACCAACTGTATAAGGCACTGCAGGTGTACTGTAACCACCTGTATGATGCACTACAGACTTACTATAACCAACTGCTCGAGGAGTATAGTTGAACGGACTCAAACATTATGCTGATCTATTGTTACCCTGTACCTTTGTTGGATGGGCGTCTGCCCTCCGTAGCACGGGACCCTGAAAGCCTCATCGTAGTTCTGTGGTTGTATGTTGACAATCTTCGTGCAGTATACAGTAAAAGCCAGAGCGTCGTAACAGTCTAGAAACCAAACTCATCGTTAAACACAGTTACATATCTAACATAGCAGTTCCAACAAGCGATGTCCCTGCTTTGTTATAATATCTGTTCCAGAGTATTTTTCAGGTTACCAACTGACATACCTTTGCAAGGGATGCCATCATTGGAGCAGGATCTGCTCACCTTTTCGCTAACACAGTGAATTATGACATTTTAATTGTGAATCATAAATGCAGACTAATTATACGGTCACAATCGTTCAGCCGACATCGCGTTTGCAGAAATGTCTTATGACTCTTTGAAACATGTACTAGGGCTTGCATTTTGTATCCTGGATCACCAACTTTTGAAACCACAATCGTATCACAAGTTTTAGAGAGGACGCGGTGGGGTAGTGGTTAAAGCGTTCGCATGTCCCGCTGGTGATCTGGGTTCGATTCTCCATATGGGTGCAATGTGCTAAACTGTATTTCTAGTCTCCCTGCAGTGATATTGCTGGAATATTTCTAAAAACAGCATAAAACCATATACGTTCACTCACTCACTCTTTGAAAACTCACTCGCTCTTTGAATATTCTGACAGGATGAAACATCAGTGCTTTTCATAGCTGTTTGGAGTAAACGCTGGGTACTGTTGCACGTTTTCATACATGTGTTTTGCACACAGTGTGTCAGTGAGTGGGGTGGATATAACGCTGAAAAGTAGTTGCAGTTATATCAGATCGCGTCCGACAATTCATATTCCTTCTAGGGTTCCATACGTTAGCCTCTTAATGAAATGGGTTATATTAAAGTTCTCACGGAAATAGCAATAAATATTTTTGGCAATTATTTCTTTAGTTTGATTGTTAAATAGTCTATTACTATCGTTTTCCCCAACTTTTGTTTTGAACACTTTTTGAAAATTTATCCAAAATAGATGAGTTTACGGGAGCAAATTGACTTAATTTTGCATCTTGAAATTTCATCGAAGTCAAAATGTACGTTTCTGATGACCGCACGGGTTCGCATGCATAATATGAAAAACGTCATATACCTTTCATCCTATATTTCTTGTATTATTATAGACATATAAAATAATTAATTATGGGGTTTTCTCAGTACTTTTCATGCCTGTAGACTTGTTGACAATGTACCAAATTAAAAGGCTTCGTAGGGAAAAATCTAGTTATTTTTATACATTTTATTTGTCATAACTATCTATCGTCATGCCGTAATAAGCAAACGCCTAAAACCATTTTATGTTTATCTCCGTGAGTATGTGTGCCTGCACTCCTTGGAGAAACGCACGAATATGTCGAATGCAAGGAATTCTTGAAAGGACATAGTCGCGTTTTCGCATTATTATTCAAAGCTCGAGACTATTTGCTTCTTTGGGTAAGTGGGTAAGGACAACACGAGAATGTTCCTTCTGGGATTCCATAGGTATGGCATTGCTAGAATCCGTTCTCAAACCGATTGCCAATATCGGACTCCGTCTTATATACGTTTCAGCATATATCATAACATGCCATATCCTTACCTTTAAAGACGCTTGTTGAGTCAGGGATTTCTGGACATGTCGATGACTGTGAAGTGTCCGCTCCAGAGATCGTCCCGGAGGAATCAGTTTCTTTCAGGTCAGCCGTTGAATTCACGGGGGAGGTCAGTGATGACGATTGTTTGTTTCGTACCTGCCGAAAATAGCTCTGAAGGTCACGCTAATTGCCATGGTTATTTGATGTTTAACGAAAGGAGTGTGTGTGTGTGTATGTGTGTGTGTGTGTGCGTGCGTGTGCGTGTGTGTGTGTGTGTGGAGGGTGTATTTGGGTTGAGTGGATGCATGGCTGGCGGTGCGTGTGCGGTGAGGTATCGTTTGACTGACAATGAAAGTCGCGTGGTTTCATATACTGAACTTTAACACAAATCGACAAAGCGTGTTTTAATCAAATGTGGAATCAGTGGTGAGAGTGACCACTATTGGCTTCACCACTTCACCACACCACTTGTCGACAATTGATAACGTTCCCACGGTGCAACTTGTTGTATACAATTTGTGGTTGCAACGAATATCAAAATGGAACTCCAAAGCTGAACGATTTTTTGTTGCATCCAACTTGTGGGAAGCGAATTGCAAGCAATAAACCTTGCTCTATCTTCATGTGACAAATCTGATGATTCTAGTCAATCAGAGCGCGTTTCGTAATCACGTGATGATGACGTTATGTGCGATGCGTTGCCATTCCTTTCAGGAGACATCGTTGAGCGCTGACAGGAAGCGCTTGTAATCTTATATGTCGATCTGGTAGTCAATATAATGTTCTATCGGACTCCAGTCTAAGTAAATTTAGTCTCAGTGTATTTCGTTACACTCCACCACTGAGTCTAACAAAACCTAGTTGAAGGTCGCGTCAGGTAACCATTGAACGACCCACGACCGTCCAATCAATAGCGAGACGGTTAAATAGATTTAACCAATCAGACAACGGCTACTATTTAGGGATTGGAGGGACTTTCAAAATATTCAAGTCACTGACACAGATCTCTCCACAAATAAAATCCGCATATAACACAGTTATTTGACCTGCAGTATATACGCTTTGGGGTTTCTGTTGACATAGTTACCATTACCTAATATTTCCGCAAGGTAACATCCTGGAATATTGCCAAAAACACTATTTTCAGCGACTGTTTACTCACCGTTGTCATGGTTGTACGTACGGAAGCGAGTATCACCCGGAAGCGAGCGTGCGCTCGGGTACGAACCTTTTCGAGATAAAAAGTTCAAAAGGTATGTGAGAATGTCCACTTTCGCGAATTGGTAAGCTGTGTTCTGATTGGTCAATCTCAAAGGCTACCTGACGCGACCTCCCATAAGGTTTTGTTCGACTCAGTAGTGGAGTGTAACGAAAAGTGGTGCTGATAAATTTACTTAGACATTATCGGACTCAATTAACGAGAACATGCTGGTCATGCTAGGGTTACACAGGAAGCCGTTTGACAGTGTTTCTGTATGAGGAATTACGTTATCATGTTGGTAGACAATGATATGTGGTTTTTATGTTCGTATCGCAAAAAAAGATGCCAGCGAATTTAAATGTCATTGTCCAATAGGTCCAATTTGTCGTTGCCAGAATTTTCTGGTGGCAAAACCTCATCCCTGTATCTTCGAGAATTCAGCTTGCCAAGTCTCGTATTGATATTGCAGGAGATGCATCCCCACATGATCACGCCCTCGGCTCCATACGGTCGGATTTGGTGGCCCCAATTCGGCGTTCCGCTACTTATCTGTAAACACGAGCCCGGTCGTCATTACTGTACAGGCCAATGTCAAACTAGTCTGACCTACATCAGTCGCCAACGTCGAATGCACCCCGCAGTTACGTCGACGTGCTCGAATTCCATGTTCTTTTTTTGTCCGATTGGCTCAAAAAGCGGACTGATGAACTGCGATCTAGCTCGAAAGCAAACAAGCATAAATTACTCAGTGAAACGCTGATCATAATCAAAACATCATACCTACTCCTTAACATAAATGATCGAACTTGTTTAACAAACTATCATTAAAATATTGACGCAGTTCACTATTTGTTACGAGGGAGAAGTGCAAAGAAAGGGACAGCCAGGTGTGCGAGAAAGCATGGAAACGGCACAGCAGAGGTTAATGTGTCATATGGTATGTTATGAGTCAAACCCCGTTGTGTCGAACTCGTCGGGTCCAAGGGGAAAGTTCGACTTATCCGAGTGTTCGACACATCCGTCAGCATTGAAAAGACCAAGAACCAACACGACCACGGTGCTTAACTCATCGTTATTTTGCAGTAGGATACACATACGAACAATATATCTTTGCAATAAACGTTTACGGCAGTATTGATCTTTAAATTACAACATATACCAATGTAAATCAATTCAATCACTTTATTCGTCATGGCAAATAAATATGCATACAAAAAGATAAGAACAAGAATAATTTCACAAACTCACAAGCGATCCCATTTACTTGACAGCACTAATTCATTTCAGTCAGTATAAAAAGTTGTATGGTTCATACACACGGAATCGGAATGTACTTACGTACGGATACGGGTGTACATGTGGGGAATTTATCTCTTAAAAAAACCCGAAATTACAGTCTGTTTGGCGTTCGGGCATGGCATCACAGCAGACGTCAGTGTCACGTACTTCAACAAATCTGATAAGGGTGTCGAGGGCGGCCCATGCTGCAGCTAGGGTAGGGGTGATCCTACACCTTAAATACTAATCCAACATCAATTTAGATAATCCAACTCCGTTTTCCTCACTTCTCATTTTGTATTTTCAAGGAAATCACATGACCGCTAACATAGACTGTCACAGGACAACAACATGCGCCATTGTTTGTTTAGAGATATCCTGTCGGTCCGTGATCAACGTGTCACTGGTAACAACTTAATTATGGTTAATTGTTTGAGTAAAGTTCAGTTTTAAGTGTGCTGACAATGTGTGTATAGATGCGTAGTTAAACATGTCACTTGATTGTTGAGTCCGTTAATCGTTACTTTTGATCTTTAGGTAGCACGTTTATGAGGATGACTTCCGATTGCGCGACTGAAGTTTTCAGTTGCAACAACCAGCTTTGACAGTTCGAGACAAAGGGTAAATTTGTACTTGTTAGAGCCTTTGGGGACCCTAAAATGAGTTCGACACAACCGGGAATTCGACACATCAGGGTAAAAATAATGATAAATATAAGGAAATCGGCAGGGACCGAGATGTCAGTTCGACACATCCGAGAATTCGTCTCAACCGAGTTCGAGACAATGGGGTTCGACTGTATATAACTTTCTCGGCACTTGTACACGCACTTCCCGAATACCTGACTGTGTCTTTCTCTGCTCTCCTCTCTGTTACTAAATAGTGACGAGTGTCAGTATTTTAATGATAGTTTGTTAAACAGCACTTTTATAATTGGGACGAAAAATTCTGCAAAAAAAAATCACAGACTTGGTATGACGTTTTGATGATCAGCGTTTCATTGAGTAGGTCATGTCTATAAGTTCTCGAGTTACATTGCAGTTCACTGGTCCGCTTTTGAGCCAAAGGACTATATAGGCGCCGACAGTCTGTACCATCAACGGACGTTGTCGGACGTGGTTGACAACAGCTAGTCCAGTTGTATCAGTATGATGGCAGTTGCTTCGGGTGCAGCCGAAGGTTCTGGCATTGACGGTGTGGTTCGATTTGCCTCAAATGTTTTGTGTTCCTTATTCTCTGCGTTGCTCACATGTTGCGCGAGCTGTATTATAACGCCACTATGCAGGTGTATTTCATGTAACATATGAAAAATCGTTTTGGATTTTTTGCGACTTCTAGGCAGTTCGTTAACTTGTTTACCCGTTTGTTTGAAAGGATGGGTCAGTACATGTGTGACGTGACTCAGTATGGTTTTATCACTTCATGTATATTTTCTGTGTAATTTTTATGTACTATTTTGCAGTGTATAGTTTCCTTTGACATCGTTTCAGTAGTGTGCATAGATTCTTTCAAGACCACTAGACGGTTTTTTTTAAAAACTGTTGTACAATGACGCATTTTAGTATTTGCAGCTGAATTAGACATCTAGTTTCCATGCATACTATTTATCAGAATACCCCATACCCGAACACCCACCCCCATAAAAATATCCATTGATCGTTGTATTGTGAAATAGCTATACGCTTTATGAACATTATTCTTGTCGCAACACAATATTACAAACATGCAAATTTTGCAAAACATAATATTCCAGCACAAGTCGACGAGAAAATAGCCAAACACGATCATGGTTATCTGCATTATAACAGACCCGTGAAGATCGGGAACTCCTGCCTGTCCTGAAAGGCGACTAACGGAATCGGGTATCGTGGTTGACACGTCATCGTATCCCATTTGCGTTGATCCATGGTCATGCTGTTGAATTTCACGGATTGTATGTTCAGGCGTGATAACGAACAGACCGCCACTACATAACGTTGATATTATTACTGTGAGCGGCGTTAAACAACAAACAAACAAAGCATATATAACTGTATACGATTTATCCTGAGATTGGTAGTTCAACAATATGTACTTGAAAGCTGGCATGGATGGAAATACAGATGTGCAAACATCATGGCGCCGAAGAAAATACATGTAGTTCAAACAGTGCAATCCGAGGCCAGAAACACCATTCCTCAATTACCTACATGTAGTATTCGCAGATGGCGGTTCGAGAACATAGAAACTGATGGTCAACACATACGTGGTATTCTCTGTTCAGTAAGACTGCAATACTGCACCGAACTCTCGATGGATTGTGATTGTTGAGTCTCTGGTAGCTATCGATGCATCGATAGTATGTGTGACTATCGATAACTTAGCAATTGACTTCCGTTGACCTCGCCATAGTATGTTGCAATATATATAGATTATCCTATCGCAACAGTTGTTTTCCCTTCAATAGTCACTCCTAGTGTTCACAACTTTCTCTTAGATGGTCAGGGTGATAGTTGTAATATACAGTAATGGTCAGGGTGATAGTTGTAATATACAGTAATGGTCAGGGTGATAGTTGTAATATACAGTAATGGTCAGGGTGATAGTCGTAATATACAACTTGTAGAGCGAACAATCTTCACCCCATAGATACCCAGTGGCACTGAGGACAAACTGTGCCCACAGAGAAGACACCCCTGTTTTCCCAAGCCGTCGAAGCTAAAAAATCAACGAAATACTTACAACGTGAACAAAAAGGCAGTTGGGTTTGATTAATGGAAGGTCATCCTTACCTGTTTGCTGAATCGTCTGCATTTTGTGGCATCAAAAATAGTCATCGAGCAGGTGCTGTCTTCACCCAACGTATGACAGGTCACGGTCCAGGATGTCGCATTGCAGATAATGACGTCATTACAGAACGGACGCTGCTCACAGAAGAGTGGACACTGAGCTCCGACGTACGCAGTGTATGTCTGCGTTACACAAGCCGGCCTCAATAACATATTTATGTTGACGATGTTGTATAGGCTGGATGTTGAAGAAGCTGACGTCGGACTTGAGTCCATGGCCATAGGTGCCAAACGCGTCAAGAGCGATATCATGGCCAGAATGGTCATGACGCCTAAGAGTAGTCTTTATATATCTTCAGTATATTCCCCTGTGCTGGTTACTTTGTTGTGACAGGACATACCGAACAGTTACTTTTAACGTGGGTGTCACCAGTGGAGTGAGAGAATATTATTTAAGGACGGATCAGTCATCAGTGGAACGGTAGTACAGTTCACGTGGAAATGAAGAGAACTTTCTGTGAATGCAGCTCTTTACACGTAGACGTCAAAAGAAGTCTGTCGTTTTATGAGCCTACCGACCAATGAAAAGCGTTGCCTTATAGCACGTGATAATATACAGTCGCTGACGTCATTGATTACAGCCAGTAATGGAACAGTTGGGTCGGTGTTGACAGAGCTCTCGACAACACTGGTTTGTTGCTACGATGGGTACGGAATAAAAAATAACTAAAACCTGACAAAGTGAAGCTTTCGTCCATTCTCCACTCAATAAACGAAATGTGTTTGTTATAAAGTTTAAGTGAAGGAATAGATTATATTCATTTAACTAATCACACTTGAGAAGTGATTTAAATGATCATTGAAGTATTTTGAATTCGGTGAAGTGAGGCGGGGGTGTGGTGTGGTGTGTGTGCATGTGTTGGGGGAGGGGGGTGTTGAGGGGGCGAATGTGTGGTATCTGGGAGTACATGGGTGAGAGAGGGTAGCACTAATTCATAACAATTTCATTCTCTTTAATGGCACTTGTTTTTGTACGAAGCTACAAACGGGATCGGGTGGTCAGATTCGATACATGTCAACGTTTCCCTACTACATAGGCCGATGACACAAATCGCTCTGGTCCAGACTCGAATATTCTAAGACCGACACGTGAAGATCAGAGTTATAATGTATCTTCATGCTTGTTTTAAGAGGTGACTGACAGGATCGGGTGGTCAGACACTCTGACTTGGTAGTAACACATGTCGTCGTACCAAACTGAGTCGACAGATGCTCTTGTTGTTGATCACTCGATTGCCTGGTACAGACTATATTACTAGTATTTACAGACCAACGCAATATAGCTGGATTGTGAGTGCGGCGTAAAGCGACAAGGCAACATCAAGTAATGACTATGTGGGCTGTAAGCTTTCCTCGAGTGAGTGAGTGAGTTTAGCTTTCCTCGAGAGCAATACGGTCAATCTGAAGTAGCAGTGTCACCCGAGCCAGAGAGAAATTTACAACGTATTTATTTTACCTCAATTTTACATGTCATTTTATGTATCGCTACCGACTATAGGAAGTGTAAACAAAATGGCACCTGCCTCTCGACTGGATTTGTAGTATCAGTGGGCTTTATTCTGACAAGATTAAAACTGCTGTAACAATGGTTAATTATGTTCAGTGTTCAGTGTGCAAACGATGTAATGTGTAAAATAGTTTATATGAAGCGGTGAAAGTTGGTAACATAAGTGTGTACAAGGAGAGCTAAAAACAGCTGATCGAACGGTTTTCGAACTCCGAGCACTGCATGCGTCATTTAGAAATACTGAACTATATGTTAAATCACAATTACATGTTCGACAAATCGAACAACCGTAGTGTTGACAAAACACTGAAGTCAAAACATTGATTACAGAACAGGCTGATCTCGTTTCCTATCTACTGGGTTCCGTCCGTTTGCGCAACTGACTGTGATAACCAGTCCAGAACTTTAAGACTAATTCATTTAACTTGATGCATCAATATTCATCTGTAT
Source organism: Haliotis asinina (assembly GCF_037392515.1). NCBI lineage: Eukaryota > Metazoa > Mollusca > Gastropoda > Lepetellida > Haliotidae > Haliotis > Haliotis asinina. The sequence goes on along the minus strand of NC_090290.1, from coordinate 44,149,517 downwards.
GATGTGATGCGTGTAAGCACTTGTATGTTGCAACACTCCTCTTCTTCTAATCGTAGCAAACCACGCTGTACCGCAAGTGGTCCGTCGTACATAGAGCTCTGACAAACGGTGCTCTGGAAATTGTGGAAAATATCAAAACGAGGCTCTGCCGCAAGAAACCTTGAGCGGCCTGGTACGGTATAGATATTAATTTTGCGTTACAGAACTACACTGAATAAACACACAAACACACAACTAGTGTAACCAGTGAGTCAGACGCATTGTGAATCACTTTAGGACCTCATGAAACAAGGGCAGTATGTCATTTATTAGTTACGGTATGATGCCTACACCTCGACATAAAATATAGAAATACGGTGTTATCTCACTTTAAAATTAAACTTCATTTGTAAATACCATTTACATGCGAAACAAAGAATTGAAGTTGTTTGTGGTGTCTATTTTCACTTGGACACGAGAAAATTCGGATCGCCTGAAAAGTAGGTCATTGTTTGAATAGGTTAATGAGACTAGTGTTTCGGTATGAACAGACTCCCAGTCGAGTCGATTTATTTTAATACTTTCTTAGTCATGTCTGTCTTTGAAAAAACTAACGTAGCAATGGAAATTCCAATTGACTAAACCATTACCAGTGTGTGAGCAATAGGTGCAGGTAAACACATACACTATGGTCATGTAGATCTTTGTTCGTTTTAGGAAACGACTTTACATGATCTCTCATACATCTACCTTGCAAACAGTCGTGGATTCAAGTGGACATGGATTTTTCACCTCATGTGGATGCTGTATGCAGTATCAGTTTGGATGTTATCTTCTTTGATTATGCGCAGGACATACAAAACCTTTCTAATTGGCGCATAATCCGTATGCCGTGTTTGTTGCAAATTATCGATACGACATATTACATTATGTGCATTAATCGAATAAACACTACTGGGAGTTCTGTGGCAACAAAGTCACATTATCTTAATGCACGGGAGAGTGTCTGTGAATGTATGTTTCGATTTGACGTTGTGGCGTTGATTACAAAAAGTGTCCGAAACAAGTGTAAATAGTTTCAAGTTCGTTCCGTTGACTGAAATATGTAAGTGAGTGAGTTTAGTTTTACGCCACGTTTAGCGAAACCCCAGGAACATTATGGCGGGAGCACCAGATACGGTCTTCACACATTGTACCCATGTGGGGAATGAACCCAGGTCATCAGCGTGACGAGCGAACACTTTACCACAAGGCTAACCCACCTCCTCTTCCCGAAATGAAGAATGTTTACAGACTGAACAGTTTGTAATATCGTTTGGAGTTTATCGTTTTTGTTGTATGCTTTCTGAGGTGTTAAGGTGTTTTCTAAGCGGTTGGGTAGCCTGGTGGTTTAAGTGTTCCGGGGTTCAAACGGTACTTTCGACTTTTTATGAAATGCAGTTGTGTACCTTTGCTGTAGAAATGAATACTGTTTGAAATTTAATATATGTTTCTTACATGTGCTTTTAAGATGAACAATATTGCAGCGAGACAAGGGGCTGATAACTTGTTTAAATTCGGACAGTTCCACTCAGAGACTAGACAGGTGTAATAGGTTTAGGTGTATTGGTTGAAGCATTGTGATGTGAAGAGGTTATAAGTGAGGTGAGGTGAAAGACTCTAAGCCGTCCAGTCCCAGAATAATCCCTCAGTAACGAATCCGTGAAGATCCAGGCTACAGCTGGCCTTCAGCAACACACGATCTTGTCGTCAGACTCAATGGCATCGAGTGACGTGGTTGACACTTGTCATCGAATCCAATCTGAGTAGTTCGATATTCATGTTGATGATCAATGGATTGTCTCTGAATATGTGTTCGATCCAGTCAAAAACCATCTCAGTATAGATAGTAAACAACTGCGTGGCTGGAAACTGTCATTCGTCCAAGTACAAAGCAGAGTTTGCACCAGATCCAGTCATCCGAGAAAAATGGATGTAGTTTGTTTGCAATCCACAGACATAAAAAAATATGTCATGTGTACGCGTATCACATCTGCCTAAGTCATGTAATGTGGCAGAGACTGGACTCTGGTGCACGAGTCATAAATCAATTTACTTTGTTTATGGCGTATAGCCTGATAGTGTTAAGTTCAAATTGCATGTGTAGCTGAAATTGAAACTGTGTATTGCATACTGTCTTTAGCAGACTGGCAGGCAGACATCTTGGTGTCAATAGTGTCAGAGGCTACGCAGCACGGCTGTTGAAACCACTTTTTTCCCAGCACTGGGGGAAATGTAGCGAATCGTTTGAACTCCGACTCCGATAGATTATTTTTTAGGAAAAGATCGTCACTGCAAAACAGCATCATAAGTCATGCCCCGGAGGTTGTTTACGTCTGAAATTAGGAAGCCTCCGGGTGCATGACTTATGAAGCTGTTTTGCAGTGACGATCTTTTCCTTAAATACTATTCTATAGATCCCACAACATCTCACACCTAAATGCATTCAACACGGGTGGTTAAAGATGGATAATTATAAAAATGAAAACAGTAGAAACCAAAAACAAAACTCATTGAGACGGGTGCTCCTTCCAGTAACGCCATGTATTGATGTGTGAGTTTCAGGACGCGACCGACAAATCACGGAACGGAGCCGAGAAATCTCCGAAGATGGCCGAGCGTGTTTCAAGTATTACCGACATTGTTTCCGAGAGGGGCGTTGTAATTCTGCTATTACCACTAAACTACCGATATCGCTGCAATTGTTTCGCGAGTGGGCTGCGTTTGTTTACATTTGTTTGTTTGTTTACATGACGTCACAGACTGTCATTGTTGGAAATGTGGTAAAATAATTCACAATGCATCTGGCTCACTGGTTACACCTGTTATGTATTATTTGCGCTTATTTAGTGTAGTTCTGTAACACACAGTGAGACTGATATAAGATCATACAAGACAGTCCAAGATTTCTATTAGATCCTATTACGACGCATCTCCGTGAACGCCATCCTCTATTATCCAGGGCGTTTTAACCCCATCTTGTTATTCTATTCACTCTGGAGCTTTTCCAGGTGGGTATGGAGCTCAATGACTGTCCCGTTTAGAATTAACGTTTGAGAAGAATATACATTTCAGAGTATGCCTTGATTTAACATTTGAGAACAAACCCACTCGCTGCAGCTGTTACATTTGACATACGCCTTGTCTCTGATTATATGCTTTACAAGAATAAAAAGAATTCCTATTTACGTTGAAAATGAACCCTAGTGAAATGAGAGATTCGGAGTTACTCGGGACTTGCCTCATTCTAGGCTTAAGTGAGTAATGAGGCACTTTCTCATGAAAAACTCGGACAATAATATTTATTGACAAACATGCATATTCATGGGAAGAATAGTCCATTAAAATTTATATCGGAAAAACGTATATTTAGAGGACTGTAGTAATACTATTCACGTGAGCAAGATACATGTTGTACTGATTTTTTGTTATCCTGTTGTACTACTGCTTTGTTATATTTTTGTACGATTGTTTTGTTGTACTGCTGTACTGATGTTTTGTTATACCGTTGTTCTATTGTTTTCCTGTTGTATTATTGTTATGTTATACTGTTGTACTGTTCTTTTGTTGTACTGATGTACTGATGCTTTGTTATACATTGTACTGTTGGTTTAGTATACTGTTGTACAATTGTTATGTTATACTGTTGTACAAGTGTTAGATTATACTGTTGTACTACTGTTTTGTTGTACTGTTGTATTGATGTTTTGTTATACTGTTGTACTGTTGTCTTGCACTGTTGTACCGATGCTTTGCTATACCGTTGTACTATTGTTTTGTTATATTGTTGCAGTATTGTTTTGCTATACTGTGCGAAGGATGTTTAACTTCTCTCCCAGACGAATCTGCTGTGGCGAATGAATCGGCGGTGTAAAAGCATATTACGTTGGACATTGACTGTGTCGTCAGAATCCAAAAGATACACGGCAATAATTTGGTTTGATTGTTGTTAACGCCGCATGTGGCGACTGTCTGGACCCTATAATCTAGTGATGAACATCTATCTAACAAGTGGGATACGATGATATATGTCAGCCGACCACCCGATCCCGTTAGTCGCCTCTTACCACAATAATGTTTTGCTAAATGTCAATTCTACCCGGATCTTCACGTGAATTGGACAAAAGCATAAGAACGGTGTATTGTCATGTTCTCCTAATACCGTAGTTTCCCTTTTATAAGACTGTAGGCAACAGACTGATGGGCGTTAGTTATTACGTAACGTTTCATTTTGGCGGCAGGATCGGATAATCTTGCTTGCTGATGCATGGCGTTGAATTGCGTCATATTGCGTAGATTAATAATGTCCGTGATTGTTTGGTTCAGACTTGATTATTTACAAAGTTCCATCACATAACATGAAAACCGCACAGTGAATCGTTAACCAACAGACAGCAGCATTCATTTACCCGCTGACACCTACCTCATGAAGCTCTGTCATAATGGCCATATGAGATCATGCACTACACCCTCCCCACTATGTCAGCTCCAACGGTAAAATTCATCAACAGAGAAGCATACGTAAAATACTTGCCACGACCCAGAAAAATGGTGACAGTATCTTTTCTTTGAGAGACGTTTAGAAGTTGGAGCAGTAAGGGAGGATGACAATATATGGATGAACAGCTTCTTTATTGCTATGAGAGCGACGTTTAGGTGTAGGTTCTAACACTGTTATCAAGCAAATGATGAAATGTTATCAAGCAAGTGATGAACAGTATGAGGATGGGTAGCACATATACAGATAGTATACATATGTATATGTATACCCCAATTAGTGTTTGCAGGCTTCGTTTGTCACAACCCTATCAAAACCCACGTGTTGTTATTGTGTCTGGCCTACCCCAATCAAGCTGTACAAACGTATCTACTATCTGTATACATGCTCCCCTTCCTCATACTGTTCATCATTTGCTAGATAACGACGTTAGAACCTACACCGAAACGTCGCTCTCATAGGAATAAAGTTGTTCATCCATATATTGTCATCCTTCCTTAGTGACAGTATCGTCTGCACACACGGTACAAACTGCGTTCAAGCTGTGTGAACGGGAAGTGTTATCAAGCTCAAAATCCATCAGAGATTCTTCTGACTTTATTTCTGAGTTTTTGTACTGCTCAAAATATTTTTATTTTACTTTGGAAAATGCATTTAAAATTAAAACTAGAAACATACTTATAGGTGAGCTATTAGCATGCAACAGTGTTAGGTTAGATTTTCAAATGGGAACACCTTGGGTTAAGCTAATGTATGAAATTGGTGTTTTCACCAACAAACAAATACTGGGCAGTTAATAACTGTATTCTAATATTGTGTACGTATAGAACTATTTTTGAAAAGAAATACAACGGCAGTACAAGAGTGCAGTAACACAAATACAATGACAATGTAACAATGACGCGGTGATTTTAGCGAAAGAGATGCTGTAAAGTCATTATTATTCGCAGGGGTTTAATTTTCGCGCTTTTCGCGTATCGTGTTGATGTTATTCACGTCGCTGCAACAACAGGGCCTTAACATTCCTAACCACTCACTCGCGGACATAGTATTCGTGACAATTTTCTTTGAGATAGAGTTTATTATTTAAGTTTCTAAATCCCTGTCACAATCGGTACAAAGAAAGATGATCGCCATATGAAGCGAGAAAAGAGGCAGTATGCACAGCAGAAGTAATGTCTAAAATAATATTTGACGATAACCACAAAACATTTTCTTCAACCTAAAACAAAAACGTAAACACATCATTAACACCGAAATCCTAGCCTACATAAAAATGAAAATATCTTAAACAAGGCTTAGTTCTACTATCAACACAGTGTCATCATACTCTGTTCTGAGAAACACAATGACAGAAACGTTGAAAAACAAACATCTGAACATTTAGACAGCGAGCAGAAAGACCAAGTTGCTACAAACTCTAAGGACCGCCCCAATGGTCTAGTGGTTAGAGCGTCCGCCCGCAGAGCGGATGGGCGCGGGTTCAAACCTGAAAGCGTCATACCAAAAGACGTTAAAATATGGTACTTGTTGGTCCCTGCCTGTCTCTCGGCATTAGTGGGTACAACAAGGACTGGTCAGCTCGGAGTCAGTATAATGTGACTGAGTGGGGTATTCACGTTTAAATGCGGCATGGTATCTCAGTGAGCTTGCACTACAAAACCAGCTACGGTCAGGGATAGTACCAACAGTCACACATACACACACATACACGTCGTCATATGAGCGAAATATTCTCCAAGGTGTTGGCCACATTGGTGGACACTTACACGTCGTCATATGAGCGAAATATTCTCCAAGGTGTTGGCCACATTGGTGGACACTTACACGTCGTCATATGAGCGAAATATTCTCCAAGGTGGCCAGATTGGGGCACAGCAAAAAGCGATACAGAAAAGCTGTTAGGTCACACTTTCAGAAAAATATTGTTCTTTATGAACATTGTAACAGAGGTGTAATTACCTACTTCCATAAACCAAATAAAGTCGAACATATTACAACACCAGCAAGCAATATTCCCTTCGTTGATTTAATGACTATATTATTGATTTTATGACTTTATATTCCAGGGTAAAACATAGTTAATGTCGAAATGTATCGGAGAGAGTTGATACAACAGAATCCCCATGAAGTTAGATATTACAACCTGACATGTTTTGGACAGAACCAAAACAGAGTCAGTCATGCAGAAATAATGCGAAACCATCAAGGGACGCAAATCTGCTTTGCCATCGTTGACCATCCACATCAATTCCAACCGATAAACAGTATAGTCTGATTTCAGGTCTTTTGTCATTATCTCTGAGAGACATGTGAGTGAATTAAGCAACATATAACACATAATAACACAATCCCGATATTGATTCTACTGTTGTGTGGAAAATGCAATTCAGCAAAATTGACTCTGTTATGTCACGTGACTGGTGTGCTAATAGCGTTTACTCTCCGAAAATCAGATTCAGAACCTTTCAGATTCAGGTTTAAGGGAAAATATCTTGTCAGTAACACCAACGAAATAGAGAAATATTACAAAAATATTCAGCTGAAACCAGTGAGGGTGCCAATCCATGTTTCAAACCATAATGAACAGAAATATTTTGGGGGAATGTTTTGAGATATTGTTGCACTAAAGAAGGAAAGCACAGTTTCATAAACTACTTCCGAAAACATTTATTATCACTAAGCTGTTTGTTTAGTGTAATAACAACTGATATGATAATCTGTAAATACGCATTAACAGCCAATAACGATCTGCTTATAATGACTAATCAATGACGGACAAGTTATTTGTATGGTTGACAATAAGATTTGCATGATAACTCCTTTATTCTCGTAAACGTTACTGTCGGGCTGTGGGATACTTCCCCAAACAAACACTGACTCTGATGACTTTATCAGCAAGCTGTTCGTAATCTACTTGTAGCTAAAGAGTGAGTGAGTATGGTTTTACGCCGCTTTTAGAGATATTCCAGTAATGCCACGGTGGGGTCACCAGAAATGGGCTTCACACATTGCACTCATGTGAGGAATCGAACCCTGGTCTTCAGTGTGGCGAGCGATCAAAAGGCTACCCTACCATCCAGTACCTAAAAGAGTTAGCACAGGTGCTTAGTTACCATTATGGAGCGTACAGGTTGTCCAGCTTGACCTGAGCTACGTTACATGTGCATGGGACGGGCGATCAAAATGCACAAACTGCAGGTCGAGCTACGTTAAATAGTGGAACAGAGAGTACCATTAATGTTGCGTCCGTACGACACGTGCATGCATGGATCCGTTACAGAACTTGCCCGTAAAACAACATTTCTGAAAACACAGCCAGTTCATGTTTAGATTGATATATTTATACAGTCATATGCTATCTGGTTTGGCTTACTAACTTTGCCACGTGGAGACGTCAGGTACTTTCATAATCCGATTCACTCTCGCTATAACTCTTTACCATCTGGAGTTTCTTTCTTAAAGAAAGTTACAGGACATTGCTGACGACACTGAGATGTCAAACGGCGACTTTGTCGTCTCTGCTTTTCTGACATGTCGAAAATCAACTATTGTGCACCATTTCACAATAACGGACCCAACCGGGTGTGACACGGTCACGCAAGCACTAGTATTCACTTGATTAGGTCATGCTGAACAACCTGTAGTTGATGAATATAGAAAGATCGCCACATTAATTTATTGTTAGTGTCAGCGTTGCCAGTATCAGCAATGTTATCCTGTTTTGCTATTTGTTTCATTTTTGGTTAACGCCGCACTCATGTCGAAGACTCTGGTTCGCCTCTCTACCTTGGAAGCCCATTCTGGTGTCCCACGCCGTGATATTGTTGGAATAGTGTTAAGAGCGGCGTAAAACTATAACTACTCACTCACTCTACGCGTTGTCACAGTGCACTACGGATGGCAGGGGTGGGGGTTGGGCAATTATCTCCCTGTGATCTTCGGCGTGACGAGCAAACGATTTACCCACAAGCCTACCCCACCGCTCCCCTCTCCTGTGAACTGGCCAATAGTTAAAACGTGGTTGGGTAAGGGAAGGTCCCCACAAATACATGACGATCTCTTGAAGGTGTTGAAACAGAAATAAAGTAGAAGTCATGTAAAATGGACAGTTTACATCAAGGATACAGAACGGGTGCTTTTGCAGTTTGCTGTTTATTGAGGGTTATGGATATAATACACAAAGAAGAGCATTGTTCAGTGTGATCGGTGTGTAGTTTACCTCGTCTTGGCGACAGAACCATAAGCGATAATAGTGTGTGTGTTAGTAAACATATCGGGCCAACGCAGATGCATCCAGGGTATAGTGGAGATGTATAGAAACATATACGCTGGTAATCATCAAGCATGATCAAACTCGTGACGATGTTAAGAAATACCGTCAACCAACGTATACAAAAACACATCACATAAGCTGTGGTTTGGGTAGGAGCATAGTTCTGTATTCGCTTGCGGATACACATCAATATTCATTATTATTAACACTGATGACAGACATACCGGATAAACTACATAACTGATCTACCGCCATGAGTCCGGAAACAGCTGTTCGACTTTACCAATGTGTATTAATCACCCAACCACATTGAGACATCGTCGTATTCTGTAAGTTCGCCGCTGTCGCCGTCTGGCCACTCCGCCCCGAAACCTTGATTCAGATCACCGAATGCGCATTCGGTGTTGTACCACCAACCTGATTTCCGGACCGAGGCACAACTGTATGGATTGTCCTTGTCATGAGTATAGAACTCCATACCATTGAGCATCGTATTGGAACCACCACCGCCAAACCCATCAATAGTGTTCCCAGACCCCCACCACCTGCTGGTACTAAACTCACTATATTCCAAAGCATAGCCCTCTTCTTCCGGTTTTAACCGGAAGTCATTATATTTGGCAGATGAAGTCCAGCGGTGTGGTTTTACCGACAGGGTATATTCACCCTGGTCCGTTATAGCCTTAATCTTCTCGTTTCCCAACCAGAAGCACGTGCCGCTGACGTCACCGAAACCATCTTTGTACTCCTGCCAGGTCTTGTAGAAGAAGTTATCGCCGCAGTCTTTTCTCCGCTGAATGGTGATGTAACTGTAGTAACAGTACACTTGGAATGGCGTGGGGTAGTTGGTTACTTGCAAGGTGTACACGCCGTTCCTACTCGGTTTGTGCCATCCAAAGGAGGGACAGTCTGGAAACATGGCACCAAATGCCTGTGAGTGAGTGAGCTTATGCTTTGGGCGTGTGTAATTGTACCCATGTGGAAAATTGAATCCGGGTATTCGGCATGACGTGTGAACGCTTTAACCACTAGACTTCCCTGCAGTCAATTTACTTGTGAAAATATCTCTCTGTTTACATGGTTGTCATAGTAGTCATGCTACAAATGATGGTCTTATAAACGCATCAATACGTTGGCACTAATACCCTACTACTACAAATGATGGTCTTATAAACGCATCAATACGTTGGCACTAATACCCTACTACTACAAATGATGGTCTTATAAACGCATCAATATGTTGGCACTAATACCCTACTACTACAAATGATGGTCTTATAAACGCATCAATACGTTGGCACTAATACCCTACTACTACAAATGATGGTCTTATAAACGCATCAATACGTTGGCACTAATACCCTAATGCTACAAATGATGGTCTTATAAATGCATCAATACGTTGGCACTAATACCCTACTACTACAAATGATGGTCTTATAAACGCATCAATACGTTGGCACTAATACCCTACTACTACAAATGATGGTCTTATAAACGCATCAATACGTTGGCACTAATACCCTAATGCTACAAATGATGGTCTTATAAATGCATCAATACGTTGGCACTAATACCCTACTACTACAAATGATGGTCTTATAAATGCATCAATATGTTGGCACTAATACCCTAATGCTACAAATGATGGTCTTATAAACGCATCAATACGTTGGCACTACTACCCTACTACTACAAATGATGGTCTTATAAACGCATCAATACGTTGGCACTAATACCCTACTATATATATATATATATATATATATATATATATATATATATCTCTGTGAATGTATATTTGGTTACTGCAAAACATATATTTTGGCAAGAATAGTTTGTTTTGGTCACATAGTGAGTAATACTACCTGGGTCCTTTTCCAAAAGTTGTACGAAATTGATATAGGTCTGAATGTAAACTATTCTGAACAGTAAAAAAAACCCCAAAAAACAAAAAACATCCGACCCCCCCCCCCCCCCTAATTCTGACTTTTTGCCCAGAGTATAAATAGAAGACATAAAATGAATGCTTACGTTTATGAGATTTCATTTTTTTCGAAAAATGCGTTTCTATTGCTGTTCAGTATAGATATGTCTTATTTTATTATTAAGTTGAGAATTTACTCATTTTTCAAACATTATCTTCTCTTATACTTGACCGTATTGTACCTGAGATGAATGTCGTGCAGTTGATGTTGGTGGCACCCGCGGGGCAGTTACATCCCCCACCCAGGTCGGTCACACACTCAGTAGTGCCTGACCCTGGCGAGGGCGTAGTGGTAGTTGTAGTCGTCGTGCTGCAGGGGCTCAGTGCAAGGTCCGGGGATGGGCTGTCTCCACAAGACACCAGGTTCTGAAAGCACGTGTGAGCTATAATAGATATGCGTGAGCACATAGAAAACAAACAGACAGGTGTGTTGGGTTTGTTTTGTTTCTGAATCTTCTTGTTAATTAACTCTGTTTTATTTTAAAAAACCAACCTGGATCAGATTATCCAGTGATTAACATAATATATAGAGCATCGAGCCATGCAATTTTAATAGGACCAAGACCACCCGATTCTAGTTACCAGGACCGGATCCAAAAGAAGGTGCGAATGTGCGCATAAGCTTTCCCCACAAGCTTTGAACTTCAGGTTGTAAGAACTGTGGGCTCGGATGATTTTGGGTCGGCTTCGGGCCTATGTGTGTTGGCCAGTTTCCGGGTGGCATTGAGCATTTGAGGCACGTGAATTCTGTGGTACCGATGGTTATCGATTGTGACTAAACTTCCCCTCGCTGCACTATCGTATCTATATTGTCATTGAGTAAGCCAAGGTATGTGTAAGGAGTTTGTGTGCTAAACATGGATAGTGGCGGCGCATTATAAAGCAAGAGTCAGTTTAATATGGAAGCACTGTTATCGTTTAAAAATACATTTTATATTTCCGTTTCAGCGTAACTTTTAGGACTGAATTAATTAAAAATGCCTATATTGCATCAATCCAGTAATTTGCATCATTACTCAGTTACCAGCTGAAAAAAAATGATACAAACAGTTCCTATCGTATGAAGCCTTGTTTTAAATGAAGAGAACCCTCCTTTAACATCTGCATCTTTCAACTGCCTGATCCATCAGGTGCATTATCACTCTTGAGCTCAGTGAAAAACGAGGTCGTCCGTCACTGGCCTAGGTACTCTCTATTTCCGCGGCATAACGATGAATTAACGTTATGAGGTGTTCGGAAGTGGAATCCTGTCGGAACGGGAGGGAAAAGGATACGATTTCCCCAAGTTGGTAAAAACTCAGGAATATTCGGTACATTGCAATATTTTGATCATTTGCAGACTTGGGCCACTTCCTAGTTACCGGTCAGTAATGTAAAAGTAAGTATCGCGCATTGGCTATCTCGGCAGAAAACGTGTTTACCGCGAGAATAGGAGACGGACCTGTGACTGACGTATGTACCTTGTAAACTTTGTACACCGAAGTAGATAGCATATGACTGTATAAACAATTCAATTAAAACAGGAAATGAATGTGTTTTTTCTTCAGAAGTGTTTTCCGGGATCATTTCTGTAATGAATCCATGAATCTATGCTTCGCACGAACGTAACTTTAATTTTTCGCCCTTATTGAGCTAAATTAACTCGACCTGCTGTTTGTGCCCTTTGACCTCCCCGGGTCATGCATATGTAGAGTAGCTCAGGTCAGTCTGGACAAGCTGTATCAGCATACCTGGCTGTGCCTTACTCTGCATTCCTCCCTCGTGACATACAGTGGACTGTCAGAAGTTTGATGATAGTTTGTTCAACAACCTTTTTATTATTAAATCGTACTTCATAAAAACATTCACAATGGTAGGAAAATAATGATGCATTATGAAAACGATTGTACTTGTAGTATTTCATTAAAGTGACCAAACACCGTCCCGTTTTCCTCCAGACTATACAGAAGGTGGTGATGGTAAATCTGACGTAACCTTATGTTTATAGGAGGCACACAGACATAGACAGATATTGACACCGGAAAAGATTAAGGAATTCAAGATTAGGTTACCTCTAGACGTTTCCTGGAGTAGTGAACAGGACAAGGAGACAAATCATCGCTGTAAATCCCGCTGAGAGTGACGTTGACGGTGACAAGGCCACAGGACATAAAGGGGAGACCACTCTGCTGGCAGACAGCAACCCCAACGCACCAAGCCTTCCGCTGACACAGTGATGCACAGCGAAGTTTGGATGAGAGCTTGTGAGTCTCCTTGACTTTCCAGGCATAGAGAGGCTCAGGACTGTAAGTTGTGCTCGTCATAGTTATGGAGGGCAGGCTGGAGGATATTGGGGTCGTCAACAGGAGCGACATTAACAGACCGTAAAGTGGTGACACCATCATGCCTGCAGAAAGTATTCGAAACTATTGATAGCTCCACTTGATTGTTTCTGGTATAGTGCCAGAGGTCCAGAGACAGTCTCTCAATCATTAAAAGTTTACCAAACTGGGTCCAATTTGTTATCAAGGGTGTCGGCAGCTATGGCAACGTCTTCCGCCGGAGTCACAGATGCCAAGATCACCAGTGCAACAAGCCTTATTCACACATAACCCGTTACAGAAGTAGGAATGCTGCAAACACAAGCCAGCATGAACCAAAGTCCCGTTCCTTCGAAACCTGGCTCAGATTCGCTTGTCCCAGTATCTGCCTTTGCCTATTCCGAAAGCAAACATACGTATCCTCGTTAAGGGCAGCAGTTGGACGTTGCAGAGCCCTGATTGAGTAGAGGTTACTGACGCAACTTCATCGACCTAATAGTTATTTTGATCTACGCGACCATGGTTAGCGATACCGGGTTTTTATTATTTGTCGAGTGGTTTGTGAAAAGAAGAACATTAAATATCAGACTGATTTCGGCTGTCAGTTTGGTTCTGGCGTTGTTCTATGGCGGCACTAAACAGAACGGTTTTATGCCATATTGATGACTCCACAACTGGAACAGGAACTTGAGACCACTGACCAAAAGGTCTTTTCTTCTAAGAAATAATGCCACGCGGAAGTGATAGATGGCGCTGTGTTTACTCAACGCGAGCTGTAAGTGGCTCTGTGTATGAGCTTGGCGTAATATGGATTGGTATAGGCATTACATCTCATGTTAACTTAAGCACCCCTCTCAGTTTCCGTTCTTCAACACAATCAGTACTTCACTAGCCAATTGACGCTGATAAAGACAACACTTATATATGTTATAATACACTGGAAGCGTTCCTGGACCTCGTTTAATTGTATGGATGAATGGAATTCGGTCACTTCCACGACTTCCGTTGGGAGTGAAAATGGTAAAACATTTCACCCATAAACAGGATAGTGGGTTTAATGCAACAGTGTTAACGGTTAACAAGGTTTGTTATGACCCTTGTTTATAAAAAATATATCATATTTTTACAGTTATCCGACCTGATCTTTCGTGAGGAATGAGATTTAGTGACATGTTCATTCTGCACAAAACACATATTTACACCTACTTGCTTGATTTTGCACATTTGAAAAATTAACTTGTTGATCACCTGTATGTAGCAAACAAAGGTAGGGATTCAAGAATGGTAGACCAATTTTCAGTAGATTTTGTGATAGAAACGCGCGGCAGGGACACGGTAAAGAAAACATTATGATTATATTTCTGACGAGATCCGCCAAGATTCGGGTTAGAACGGATGTTCAATAACCCATGCTAGTTGTAAGTGGCGACTGATGGGTTGAGAGGTCGGGCTCGCTCACTTGGTTGACTATCTACAAATATTGGAGTTTGTGAGTGAGTTTAGTTTTACGCCGCACTCAGCAATATTACAGCTATATGGCGGCGGTCTGTAAATAATCGAGTCTGGACCAGACAATCCAGTGGTCAACAGCATGAGCATCGATCTGCGTAATTGGAAACCGATGACGTGTGTTAACCATGTCAACGAGCCTGACCACCCGATCCCGTTAGTCGCCTCTTACGACAAGCTGAGTCGCCTTTTATGGCAAGCATGGGTTGCTGAAGGCCTATTCTACCCCGGGACCTTCACGGGTCTACAAATATTGGAGTTTGAACCAGATAATCCAGTGACCAACAGCATGAGGCACGATGTACGTGACTGGTCTATGATGACGATGACGATGACGATGACGTGTCAACCAAGTCAGCGAGCCTGACCACCCTATCACGTTAGTCGTCTCTTACGACAAGCATGGGTTACTGAAAATCAATTCAATCCGGATAACCACGGGTTCTTTAAATATCAAATCTATAACGATATAAATAGATATTATTAATGCTGTCATACAAACATACCCCTCCGGTGTATTTCCGAAAATGCACATTGTTTTCAGTTTAGAGGACCGATTTCTACTATTTATCACGCTTAATATGTCTTTTGAAATCGAGGTTTTGGCAGTGTACGATTATCGCTGGGAAGTCTTCTGTCCGCAAACATCACAATCGGCTTAGTTTACATACGGGGATATCGGTTTCCACTATGGGAACGAAGACAGGGTAATGTAGACTTACTGTCCAGTAAGACATAAGAGGGATATAGGGGGGGATGTTGCGTTAGGAAGCTATAGAAGAAGGCTTCCGATGAGCTTCCCTACCACGTAACGAGAAAGGATAAAAGGCTTAAAATATCAAGAACGTTGTCACCTGTTTTGCTCTGTATGTGGGTTGCCACGACCAACCTTCCGTAGGTACTTATTACACCTGGCCTATCATTCGGAAATGCTTGTTTTGTAAGCTTAGGACGCATCATATATCGTTTAACCACCTCAACGCATACAGCATTTACCTTTGTTTTGACGAATATAACCAAGCATGACGCAGGAGTGTGTGAGTTTAGTTTTACGCCGCACTCAGCAATAGTACAACCATATGGCGGTCTGTAAATAATCGAGTCTGGACCAGACAATCCAGTGGTCAACAGCATGAGCATCGATCTGCGTAATTGGAAACCGATGACGTGTGTTAACCATGTCAACGAGCCTCACCACCCGATCCGGTTACAAGCGGACAAGCATTGTCATCTTTTATGGCAAGCATGACTTGCTGAAGGCATGACGCAGGAAGATGAAAGAAGCGATGCACGCACGCATGCACGCACACACGCATTGATAGAACACTGAGTTTAGTTTTACGACGCGCTTTCAGCAACATTCCAGCAATATCTCGGCGGTGAAAAGGGCTTCACACATTGTATCCACGCAGGGAATCGAACCTGGGTCGTCGGCGTAATGAGCGAAGGTTTTAACCACTAGGCTACCCCGACGCCCCCAATTGATAGAAGAAATGCCAATGCTTTTGACGAACATGTTTCATTGTAAACGTTATAGTTTTATGTTAAAATAGTTTTAATTTATCACACCAACACAAAAAGCAACATCGTGCCCAAGATCTTCATCGAAATCGTGAACAAAACGGCCTCTGTTACCATCACCTCTATGAGTTTTACTTTACGCCGCACTCAGCAGTATTCCAGCTATTTGTCAGTGGCCTGTAAATAATTGAGTCTGGACCAGACAATCCAGTGCTCAACATAATAGGCATCAATCTGCGCGATTGGGAACCTATGACATGTGTCAATCAAGTCAGCGAGTCTGACAACCCGACCCCGTCAGCTGCCTCTGAAGACAAGCATGGGTTATTGAAGATACATTCTAACCTGGGCCTTCACGGGTCCTGTGAGATATCAGGGTGAGCTTTCGGATCCCATTTGCAATGATTTCATCTCAATGGATGACAATGCTCTTCCTCACAGCGCAAGAAACGTCCTTGATTATCTTGCGAGAGAATCCATCATTGGGATGGACTTGCCAGTCTGCTCACCAGACCTTGATACCATTGAACATGCCCAGGACTTGCTTCAAACTCACCAAACCAAGTCCGGTATTACAAGCAGCACTTATTGAACTCGTAGAAGCCCTTTGTTCATGAATATCAAGTTTCCATAGAAACTGTTTCAGAAACCTGCCCTCAGCTTTACAAGACGTAGAGACGTGCACTAAGCAACGTTCGAAATAATCGTGGGCGGGAGCCCCAGTGCTGGTTGTTATTGTATCGCAGCCAAGCCAAGATACCTGTACCTTTAATGACATCTGTACTTTTCTGAGTAAACAGGTGTGTTAATTCTTGTTTGATAAGTTTTCATGCCATCAAAGTTCATCAGCATACATGTATTACACTTTAAAATGCTTCATGGACACACCATTATGAAAGGTGGAATTAATCACATGATTCCTAACGTTTTTTGGCTGAGTATATTTTCAATGTCCACATTATGAGATGCTGGAATAAAGCAGATAAACTCATCCTGTTTGTTTTAGCATTTATTTAGCACTGACGGACGCCTGTACAGTATTAAAAATAATATAATGATGTTAAATCTTGTTAAACGCCACGATGTCAACCGACTGGACGAAGTCTTCAAAGGCAGTGATGTTCTCCTCCAGGAAATCTGTGCCCACCTGAAAACAAATAATAAAAGAGTGAGTGAGTTTAGATTTACGCTATCAATATTCCAGCAATATCAATATTCTATCAATATTCCAGCAATTATCAATATTCTATCAATATCATGATAAAGGGTGGAGGAATGGGGACAGGCACACCACAAATTTGCCTCACACATTGTACCCATGTGGGAAATCAGACCACCTGATGAGTGAATACCTTAACCTCTAGACTGCCCTACTGATAAATGTGGTCATTCATTGGCTGACATTTTACATATTAAAATACATGTGGCAGAGACTAGTTCTCGCTTCAATGTCTCTTACTGAACACTGAACCCTGCAATTTTCTATCTACATAACAGCAGACTGTAAATAATCTTGATCAATCAAGTGATTGATGTCATGAGCACACAGGAACTCGATATTGCACTGTAGGTTAAACATAGACCATAGATCTACATATATTAATAGAGTAAAGGAGCAGCAGCTGCCATATTGGATTGTCATGCCGACATTGACTCGTTCCGACTTCAGGTCGAAATATATGCTAAGAATTCGGTGACATTTGAAACTATGCACACGTACCTCTCAATTATACATTTCCACACACATCCTGCCTGATTTCCGCGACATAACACCCATTTTATTAACTTTAATACATTCTCAAACTCGAAAATCAAACCAAAACACCTCTGGGGTGAAAGTTATCCCGCACTCGCAGCCTCTCTTCAGGCCGCTGCTGAATGGAAGTATTTATCGTATCAGTAAACAAGACGGCATGGTTTGAGAGCCAAAAGTCTTGGATGAGCTATGAATCTGACACCCAATTAGTCGTCAACAACAACAACAACAAAAATTTTAAATTTTGCGCGAATGTAATGAACTTGTTCTGGAAAAATTACTTACGTTCAGCGGACCAATGAGATCACTCAAGAGGCTGCGAATGCGGGATAACGTTCACCCCAGAGGTGTTTTGGTTTGATTTTCGAGTTTGAGGACGCATTCAAGTTAATAAAATGGGTGTTATGTTGTGGAAATCAGGTAGGATGTATGTGGAAATGTATAATTGAGACGTACATGTGCATAGTTTGAAATGTCACCGAATTCTGAGCGTACATTTCGACCTGAAATCGGAACGAGTCGATGTCGGCACGACAATCCAATATGGTAGCCGCTCCTTTATTCTATTAATATATACGATGTGCGCGTAGATCTATGGTCTATGTTTAACCTACTGTGCGATATCGGGATCCTGTGCATGAACATCAATACAATAACATGCATCCATCTAGTTAACAGGCCTTGCACCTGACCCTATCAGTAGACTTTGACCACATGCAAGGGTTGCTGAAGATCATATCTAACCCAGATCTTCTCAGGTCTATGGTTCATGGATACATTGGGTGAACCCATGATATAAACCCACAATCATGGATACATTGGGTGAACCCATGATATAAACCCACAATCATGGATACATTGGGTGAACCCATGATATAAACCCACGATCATGGATACATTGGGTGAACCCATGATATAAACCCACAATCATGGATACATTGGGTGAACCCATGATATAAACCCACAATCATGGATACATTGGGCGAACCCAGGATATAAACTCACAATCATGGATACATTGGGCGAACCCAGGATATAAACCCACAATCATGGATACATTGGGTGAACCCATGATATAAACCCACAATCATGGATACATTGGGCGAACCCAGGAAATAAACCCACAATCATGTGTACATTGGGCAAACCCAGGATATGAACCCACAATGATAGGATTCTGGTAACACAAATGCTAACCAATGGTTCATCACAGCACACTGCGATATCTCAGAGGACTTGACCAATCATGTGATAGGTGGAACATAATGAATAGCCATTGTTAATCATTACCATGGTTACCCCATGTAATCTCCACTTAGTTACTCCATCACCTTACCTTGTCATCTTCCACTACACACATGATCTGCAGTTTGTTGATTCCATAGCCAACTGGAACGAGTTTGGCTGAAAAATACATACAGACTTGCTTGACCTCCTAGAATGTGTTCAATGGATGACACCACCAAAACAAGCCTTGAATATAAACATCTGACTTATATGACACCTTACTTGTGACAACACTCACATGACCCACAACAGCTGACAATACACGATCCCAACAGGTGACAACACTTACATGACCCCAACAAGTGACAACACTCACATGACCCCAACAGCTGACAACACTCACATGACTCCAACAGGTGACAACACTCACACGACCCCAACAGGTGACAATACTTACATGATCCCCACTTGAGTCCATCTGTTTCGAGAGATCGAACCCTTTGCTCGAGTTCCTTCATGTCTGTCTCATCATCCCATGGTTTCACTTCCATTATGATGTTGCTCTTGGCGATGAGAACAGGCTCTAAGAACAGGAGCAGGCTGTTAGCAGATACTATTCAATCATGTGGACATACATTTTTTTTAGCTTGTTTTTCAATACTCTCGTCTGGACAAGACGATCCAGACACCAGTGAGTGAGTGAGGTTAGTTTTACATTTTGGTAAGTCAGGGTACAATAGCTGATGCTGTAAGTAATAGTAGCTGTTTCCTCTTAGGTTTACGCAGTTGTTTTTTTATTTGTAGCAACATATCTTTCACGGTAGCAACTAACTAGGAACATTCATGCATTACTACGCACAGATCATACATACACCATTCACACTTTAAACCAATGTTTGGAAGAGAACTCAGGTCTTCCCTGTGCCAACGGTTTAACCACTAGGCCACCCAACTAACACACATGCTGTAAATTATCAAATGCCCACTTAATTTCCCCATCTAAATGCTTCACCAGCTGATGTATTTCAGTCACCTTAAACATGTGTAATGATTTGGAGCATTTATGTTGACAGGTTTGCAGAAACAGAACCTCACCAGCTGCTTTATTTGTTTTGTAAATAATCTGAATCCCTGCAGTCCACTTTGAACTTTGTTTTCAACACATTCAGGATTACAGCTTCAGGATAAAGACATGAGGATCTCTATTTGGATGCCACAAACTCACTCTTTGCCTTCCTTGCAGCATACTCAGCTACACGTCTCTTCTTCTCAGCTTCAAACTCTGCATCTGCTTCATCATCAGATCCAAACATGTCAATATCATCGTCATCATCATCATCTGCAACAGGCTTCTTGGATGCCGCAGGCTCTGAACTGCTGCCACCGTATGTGCTAAGGTCTTTCTTCTGGCCAGGAAAACTATGGGAGCAAGCAAGTGTGATAATGCTCCTATTACTATTGGTAGGAAGGACAAGCAAATTTTGTACATACATTTCATTGATCCATAACCTACATATACATACTGTTCCAGCAAAAGTCACTTAAATACTCTTTCCCTTAATTTCTTAATCTGGGGTTCAAAAATCACCTGAAGCCTGGGACAAGTCAGTTTTCATTTCGGACAATCAAATAATGGTTTCAAACTGCAAATAAACTTGGATTTCATGTCATATCTGCTCATAATGTAGCTAATACATTTTGAATTATAAGTAATTTAGAGCTATCATTTTTTTAAAATTTGTCACTCTTCGATATATAGTCAAGTAATCAGGACAAGTGGAAAATTGGTAAGGACAAGTTACTTTCTTGAAGTCACTTGCCCTGTGGCAAATGGCTTTTTAAAAAAAATTTGAACCCCTAATTATGTGAAAAACATTTTGAGATTTGGCTGTTCAAATAAGTGAATAATGTGGTCATTTGCTTTCAAAGATGGACGTGACTTAGTTATTAGTTTCCTGCTATTCAGTTAGTACTTTACCTGTTTCGGTCGTTGCCGTAAGAGGCAATGTGGTTGTACCATCGAAGGGCGTGAGGAAGACTGGCCCCAGGTGCCCCAGACAATGCAGAGAATACAACATTGTCAGCCTGAGATGGGGTGTAACTGGAACCCAACAAAAACAAAATATCAGAATTCCACAAATAAACGTCACATCTTCCCTTAAAAAAGGAGGAAAAGTCAAACTACTTACCACAGAAACACTGGTAAATACATCAAGGAGGTTCTACAAAGTGTCACGCAAGCACAACTAACGTACGTCAAAATACAGTTTAGTACTATTGCTGTCTTCATTGTTACCTGTGTAAAAAGATGTGTCAATACTGTGATAAATGTATCTGTAACTGGAAGCCTATACCCAAGTAAAATGCATATTTGTATTCAGTTGCTATCTTCATTGTTTCACCTGTTTTGTAAGTAAGATGTGTTTATTGTAATAAATGTATCCGTAACTGGAAACAGTCTATGCCTGAGTAAAATGCATATTATTATTCCCACAGATAAATCAGCCCTTCTACCAGCTGAATTGGAAACTGACAACTGAATGGAGACTCTGATTACAGTTTTTACTAGTAGAATCGGCGAATCATGATTTTGTGTGTATTCAATTATGAGAAAATGTGACAGATGCCTTAGTCCTTTGGTCACTGTGAATATCCTCGATTATTTCATACAGTTAGACCACCACTTTCAAGGAAAGTATGGACGAGTATGTATGAACACTCAACAAAATATTTCCACTATCAATACACCCAGCCAGTGAAGTGTAGTGAAACTGGAAAAAATATGAGATCCTGTCACCAATTAAAAGGAAAATGACACAACTTAAAATAAGTAATCTCAAAATTTCAGTTAGTTAGACCAAGATCCAAGGTGTCAAATTCACTTCATTGACAAGGATTAGACTGATGCTCATGCTGTTAATCACTGGATTGGTATACTGACCAACGCCACTGGGATGGAATTTTGCACAGCGTGGTGTAAAACTAAACTAACTTCTTCATTGAAAAGGCCTAATGTTATTTCTGCAAAGTCATAAAATTATTGCAGCAATTTAATATGATTTAGAATTAACAAATAACATATTATTCAACATGTGGAAGTTCTAATGACCCCTCATTTAGATTCTGTGTCCGATCAGGATCCGGATCTATAAGGTGCTTATCTTTTCCTCTTTTACTTAACAAATGTTGCTAACAAGCAAAAATAAATTGAACAGCACAAAGCATCTTCCAGTGTCATAAACAGCTGGGCCTGTCAAGGGGGGGGGGGGGGGGGGAAGAGTTCCTTCCATTCCACCATATTCTTTCTTGGACAGATTAACACTAACAGAGGTAACATAAAGTGGTTCAAACCTTTATACTGTCCTTAATTTGAACGCTTTTAGATATTTTTGGGTCCTCTAGTAATCACGCTAATTGTTGTGTTATGTTTTGAAAAGAGTTCTAGAATGTATCAATTTATAGACATTATCTGGGATGGTGGAACGGTGGGAGCTCTTGCCGGCCGGAGTCCATTCTTATTCAGCTTCATCTGCAATGGCCGGTCGGGAAATATTTTGCTTAACGACCCAAGACAATGCACACGTAAATCAGTGTCACTGATAAGAATATTTATAAAATACCAAAGATTACAAAAATACAACTATTGTGATCCTTAACATTTACTAGCATTATAAGTAGAACAGGAGTGAGGTATTCATCTTGCGTTGACATGTCATCATTTGGTTATACATGGGAACACTCATGTCACAGGTGACTGAGTACATCGAATAAAGAAACTCAACGTCAAATATAGCTTACCCTTCAATATAACTGCGGTCTGCGAGGTATTGGTTCAATGCCTCTTGGCCAGCCGTCGATTTTAGGTCCCCGAAACCCATCTTGTGTAAAGGTTTTCAGCCAGAAAGAAAACGTGGTCCGTCTCGTGGGAAGACCGGAAGTAAAAGACCGCTAACCTGGAGTGCGCAGTAAATGACATATTGTTTGGTAGAAATATTATGTTTGCGTTTACTGTCAGAAAAGCAACAAAATTAGAACAATAACAAAGAATCATTCATATGTTAAATATCACGAGAAACTGATAACACCTTTTCCGCAGAATATGTTGTTGGAGTGAAAAGATTACGCGGTGAAACGAAACTAGATGCGATGTAGACGAATAGTGTACTCAAACACTTGGGTTTTTTTCACCGCATTTCCAATTTTTAAGGATACTTTCCAAAATGATATGGAGGAATCTCGATCAGATAGATTTATTCATCAGATTTTAAGCTTATTCGCAGATGCAGGTACCACATAGATCAGACGTGAAAGCGTTTGGTGAAGTGTTTATTATTTCTAATTTTCATTCAACAGATGCCATAGAAGTTAGTTCTGGAAGCTGTATTTTGCGCCTTCTCTCAGGTTTCATCCATTTAATAGGTAGAATTATAAATGTTGTTAAACCAATTCCCGATTCGGATATCATTCCATACTTTTAACTCGCATCACAGGGCGCTGCCATATTTGTGTCATTGAACAGGCTTTCGCTCGCAGGGGTCGTTTCGAGGGTAGGAGCTTGCGTGGTTATGCAATCCTTTTCATAATTGATGGTTTCATTAAATCAGTTTTCGGAAAGAAATTAATCTCTCCCTGTCTTCGTGGTTTAATACGACCTCAAATTCTTCAAACTGTTTAAATATTATGCATATGCGACCAAGCCTACTTCAAACCATGCGATGCAGGCCTTCTTACAATCTTAGTTTTATTTCCGAAGTTGATAATTTTGCTTTGAATATTCATAGAAATGACAGTGCATATAACATTCAGTGAACTCACTAACAGACCCAATAGGGCAAAAGTATACAAAATATAGATATATTTTTGCTTAAAGTGAAAGACAAGTTAGTAATTCGGGAAAACTTGTTTTAACTTTAAGGCGTCGCCGTTGACATGGTACTACAAACAGCTTATCTATAGTGTGGTCAAACATTTGCCTTCTTAACGGAAGTCCATGATGTAGAGCATTAAGTATAATAAAGAGAATGCAAGCTACTATCATTATTGTCCTTGGCAGATTAATTTTTCATGAAAAAGATATTTGTAATTGAAGGGCATTTCAAGGCTGAGCACAACCTAACTCTATCTTTATGATGCCCATTACAGGAACTCGCTAATCATTCTTCTGTGGGAAGAGGCATTTATCAATAACACTGACAACCTTCACACATCCTTAAGAATAAATTGTCAGTGTCTTTCAAATCACAGTTGGTGTTCTTTTAATGAATGTTCCATGGACATTTGGGGTAGAACAGGTCTTCAGCAACCCATGCTTGCCACGAAAGGCAACTATGTGGCTTGCTGACTTGGTTGACACATCATCGGTTCCCAATTAAGATGCTCATACTGTTGATCACTGGATTGTCTGATCCAGACATCATCATTTACAGATCGTTGACATATAGCTGGATTATTGCAGAGTGTGGCATAAAACTAAAATCACACTCACTCACTCACAATTTTAATGACTGGTGTTATTTTCTGTTTTCAGCGTGACCTGCTGACTGATCAGGATGCTGCCTCTGATGCCCGTCAGGAGGGTGCTGTCGGCACACAACCTGCTGAGGCATGCATGTAAGTATGAGTTGATTGCAATTTTCATGACCAGAGGTACAGCTAAACTGCCTATGTGTGTAAATTATGCAAATGAAAGCTCAATTCCTTTTATGTCTATAGCATAATAGTATGCTTTATTTTTGGAAATTCTGAATAAATGTGATCGTACAGTAATGTGCACACACAAAAATGTCACATCTTGCATACTGGTGGATAGGTAAATAACTTGGGTATATTGTAAGGTTCTAATGCAGGACATGAACTTCACAACTTGCAATCTTTCTTGCTGTTTTTCACATTGCAGATCAAATATGAATAACAAACACTAACATTTAAACTTTATTAGATTTTTAGAATTGCAAAAAATAGTGGAAAATGGCAAAATACCCAGTAGGCTTTGAGTGAAGTGAGTACAATTTATTTGCTTACTGAAAGGAAAAAAGAAGATACCCCATTGAGAGAAAAATGAGATGGCCATGACTCAGTGACCCAAAATGTTATCTTTAGCTCAGTCATGACTGAAGTGCTGAATGAACATGGACATAGCTTGTATTTTGAGCATGTCATGTATTTTTTTGAGAAAGTCTTTGCAGATTGTTTGTCATGACAGTACTATCAGTTTGAGTGAACAGGGCATTTCCAAAGTGGAGTGAAATCTAACTGTGAACATGATGAATTTGTGATGGAAGGAATAATAAGTAGACGCTCTTGGTAATGATTGGCATTTTCAGTTTTCATTCTTCTTGTTGCAGTGCGAGCTAACTCGACAGGTGCCCCTGAGAAAATAGAAGTATTTGTAGATGATAAAAGTGTGATGGTAGAACCAGGAATCACAGTGCTGCAGGTATGGGATGTCTTTTTGGAAGTGGAACTGGAAGTAGAATGCCAGTCACCAGAAATTAAATTTAGTCAATATTCTCATGACCAATCTTACCATGTTTATCCTGGATATGATACAGAATGTGTGGCCAAGTAAATGAATGAGTTTAGTCTAAAGCAGCTCTCAGCAATATTCCAGCTATGTGGTGGTGTCTGTAAATAATAAAATCTGGACCAGGCAATCCAGTGATTAACATTGTAGTAGGGGTAATAGTAGCAAGAGCTAATGACCCAACCAAAGCCTTATTGTTTTAAAACCCCTATTCCCTATAGGGGTTTTAAAACGCTTTCAAGAAATGTCTCTACAAAGCCTTATTTAATAAATAAGGCTTTGGTTGGGTCATTAGCTCTTGCTACTATTACCCCTACTACAAACATTAATAACAAGATGAATACTGATCTATGGAATTGGGATATGATGACCTGTCAACCCAGTCAGTGAGCCTGACCACCCAATATCGTTGGTCACCTCTTGCAACAAGCATGGGTTACTTGTGGCCAAGCCATCACAGAAGCATCGCAATTTACTCTGCAATTTACAGAGTTGTGCCCCTTTTGCAGACCAGGATAGATGTTACATTATGTTCCTTTGTTTATAAATGCCATACTGATGTTTATAGATATCAACAAAGATATGAGATCTTTGATGTATATCACACATTCTATCCTCCCTTCCTCATACAGCTTATAATCCCATCTGAGAAATGTTTTTAGA
Source organism: Haliotis asinina (assembly GCF_037392515.1). NCBI lineage: Eukaryota > Metazoa > Mollusca > Gastropoda > Lepetellida > Haliotidae > Haliotis > Haliotis asinina. The sequence goes on along the minus strand of NC_090290.1, from coordinate 44,123,239 downwards.
AACTCATTTCAAATAAATGTTGGCTTGTGTGAAGTGCAGTGTTGAGTTTCTTGTTGCAGGCCTGTGCTGAGGGTGGTGTGGAGATTCCTCGCTTCTGCTACCATGACCGTCTCTCCATCGCTGGGAACTGCAGGATGTGTCTGGTGGAGGTGGAAAAGTCGCCCAAGGTACTTCCTGCTTTTGTGTTGGATGTACAATGACCCTAATTGCCCATACTCACGGGTGCTCGACTGGGATGTATTTATAAGTATGACCTATATACAGAACATACACAAAGGTTGGCTCGGTTTTGGTCTGACAAACACTTCCATCGTGTGGCTGTTGAAAATACTGGGCAATTTTTACTCTGTTGACCACTGCAAAGTACCTTGCATATCACTAACCTAATGATTTTATTTCCATTTAAAGCTTTCAATAATTTTACAGGCCATTCTTGTACGAAGTCAGAGCATATGCCCTGATGTTAACAAATATCAGGTAGTAGTAGAGGGAGTCTCTGATTGGATGATATAGATGCACGTTGAAAGAAGTGGGAATAATGGAAGATGCTATCCAATCAGGCAGCCAATTTGCTTCGATTTACTGTCACACCTTTCTACATGTTATGTATATAGGCCATACTTATAAATACATTTGAATCAAACACCTGTGCCCATACTCTAGCAGTAACCCTCTGCAGCACAATGACACCTTTTCTGTGTGTTTGTAGCCGATTGCCTCGTGTGCGATGCCAGTGATGAAAGGAATGAGGATCAAGACAGACTCACCTGTGACCCGGAAGGCCAGGTAAGCAGCTTGCCACAGCCATGAAAAGTAGTTACAGAAAAGTAGTTACAGAAAAGTAGTTACAGAAAAGTAGTTACAGAAAAGTATGCAGACTATAATGATGACTGCATGGTTATTATGTGTGGCCAGCTGGATGTGTCTGTATCTGATCAGACTGCATTGTGAATCACCAGTTTCTGTGGCCCAGATCTGACATTTGTGAAATGTGTTTGTTCATTGAGATCTTAAGCTTGTTTCAGCTTTGTTTATTAGTTTTTTGGGACGAGGTATCGCTTGAATTTTGTTAACCAGAGTTAATTTGGACCTCTTGGGCTGGGGTTGGTTTTATTGATTGGTTTACTGATACCTAGGGATGGTGGTCGAAATAGGAATAAAATTGAAAATAGTTTAAGTGTTTGTCGTAACATTTGAGTATGTAGGTTTAAAAAACACATCCAAATTTTGACATTGTAAGACAAGAGTAATTATGGTGAATCCGTGTGTGACTGCGTTTTTTACACTCTAATAATCTGAAAAAGATATTGACATCACCTGTAGAATGCGGTTACCTCACTATTACAATCAATGTAGGGTTTTCATTCAGAGTTACCCCCTTCCATACTGGTTCCGGTTTCAGGTTATTGATTCATAGTCATGAATGTGATTTTTCTTCAAGTGAATTATTTATTTCTGAACCATTGCTGATAGACAACTGATTTTAATGTTGTTGATGTCAGTCGAAGTTTTTTTATCAAACCCCCCTTAACGAAACACACTTCTCATTGAAATTTTACTTTTATTTGCCATTGTCCAAAAGTAAGTTTTGTGTATCTGCAAACCAATTAATACAAAAATTTTGGCATTTTGGATAAAAGGGACAAGTTAGCTTGCAGTCAGTATACTGTCACTCCTGCCCAAACTGTTTGGAATATTGGGATGAATGCAAATGGACCATGTACCTGTAGAAATGGAACACATACCTGTAATTCATCAGCCTGAACACTTTCAATTATGTTGCTATTTTGTAGTAAGAGATGACTAATCGGTTGTCAGGCTTGCTGAATTTTTTGACACTTGACATCCTATCACATTTGCATGGATCGATGCTCATGCTATTGATAACTGCATCCAGATTCGATTACTTACGGACTGCCATATTATTGCTGGAATATGTCTGAGTGTGGTGTCAAGCAAGAAAAAAGAAAACCCCAAAACAATGCATCTACATTTGCACGTTTTCACAGTTTTCATGTTGCATCTCTGTATAAGATGAGTCATTGATCTAATCCACAGAGAGGGTGTGATGGAGTTCCTGCTGGTGAACCACCCCCTGGACTGTCCCATCTGTGACCAGGGAGGAGAGTGTGATCTGCAGGTGAGTACAACATACTTAAGTAGTTGACAGATTGAATATTGGGCCTGTAAGTCGCATGAGGTGCTACTACCTGTCCTAAGTTGGTTCCCAAGCGACAACATACGATGTGCGTGTCTGGGCCCAGCCTACTCCAGTACCACATTTCTGGTGACCACATATTCAAGAGCCAGTTCTGGTTCCAAATTGTGTGACTGCCAAATATGACTTTTCAAGAACAGATGAAGTCAACAGCCATGCTTTGCTGTTGCAGCTGTAGACAATCACAATAATCAACTAATTTGGTTATGGTTAAATTTGAAATTTGTTATTCGTGCAGGGATTTGGAGAGGAGATTTTGCCAATGGGCCATTTTCAGGATTATTAGCCTTCTTCTGAGTTTAGAATGGGCCACTGACTTTCTATCAATAGTGAACTTTTAATGTGTTATTATCTATTTTAATGTGCAAAATGGCATATGGCCCCTGCCCTTCCTAATCCCTGTTCCTGGAAGAATTATCAGTTCCTTATTGTCAACTGAGTGACAATCCAGAGAAAAGGTATAAAACGTCTGTCACTGAAAACACTAAGGTCTAGCAGGCCCTGTAATATAACAAGCCGTCATCATGTTCTCATGAATGGAATGTCTACCTTGATAGTGGAGGGCTCAATTACCATCTGTCATGTCTGTCACTCTGCTGTTGAATTTATTGTATACTCTAAATTTGTTGTGTTAGGTTTGGGGAATGAAGTGTTGACTAGGGGTGAAACGGTACACTCTCACCATGGTATGGTATGTATTGCGGTACAAAATAAATCAAATAAATTAACACAACACATAAGAACTGGATAGCAAATGGCAAGTGATCCTCCACGCAATCATTGGTATTGTTTACAATAACATGCATACCAGATATCGTGCAAGACGACTCAGGTTGATGACAGTTTAGCCCCATGTTCACATGTCTATATATAACACTTAACTTGCCCTGGCACGTCATCATATTCATAGATGACCAGTTGTTGAAACTTATCGAAGTGTAATATGAAGTGTATGAAGTGGATTGTTTTGTTATTTTAGTATAAGTGAATTGTTGCTGCTGATAATTTTTTTTAATATAGAAATGACACTGATATGAGCTGCAAAGTTAAACACTGATTTTTCAGTATATCGTCTTGTAATCAAATACTGTGGATCCACTACGAGGGGATATCAAAAAGTTCCAATTATCACCAAGACTCATTCAGAGTACAAACTGTATTTTGTTTTCGTGTCCTTATGACTTTTCTACATAACCATCATGAAAGGCTAGTATGCTTGTCGTAAGAGGCGACAAACGGGATCGGGTGGTTAGGCTCGCTGACTTGGTTGACACGTCATCGGTTCCCAATTGTGCAGATTGATGCTCATGGTGTTGATCACTGGATTGTTTGGTCCAGACTCGATTATTTACAGACCGCCGTCATATATCTGGAATATTGCTGAGTGTGGCATAAAACTGAACTCACTCACTCCCTCAACTTCCCGCAGGGTGCCGTTTTACCTCTTAGTGTTGCCAACTGACATTTGTTTCATATGATGTGATTTGTATGGTTGTTTTCAGGACCAGTCAATGGCTTTCGGGAGTGACAGAAGCAGATTCACAGATACTCACTTCACTGGCAAGAGGTGAGACTTGTACCAACGATTAATAGTTCAGAACATATTCTTTGTTTTGTCCATAGTGAAGTCTTTTCTTTGTCTGGTTACTTGGGGCAGTGGGGTAGTCTAAAGTTAAAGCTTTCACTTTTCATGATGAATGCCTGGGCCCCGTTTCACAAAGCTCTTGTAAACTTAAGATCTCGTAGCCATTCTCGTAGCATTCACAGCTCCTGTACTATAACGCTGGAGGTACGAATGCCCATGCAGGCATGTTGCTTTAATCTTGAATATGGCCTTAAACCCTACTGGAACCATTAAGGTCCCAGGGTAGAATAGGCCTTCAGCAAGCCATGCTTGCCATAAAAGGTGACTGTGCTTATAGTAATAGGCGACTAACGGGATCGGGAGGTCATGTTTGCTGACTTGGTTGACACATGTCATCGGTTCAAAGTTGTGCAGATCGATGCCCATGTTGTTGATCACTGGATTGTCTGGTCCAGACTCGATAATTTGCAGACTGGCGTCATATTGTTGGAATATTTCTGAGTGTGGCATAAAACTAGACTCACTCACTCACCAAACCCTATTGCTTGTTGGAATTTGGGGTAAGAAGAGAGAGTGATGACAAATTCACTAGCCAATCGGGCCAGTGTGTATGGTGATTTACTGACCCTACTACATTTTTACTAGTCACAGGACAGCAGGCCATCCGTTATTTCACACACTGCAAAGGTAACAGGTGGTCAGGAACAGTCAGTTGGTTGATGGCATATAACTTTCTCCAACTGCAAGGATTTATGTTCACAATATTAATCACTGAATCATGTGAATTATCTGATCCAGACTCAGTAACATAGTGACATCATTTGGCTGTAAAAATACTGATTGGCTTTAGTAGCAGAAAACAAGCTTTTTCAGCTTGTAGGTTAATTAGTCTCCTGTATTAAGATGTCGTCATATGTCTGTTTTGTTGAAATTCCAGAGCTGTTGAAGACAAAAATGTTGGCCCCTTGGTGAAGACAATTATGACCAGGTGTATTCATTGTACAAGGTGTATCAGGTGAGAAGCAGTATATACTGGTCTCATTGCAATCCGATCTCTACTATGATATGATACCTCTCTGTTTCTAGGACACCAGGCCCATGAAGGATCTGGGGTAGAATAGGCCTTCAGCAATCCATGCTTGCCATAAAAGGCAACTATGCTTGTCGTAAGAAGCGTCTAACAGGATTGGGTGGTCAGCTTTGCTGACTTGGTTGACACATGTCATTGGTTCCCAATTGCGCAGGTCAATGCTCATGTTGTTGATCACAGGATTTTCTGGTCCAGACTCGATCATTTATAGACAGCCACCATATACAGTATGGTTCAAAATTATTGAGAATAGCTAAAGCATTTCATATTATTAAACGAGAACAAATCAGATAAACTTGAATGTATTGTGAAAGTGAACTGACCTTTTCATGTTGTGTAGGTAACAATTTAATATTTTATCAAGTCTCCTTGAGCTTCACGGCACAGTCTAAGACGGGTAGGCATACTTCCTATCAGAAAGGTTAGTGTCTCGTGAGTTATGCTGTCCCAGTATCGGACCACTTCTCTCTTCATGTCTTCAATTTTTGTCAACCCCTTTTGATTCACACATTCCTTCATCATCCCCCAAATGTTCTCAATGGGATTTAAGTCAGGACTATATGCAGGAAATGGTAATGCAGTCACATTTTTCTCCTGAAACCACTGCTTGGCATGTTTTGCGGTGTGTTTAGGATCATTATCTTGCTGCAAAATCCAGTCATTTCCATAAAACACATGTGCACTTGGAAGGAGAAAATTATCTAATATGTTAGTGTAGCGTTGACTTGTCAGATTTCCCTCAAACACACACAGCGGGGTCGTTCCTAATAAGGATATCCCTCCCCATACATGAAACTTTGGGCTGTATTTAGGTCGTCGATACAACGGTGCTGACGCAGACTTTGTCCATATTTTCACATTATTGGGATATACCCATACTGAGCTTTCATCAGTAAAAATCACATTTTCCCAGTCAAAGTTTTCATGTGCCAAACACCACTCAACACGCCTGTCTTTATGTTCTTGTTTCATGAGAGGAGAAGGAATTCCAGTCTTTTTCTCCCACCCAAGATCAATCAAATTTCTTCTAACTGTAGATTTTGATACAACTGTTGATCCCCTTTCTATCATTTCATACCTGATGTTGGAGATGCTTGCCCTTTGCTTTTTAGACGCTAAAATTCCCAGCCGGACGCGATCTGAGAAGTCCAATTTTCTGGGTCTCCCTGCTCCTTTCTGGTGCCCAAAATCCTTTCCCTCTTTAAAATTCTTCCTAATCCTATACACAGTAGAAAAAGGAGTTCTTGTTCTCTCTGCCAATGTATTTACATCATCAATTCCTTGATTACACAACTCAAAAATCAACCTTCTTTTATCTTCAGCAGACATTGTTGACAGTGCTGAGGAAAATGACGTCTGCTACAAATTCAGGGGAGGTAACTCTAATTGTACTATACTCAGTAGGCCAAGATGAGTTACCTCCTTTATACCATTACTTAGTTTTAAGTATCAGTGAATCAGTTGAGGTGTTAGGATAGCTGAAAGTAAGAAGAAAAATTCTCAATAATTATGAACCAGACTATAGCTGGAATATTGTTGAGTGTGGCATAAAACTCACTCACTCACTCACTCACTCACTGCTGACTGACCTGCAGCTGAAGATAGAAGAGATTTTCAGCTAATCTGTAGTTGAAGATAGAATAGATCTGCAATTGAAGATAGAATAGATTTGCATCTGAAGAATAGAATAGATCTGATGCTTATTATGGAATTGATCTGCAGCTGAAGATAGAATAGATCTGTAGCTCTCACCTAAATAAGCAGGGCTGTAGCTTGTCATGTACTATTGATGCAGATGAAAATACTGTTTTATGGTGTTATGGTAGTTTTATGAGTGAATCTGTGACAATCTAGTCGTTTTACTGGTTTTTGCTAACAGGCAAGTACATTAACTAACTCTGTTGTTATTCTTTTACAAATTTACAAGTTTCATAGTCATGATATGGCTGGAATATTGCCGATATTACTTACAATGGTAAGACATTGGTCAAGCGATTTAAGGTGCTCCAGTGAGCTTAAGGTGATGGGATTGAGCCCATCTGTGACTTGGTGTATAAAACCTATGAGTCAACTTTGTGTGCAAACTCTTTCAGTGTTGTCATAATGCCTAGTGTACAGTACACAATCCTCTGCACTTAAAAGAACCCACAAATCTGCTGGCATGTCGTATGCTGATGGTGGCCACATGAATACGTGCAAACATCTAGTTATGGGTAGAGCAACGTGCAGTAAAACGAGGACCAGGTACTGCCACTGTGTCCCTGTTCACCCAGCTCTGAATGGGTACCTGATGAGAAAGCCACATTAACTTGGTGTGCCTAGTAGGCTGCAAGAGTTGTATGCTCCCCTGGGTGTTGAGATTGAAAAACTACAATGTGCTGTTGAGATTGACATTCAATAATAAAGGGGATAAAACAAAGCGCCCTTGAGCAGTCGAGCTCAGCTGGATATTGATGGTATGCAAATACCATATAATGATAAATAATAAAAACTCAGTCGCTCATGCTGACTTAAACACTGATTCCTGATGTAGATGACTCTACCTTCAGGTTTGCTAGCGAGGTAGCAGGAGTTGATGACCTAGGCACAACCGGTCGGGGAAATGACATGCAGGTCGGCACATATGTAGAGAAGATGTTCAAGTCTGAATTGTCTGGCAATATCATTGACCTGTGTCCAGTAGGGGCTCTCACGTCCAAGCCGTACGCCTTCACAGCAAGACCCTGGGAGACAAAGTGAGTGACAGATTAGCAAATCCTAGATGAAAAAAATGACAGATTCATGAGATCACGTTTTCAACATGCTTAGAATTAAACCATCACCAAAATTTCATCCTGGTCTCAGGACTTAAGTAATATTTTTGAGACTTTATTTCCACTCCTGAAGATTTCACATTGGTCTTGTTCATAAGTGTGTGGAAAGGCAACTGATTATTGATCCAAGGTGGTTTCTGACCTGGTATGATTCACTTTTGTATATATGAATCATGATGAATTGAACTGTATCCGTCTGTATATTTAATTCTTTATTCATGGTCACTAGAATGAAATATGAACTATTTTGTTGCTTGTCTTATTGAGATTTTTAAAATGGACTATGCTGAAGCATGCACCTGTGTGCAACTTACATCATTTGGCCAACGCCCGTTACAGCACTGTCATTGATCTGTACGCAGCGTTGGTTACATTGTATTGTTTTTAGATCTGCATAAACAACCAAACGTAATGCCATGGCATGCTTTTATTTTACTTCATTGATGTACAAAGTATTCATAAATAAATGTTCGTATTTGTTTCTATATTTTCGTACAGCATATTGTGATAGCCTCATAGCAGACCTAATGGTTTTAGTGAAAGGAATCTCAAGGTCAGCTGGACATAGATCTGTTTGTCTGATTCTTGTAAGCATTCCGAGATAAATTTGAGGAACTCTGGGAACTTGGTGGAGAAATGGTCAAGTTCTTCGTTCCCCCTTGGACAGATAGTACAGTACATTTAGATGTGGCCTTCATGAAACCAGAAACATTAGATTTATGGATACAGTGAGACCCCGGATACCCAGATCCCAGATATCAGGAAACCTCGCTTCTGCTCAATTTTCATAAAGAAACAATCCCTTACATTATAAGAATGACTGTATAACAGATATGCAGTTTCTGTTTCTGAATGGAAAATTTTTCAAAGCAAGCTCCTAAATCAATACAGAATTGACTTGCTAATCGGCATGAAGCTTTGGTCTTCACTGACCATAAGAAGTGAAGCGCAAGAGTCTTGTCTTGACATGTGACAGGGTCTGCCAACCTGGATTGGTAGTGATTAGTAGGTCTATTTGACATAGAGTGAATTCCAGTTGTCATATCAAAGTGAACATGCTTTTAAACTAGAAGTGCATGTTCTCAACTGTTTCAACATCAAAGCCAAGATGACAGATATCCAGATATTTAGGTATCTGGACGATCTATGCAAAAACGAATGTGTCTGGATATCCGGGGTTCAAGGGTTTCACCACAGTGATCAATTTCTTTTCAGCTGTTTGTGTTTGTGACATGTAATAGTGTATATTCTGGTGTCTAGTTATCAAGTTGCTGTGTTTGTATGTGTTTTTTGTTTTGTGATTTTCAGAAAAATTGAGAGTGTAGATGTGATGGATGGTTTAGGCAGTAACATCGTCGTCACCATGAGGACGAATGAAGTGATGAGAATCGTTCCTCGCATGAATGAGGTCAGTTTGCTGATTTTGTAAGAGGGGCTTTGATAACCAGGGGTCCGTTTCACAAAGCCATCGTTGCACTGTGACAGTCGCAGGTCTTTGTTAAAGTATGGGAGTTACGATCACCTTAGCGTTACCACACTTTTGTGAAATTGGGCCCTGGAGCGCAAGTATGTGATGGTTAACAAATATATCGATGCATTCATAATACTTGCTGCCAATACAAATTGTGATGCATATTTATTTGTGTCAGTTTATGTTGTAGTTCTGTATTAATTTACATTTGAATACTTAAAGGAATACTTAACAGCACAGATAATTCAAATGATTTTGTTGGTATAGTTTAACCTACGTACATTTTAGTGAACAATTTTATGATCTTTATTTTCTGCTAAAGGTCTGTAGCCTACGAACAATTTACTGAACAATATTGTGATCATCATTTTCTGCTAAAGCACTGTAACCCATGTACAGTTTATTGCACAATTTTATGATCATTATTTTCTGCTATTGCACAAGATGTATAGTTTTATTCTTACTTCCATGAATGCCGGCAGGTATTGTCTAAGGTAGGCAAAGCATTAAAGCTTGCTAATCCTTAAACAATGGGGTATTATGGGGGACAGCTCCTATCTTAGGGTAGTGAAATTCAGAAATTCCTGAAGTGAGCAAGAGTTCAAATCTTTAAATCTGCTCTAATCTTTTTGTGTTGACACGAATTTGTCTGAAAATACGTGTTTGATTTGATTGAAATATGTGAAAATAGGTGTATGTGAAATTTGACGTAACATTTCATGCAATTTATTCAAATTTATACCCACTGAAATTCATATTGAGGACACTGAGGAGACTGTCAGAGTTAATGTAAACTCCCAGTGTGATTTACACTTGGATGTATTTACAACTACAAGTTGCATCAAGTGTCAGTTAAAATATTGAAATTGGAAAGTACAAATTTCCTAAATGATAGTATGTAGTGATAAATAATGATGTTGAAGGTCAACACATCTACTTGTTTCAGGCTATCAACGAAGAATGGATCTCTGATAAGTCCCGGTTTTCGTATGATGGCCTGAAGCGCCAGCGCTTGACGTCACCCTATGTGAAGAATGCTGAAGGGAACCTCGTGGCCACAGACTGGGAGAACGCTTTCATCAGTGTGGCACAGAAGGTAGAACACCTCTCAAAGTTGGGGCATATCGGTACTGTTTTGCTAACGTTTAGGGTTTAACAAAGTGGTGCCCTTCTTAGACCTGTATTGCTTCAGTCTGTCCTCCGACACCAAGCCAACATAACATGATATTTGTCTTAAATGTAGTTCACAGCAGCATTGAATCAAACTCTAGCAAGAGGCAATAAAATATGGTAACTGGTACCCTGCTTAACCATTGGCAATGGCTTGGCTTGGCTTGGCTCGACTAAAGTACTGAGGATTGTGTAATTTCTGCTTATAATTATAGACTTTGGTCCCTATTGCCGTGTACAGTGCAAGCTGTCTAAACTTGCACTCATAATCCAGTTTAGACAATTGTGCCGGATTGCAGAGCTGATTAATAATGAACAAGTCACGAATGAGACAGAGATTTTATGCCGGTGTTCACAACTTGCTAGATTGAACAAAGGCTGGTTTTGACAGCTTCCACCGTACACACATATAAATTTGTATCTGTGTTTCTACAGTGGGGTTGCTTTATGAGCGACGTTTCCAAGATGACATTTTGTATGCCACTGTCAGTGGGATATTCATGATAACCTGTGCAAAGTATCTCAGTGAGCTGCACTTGTGAAACCAGCATTAGTCTTTAGATGTACATGAAGTCACCCACAGATGTGTGCAAGTACATCTCTCTATTAGCAGGGGTGGTGGAGTATCCAAGGGGTTAAAGCCTTTATTTGACAGGCGAAAGACCCGGTTCACTTCCTCACATGGGTACAGTTTGGGAATCCAGTTTCTGGTGTGCTGGAATATTTGCTAAAAGCATCATAAAACTAAACCCACTCACTCACTCTCTGTAAGCATGAAACATGTAATGATCTTGTATCTTCAGTTCCGTGGAGTGAAAGGAGACCAAATTGCAGCTGTAGCTGGAGGTCAGGTGGATGCTGAGGCCCTCATCAGTCTCAAAGACCTCCTCAATAGACTCGGTAGTGAGGGGCTGTGCACAGAGGAGATCTTCCCCATGGATGGAGCTGGGTAAGTGGGTGTTTCATGGTGGTGTTTGGTTGAATCTTGCTGAGGGTGTTGTACAACCCTACTGTTCATGTTGATTGATGATTAGTGCTGCCAGTTGTGGTTGAATCTTGCTGAGGGTGTTGTACAACCCTACTGTTCATGTTGATTGATGATTAGCGCTGCCAGTTGTAAATGGCTTGAATATTGCTGAGGGTGAGTGAGTGAGTTGAGTTTTATGCTGCACTCAGCAATATTCCAGCTATATAGCGGCAGTCTGTAAATAATCGAGTCTGAACCAGACAATCTAGTGATCAACAACATGAGCATCGATCTGCGTAATTGGGAACCGATGACATGTGTCAACCAAGTCAGCGAGTCTGACCACCCGATCCCGTTAGTCGCCTCTTACGACAAGCAGTCACGTTTAATGGCAAGCATGGGTTGCTGAAGGCCTATTCTACCCCGGACCTTCACGGGTCGAATATTGCTGAGGGTGGTGTACATTCCTATCGTCTATGTTGACTAATGTGTAGTACCCCTGGCTAAGTTTGGCTTGAATTTTGCTGAGTGTGATGTACAACCCTACTGTCCATGTTGACTAATGGGGACTAATGGGATCAGGTGGTCAGACTCGCTGACTTGGTTGACACATGTCTTTGGTTCTCAGTTGCGCATATCGATCTTCTGCTGTTGATTTCCGGATTGTCTGTTCCAGACTCAATTATTTACCAATCGCCACCGTATAGCTGGAATATTGCAGCGTAAAACTAAACTCACTCACTCCCTCACAACTGTAAATAATTATGTGAGGATCAGGCCAGATTGTGATCAACATCATGAGTATAAGTGAATGCAGCTGGGATATGATGATATGTATGAACCATGTCAGCAAGTCTGACCACCCAATCTCTTTAGTTGTTTCTTACTAGCAGCAAGCTTTGTTAAAGACAGTCGAAGTAACCTTAGCCTCAGTTCTTTTCGTTACACTCCACCACTGAGTCTAACAAAACCTTATTGGAGGTCGCATCAGGTAAGCTTTGAGATTGACCAATCAGAACTCAGCTTATCAAATCGCGAAAATGGACATTTGCACATACCTTTGAACTTTTTATCTCGAAAAGGTTCGTACTGAACGATTCTGAATGCCATTTAGTGTTCAATCTCTTCCGGGTGATGCACACGTCGCACGTTACAACCATCATCTTTCTTTGTGGAGAGATCAGTGTCAGTGACCTAAATGTTTCTGTAAGTCTCTCCGATCCCTAAGTAGTAGCCGTTGTCTAATTGGTTAAATCTCTTTAACCGTCATGGTTAGGTTTCATTATCACATTTAACCGTCTCACTATTGATTGGACGCGACCTTCTATTAGGGTTTTTAAGACTCAGTGGTGGAGTGTAACGAATAACACTGAGACTAAGTTTACTAAGACTGTGTTAAAGACCATTTCTAATTCAGGTCTTCACGATTCTTAGGGTGTATTTGATTTTAAGAATTTGGGATTCTTGTTCAAACCGTTTTTTGATGAGGCCAAACGCTCTCCATTGCAGTTATTCACTTTTTGTACATGACTTGAATATTTCTGAGTTGTGGATATTGATGGTAAGTGCTGCCAGTTGTAAATGGCTGGAATATTGCAATGAGTGACTTACAGTATTGCATATGCTGACTGTGACTGTTGTTTCAGTACGGATCTGCGATCCAACTACCTGCTCAACACACGTATAGCTGGTATTGAGGAGGCTGATCTCCTGTTGCTGGTTGGGACCAACCCCCGCTATGAGGCTCCCATCTTCAACGCCAGGATCAGAAAGAGGTGGGGCATGTATGGCACACCAAGTATAACATGCAGGCAGAACCAAGTGTGTTAAAACGTTTTGTTATAAACTGTCTTTAACGCAGACACAATATAGTGTTAGGTTTCATTATCATATTGGCTCATATAGGGCCTTTAAGTTCTACAAGGTGCTACTCCCTGTAATAAGCTGGTTCCTGGCTCCCTTTGTGCACACCAACTTGCGCTGTACGGACAGGATCCAGGTTAACTTCTGGTACCAGATTTCAAAATTCGCGACTGCCAAATATAATTTTACTAGGCAGGACCAAGTGTACATTGTTGTTGGTCACTGAGCTTACTAAGGTCTCACTAAGTGTTGTGACCTACATACTGGACCTATTATTTGCCTCTCTCTCGTTTCGACTTGTGAAGGCCCAGGGTAGAATAGGCCTTCAGCAACCCATGCTTGCCATGAAAGGGATACTATGCTCGTCGTAAGAGGCGACTAATGGGATCCAGTGGTAAGACTTGCTGGCTTGGTTGACACGTCATCGGTTCCCGCTTGCGCAGATCGATGCTTATGCTGTTGATCACTGGATTGTGTGGTCCAGATTCGATAATTTACAGACCACCACCATATAGCTGGAATATTACTGAGTGCAGAGTAAAAGTAAACTCACTCACTCTTACTCCACCCAAATCTTTTACATTCTATCCTAAGTAGTGATTCTTTATTTTCTGCAGTATCTGGCATGACATGTTGACTCTTAGGTCTTAGGGATGAGTACATGCTGATCGTAAGATCTGACTAAAATTATTCTGTGAACCTGTGACTTCATTCACTGGATATTTCTGTCTAGACTGGTTTACCTACCAAATATCCTTTTTTGCCCCTTCTGTTCTTCTGCATGATGTTGGTTTTGTTTCAGCTGGATCCACAATGACCTACAAGTTGCAATGGTGGGGACACCGGTCGATCTGACATACGAATACGATGTGAGTCGGTGCTGTATCACATTGATAACAAGTGTTCTGTATTTGGCAGTGGTGATGAAGCACTGTTTCTCCTGCAGTCGAACCTTGATTTGGCTTACATGGATGTGTGGAATTCCCAGTTGTTTTGAACACATCGTCTTGTTAATTCCTTAAGCATTTTTCATTTGTACTCGGATCTATGGAATAGCATGTGATAAGTTCCTGGTTGCTTTAGATTCTTTTTGACATTTAAACGTCAAAATTAGGCCAAAAAATGTCCATAATGATTGAAAAAGTTTAAACATAATGTCCACATCAGCTGTCAGCAATGATTCAAAGAATCACGCCGATCGGACATCTGAAACACGATTACAAAATGATTAATGAACTTTGTGTATGTCTGTTGACTTGGTTTTAACCTTGTAATTGTGCTACTGACCACATGTCAATGGACATTTAAGGAATAACAGTGTTTTTGTGTTTTCCCGCCAAAAAAAATGGAAACGTGCTAAAAATATTTTGAGTGCATATTTTGGGGACATAGTTTCAGATCTACCTAATCTTAAAAAGTACCTTAAAACAGCAACATATAACAAAAGCAATAAATCTTGAAATGATTCAGGATTGTAATAAAAATTTCACGCACAAAAGATTTGGACTATATAGTTATTATTTTATTACTGCACACCTACCTCGAACATTAAGAAATAAATGGTGATAGTATTACCATTTACATTTGACCAGTTACTCACATTTAATGTGCCAAAATGTAGAAGATCTTAATTATTACAGTTTCTGTAAGAATGCATGGACACAATAGGCAAGTGATACTTCTCAGCATGGTATTTGTGTGTGTCAAATGTTATATTTCTGGTGTTTGCAGCAACTTGGTGACACGACCTCAGTGTTGGAGAGTCTGGCTAGTGGCAAACATCCCTTCTGTCAGGTGAGTCAGTGATACAAGTTAGGTTTTATGATAAGGCTGTTTTAGTGCAGCTGATGTGATAACACCTGGACTGTAATAGAAACACAATAGATGGGCTTGGATACTGGTTGGCCTGGACTGCACAGAGTGGACTAGACTGATTGAAGGGCACAAGCAGTTGACTTACAGGCAGTGGCCATGACATGACATGTTTTTGCCAGTGAATAAACATATAGCTGAAGTTACAGTCAACATTCCTTCAGGTCAAATCCCAAAACTCAAAGAGCAGCTGTCAAATGTTGAAGGTTTTAGTTGAAAACTATTTTGCTGATGTTTTTTGAGAGCAGTTGGGTAGCCTAGTGGTTAAAGCTGTGGCTCCTATCAGTGAAGGTCCAGGATCAATTCCCACATAGGTGTAGCCCATTGTGGTATTGCTGCAATAATGCTAATAGTGGTGTAAACTCACTCACTCAGTCACTCACCCACCCACCCACCCACCCACTCACCCACTCACTCACCCTTATGATTCTGGGGTGTTTATGATTTTAAAATATTTAGAATTCAGGGAGTTAAACTTTATTAATCTAATCTGTCTGAATCTGTTAAGTAAATGATTTCTTGTTTTGATGTTTTTCATGAATAATGGTCATGCTGAACTGTTGGTCTTGTGCTGGTATTTCACAGCTGTGCAGCGAAATAAAAACCTACTTGTTCATTACTGAAATAGAATTTGTTTTCCCAGTTATCATTGATGCTGTCACGAAGCCACTTTGTTTACTTGTTGCATTTGTTTGTAGACACTGAACGCAGCCAAAAAGCCCATCATAGTTGTCGGCAGCAGCGTACTGCAGAGGGAGGATGGTGCCGCCATACATGCCGCTGTGTCCACGCTGGCCGAGAATGTCCGCTCCAACAGTGGATGTGGGACAGACTGGAAGGTGCTCAACGTCCTTCACAGGGTAAGTTGGTAATCTTGGAAGTGTGGGGATGAAGTACACAGTTAAAGGACTTGGATGGTGGGCTGTTCAGTTTTTCCATAAACTTCTAACTGAAACTGTAGTCTCTTATTCCTTAGTAAGAACTGGTCCTCTGTTATGTGGTGGCGGCTGGTAGAGGTGTTTGGACATTCTTCACATGCTGTACAAGCATGACATGTAAGTTTGCAGCCTGTGATGTTCTTTTTGTGCCATGAACATTTAGTAATTGCTTTGATGTTAATTCTTTGATTTCATATTAAACTGTACAAAGTCCTTTGTTGTGCTTATTTCCAGCTTATCCCAACTTTCGTAAATAAGTACTCAGTCATAAGTAAGTACTCTGTCAGTTGCCCCAGTGTTTAAATCGTGAAACAAATATGGCTGAGAGGTTTCCAGATAATGCTGGTGTACTAAAGTCAAGGACCAAAGATAGGAATTTCAAACTCAGCCAGACTTAGATGTGTTTGTCTGATCCTTGAAAACATTCCAAGATAAACTGAGGAACTCTGGGAGCTTGATGGAGAAATGGTCGAGCTCTTCGTTCCCCCTTGGACATTGACATTACTGGTTTCACAGTGATAGAGCTGACACCAGTGAACTTAGTTTGGGGACATTTTGTACATGGTCTTTTGTGCTTGAAAACTCCAAAGTCAACAGACATTTGGCATGACCCAGGTGATAAATGTTAAATATTTAACCTGTCCTAATAAGTGTCAAATGGCACAGGAGAATGCCTCAAGGATATCAGTGCCCACGTTCCTTCCCCTCTTGATTTTGTCTGCGGAATTTAGGAACCTCTTGGTTTTGTAAGAAACAGTGGCTGTTTTCGCTTTAATCACTTAACAACTGCAAAACATCTTATCTCATCCCATTAATGCATGTTATAGCATAGCTAAATGTTGTCGTCTGAAATCATACAGTTTAATGATAATAGACCCCAGTGATCAAAGGACCAAGGGACTGCCATTCAGTTTGTACATGTCTATCAACCCCAGATCCCTCTCAGCTTTGGACAAGATCTCTAAGTCCTTGAAATCCCTTGTTTACTATAAGACATGCAATGGCTTGGGTGATCTCATAAAAAAGGGATCTCAACACCTTAGAAATGCTTTGGTGTTGGTGTGAAATGTCATTGATCAATGTCCCTTGCTTAAATTTCTTCAAGAAAACCATGTGATCTATTTGTAGGTTGCCAGCCAGGTGGCAGCACTTGACCTCGGCTACAAGGCCGGCGTGGACCACATCCGACAGAATCCTCCGAAGGTCCTGTTCATGCTGGGTGCTGATGAGGGGGCAATCACTCGAGAAGACCTGCCCAAGGACTGCTTTGTCGTATACCAGGGTGAGTGAGAGAGTGGCCGCATCCTTGGCATCTTTTGTTTGGTTGCTTAATGTTGTAGCAGTATCATAACAATACAGTCCCATAATCAAGTTTTGAAATACAAAATTGTGCTTTGAGCATATTTTTTTTTTGCACATTCAGCTATTTGTTCAGTGGAATTGTTTTGGTTTCCATTTTCATCATTTCTTTCTCAATTTGATATGTATACAACATAAAGTTTGAACTGGAAACAACCAAATTATTTTTGGGAAGTAAATTGTTTTGAAGTATGTGCTCTTCTGGTTATCCAGAATCGTGTTTCATACATACCACCTTGTGTTTTACGGAACTGTGGTTTTAAAGTTGACCAAGAAACTCTTAATTCACCTCATTATGACAGGAATCTCAGGGTCAGCCTGGCATAGATCTGTTTGTCTGATTCTTGAAAACATTCCGATATAAATGCGAGGAACTCTGGGAACTTGGTGGAGAAATGGCTGAGTTCTTCGTTCCCCCTTGGACAATAAAAACTGCTTTGAAATCATGACATTTTTTTGTGTTCTGTCATGTTTCACACTTTAATAATTGTGGGATGACAAAGTATGTGTGTGGGATCAGGTCACCATGGTGACAGAGGAGCTGAGATGGCAGATGTGATCCTCCCTGGAGCTGCATACACAGAGAAGGATGTAACATACGTGAACACGGAAGGACGTGCACAGCTGACCAGGACGGCCGTCACACCTCCAGGTCTGGCTCGGGTTGACTGGAAGATCATCAGAGCCTTATCTGAGGTTAGTACATAGTGTAAGCTGGATCAGAGAGGTTTTCATATGTTATGGTTTACACACCACATGCCAGAAATGTAAACTTAGTATTTGTTGAAATCTTGATGTTTGTGGTAATCTGTAACCCCTTGTGTTTTTATGAACTTGGAAACTCCTTGTTTAATTGCTTTTAAACCTATCTTCTTTGTCTCCCAGATAATTGGAGTGACCTTGCCCTATGACAAGATCACGGAGGTGAGACGGAGGCTGGGAGAGGTTGCCCCTAACCTGGTCCGGGTCGGCGATGTTGAGGATGCCAACTACTTCACACAGGCTCAACAGCTTGCACAAGTAAGGGTCTTCATTCAGTGAACCGTTTCACACCCGTCTCACTTTGAAGGAACCTATCAGAACATGAATCATGTGATACTTTAGAAGATGAGTCTTTCTTTGTGCTACTGAGTTACAGTTGTTGTTGGGTGTACAAGAACAGTCATCCTGAACGACTTTAGACACCGCAGAACGAATGTTCTTAGTTTCAGCTTGTAGAAGTCAGAGCTAGTGACATGTGTAACATTGATGTTTGTCATCTTGTGTTTGCAAGTACGTTGTGTTTGTGGGTGATGGTATATGTTTGTGTGGCATAATTAGAACTGACATATAATCTTCAGTGTGTATGTTGTGAAAAGTAGACGTCCTTCGACCATTATGATACTGCCCAAACTGTATGGTGTTATAGAAGATGGCAGCTGGAAAATCTGACAGCAGGATCCTATAAACCCTGTTTCACAAAACTCTGATAAACATAAGATTTCATAACTTTTCTTGTAGCATTTGTACCTCCAGTGTTACAGTATAGGAGCTATGAATGCTTCAAGAAAAGTTACAAGATCTCAGGCTTACAATCTCAGAGTTTTGGAAAATGGGGCCTAGGTTTGTTGCTGAAAAAAAGGTTTAGTGTTGCCGTCTTTCTTTGCCTTTTCATTAGGATACCAGCAGTATCCTAATGCGTGTATTGCTTGTCTAAGTCAATGAAAACATTATTTCCAATTTGTGTAAGCCTGCTTGTATTTGTATTGTAGTCAGTGAAGAAGTCTCTTGGCACCAGCCCGCTCACCCCACCTCAACAAGAACTGAAGGACTTCTACATGACTGATTCCATCAGCCGTGCCTCACAGACAATGGCCAAGTGTGTACAAGCCTCCAGTGAGCCTAGCAAATACTGAACTTATGTGTAGACATGCTGTTCGTGACTGTGCTTAAGACATCTCGTTGGTCAATCAGACCTGGTTCTGATTTGATGACAGATAAAAATCATCCTCTGTTCTGACTGACCAGAAATGTTTGGGAAGGATTTGAAAATATTCTGTTGGAAAAAAAAACAGTGCTGTTGACTCTTTGGCAACAAACATGAATTTTGTTGTGTTTTAGTCTTTGAAGGGTTAAAACTAATGATGTAATTTAAGAACATCTGTATTGAAATTTCTTAGACCTTCCATTATTTTGAAGCTGTCCAGTGTTCAGGTTAAATTCATTAAGTGCTACAGATCAGCTTGGCCTGTTACTGGTGAAAAGAAGCCCTATTCAGACTGTATATATTTCACAACGTATTTATGAATGGGCAGATTTTAGTGAAAAAGGTGTTTGTGAATTGGAGTTGTTAATGAACATTTGTAAAATAAAGAAAATGTGGATATAGTGAAAACTGGTTTGTTTTTCATGGACTCTGTAATGAAGTTTCACAGGACAGTGATCCTTGAAGATCAGAATTGTGAGAATGAAGTGAAAGATACAGTGATGAAAGCAGATGAAAGCAGTCAAAGTGCCCGTGATTGGGGTTTATTGAAGATGACATTACTCTTGCACCAATAAAGGGTTCTGTTGCCTCCCTTGACAGGTCTAGTTCTACTCCTCTAAATCAGAATCGCTTGTTCCCTGAACCAGTGTCGGATGCAAACATCTGGCCAGATAGACATGTGACAGCTGGGTTTGGATGAAACCCCTTAAGACTGTTAAGCTAAATAGAAAAGTGAAATGTTTATCGGGAGTTGGCGTGTCACTTTTATCTGTGTGCGTAAAAAGATTTTATTGACATTTTAAAAAATGATTTTGACTTTGATGTGTCCCAATCATCCAGTTTTCCGCTATAAGAATGAGTGTCTGTAAGAAGGAGTGACGGAATCTACAAATCATTAACACGTGCTAAACTTCCCAAGATGTTTTTCTGAGAGAAAAAATATAAAATGTGTTCTTCCATCCTCACTTTTTTCTTATCAAACATTAAGTTCTAAACTTTGTTGTGAATTAAAGCGTTTAGATGTTAAATCTTAGACGTGGAAAGCATAAGATGAGCCAGATTTACGGATGTCGACTTCTTTGTTGTGGGTAACATGCGGAGCGTGTGCTTGCATCAGGTGATGAAGGAGCAAGCGTGCGCTCCGAAACGTCTAGCCATAATAAAGAAGTTTACATTCATAAATCTGGCTTTTCTAGTGTAGAGTGTAATTTAAACCGTAAGTATAATCACGAAAACTCCATATGTGTTCTTTACTCAATATAAAGAAAATTCTTAGAAAAATATATTGCAATACATATCATTTGAAAAGCTCATTGCGATATACCGGTAATACGGTGCAGTCCAACTAATGGGACTGCATATAGTCAAGGTATCTGACGAAGAGCGGTCATGCTCGCTGACTCGGTTGACATATGTCATCGGTTCGCATTTCTGCAGATCGTTGTTCATGTTGTTGATCACTGGCTTGTCTGGTCCAGACTCGATTATTTACAGACCGCCGCCATATAGCTGGAATAATGCTGAGTGCGGCGTAAACTACACTCACTCACACATCACACAGAAGACGTGGGTTCAATTTAGTACATGAATACAAAGCGTAGTGCCCATTTCTGATGTCACCCACAGGGGATCGTATTGCTGAAAATAAAAATCCTTTATATGTATATGGATATCAGTGTAGGCTTGTTGGACCCAGGATGTTTCATTTTCAGCAAGTCACCTGTGCATAAAGGCGGCGCAAAATCATGCTCACACTCTGATTTTACAAACTGAAGTCCTATGGTGCTTGATCTTTTCAAAATGAGTTTCAGTACCAAGGCATCAGTTCACACGCTGTCGTGTTGAGCCAGGGCGGTGAGTAGCATGGTGATTACACTAGTCACATCATTCGATTCCCGACATTGATACAACATAGTAAGTGATATTGCTGGAATGTGTCCCGAAAGCCAAATCGCTCGATCATTTGAGTAAGAATAAACACATACCTCTTTAAACTTCATAATTATGTTTCCATCCAAGTCATTTCCTCTTATTTTGTTGATATACCTGAACTTTTATTCAGCAGCACCTAATTCCAAATCCAATCCACAACAAAAGTAATAAGTAAGCGAGATCTGTGTGTCGTTCATCATTTGAAGGGGCGGTGTCATAGTCTAGTGGTTAACGTGTTTCCGTAGACGACCAGGGGTTCGATTCCCAACATGGTGGCAGTGTGTTAAGTTCCTTTCTGGTGTTCCACGCTTTGATATTGTTTGAGTTTTGCTGAAAGCGGCGCAAAAGCATCCTCCTCTGCGGGGCCTCCTTCACTACATCTAACGGGGCCGTGCGTTAGCCGAGTGGTTGAAACGATCGCTTGTCAGGCGGAAGATTCGAGATCGATTCCCACATGGATACAACGTGTTAAGTCCCCTTCGGGTGTTCCTGACGTCATATTGCTGGAATATTGCTAAACGCGGGTAAAAGTAACTAAAACCCTGATTCCAGTTCTAATCCTGAATTAATTGTAACATCTTTATTCAAGAAGAATGTAGGCCCCCTGCCCATGTTCACATATACATGTGGTCAGTCAGCATACATTGATATTTCTAACACATTTGAACGTGTTTCTGGGTCGGGTAGGGCAATACGTGGTGGGGTAAACGAATAGAAAATTTGGACAGGTTATACCCTACGGCGGTGCATAGTAAGTATATATATCTCAAACTATACTCTTTGAAACCCCAAAAAGTTAACACCTGAAAGTATAAGTGTTGCTTTATTCTTAACCTAGGTAAACCTGGGCCCCAGCGTTATTCGTTACACTCCAGTGGATGAAATTCTGGAAATTATTTCCATGCTTATACATGTATTTTGTGTGACATTTTTCGACGTGAGATGGAAACGATCATAACAACGTGTGGCGGGCCCACCGTCCTCGACTACAGCGAACAAATGATAAAATGTATCTTTCTGTGACCAATATTGTTTTATTCCATTTGCACATAATAAACATCTGATGAAGAAAGAGTTTAAGTTGAGAAAAAGTTTCTTCATGTTGGTAAAACACACCTTGATCAAAGAATAAGTAATGGCTCTGTGGAATCGTCTCTCACACGACAGGTCTGTGGTTTGAAATGAGACAAATGTGATCAGTATAAGTACGGCTGTGATGAGAGTACAGCAGTTGTTTCCCTTCTTTAAACTTTTGGCCAACAAGGGTAGTAATCGAACTGTAAAGAAAACCACAAACTTTTGATGACGATTGCCATGATAGAATAATTGCCGACGATAATGACTGCAACAAGTCGGTTGACAAGGTGTCAGGGATATAAACTACCATAAACCATTGCTGATTACTGATTACTAAATGATTCATCTCTATCATAATATCATGTGGGTGTTTGTTTTGTTTGTAAATGATCTAGTCGGGAGTACAGAGATCGAGCATATTCGCACGAAATGGCGGCCATATACAATGGTCATGATGCCACTTGGCAGATTTGTTTTGTTATGTTCAGCAACAGTGTGCCTGAAAGTTACTAGCCTTTAAAATAATTTACTCGCCCGAAATTTTTAATGCAGAAACTAAGCAGAAGATTACAGAAATATATGAGAATAATATATTGTGGTCATGACACGGGCTCCATCATTAAGGTAATGCTAATGTCATGAACAATTTCATCCGGCCGTTCATAATCATGCATGATTTAAAGGCATATTATTACTTAGCAAGTAGTGACTATGCTTGTCGTAAGAGGCGACTAACGGGATCGGGTGGTCAGACTAGCTGACTTGGTTGACACATGTCATCGGTTCCCCATTGCGCAGATCGATGCTCATGTTCTTCATCACTGGATTGTCTGGTCCAGACTCGATTATGACCGTCGCCATATAGCTGGAATATTGCTAAGTGCGACGTAAAACTAAACTCACTCACTCACTCACTTAGCAAGTCAACGAGAGAGATATATTTACAAAATGACCCCATCAAAAGTAGTCCCAGTCAGGACAGTGACTATGAAGATTTACTGGCTCGGTTGGATTTTTACTAGCCACAAGCTAACGGGCCGCTGGGCACACTGGAATTATTCATATTTAATGTCGGCGAAATCCCATGATCATGGCGACGTATTGTTGATTGTTGAGCAAGTTGTTGTTTGTTGTTAAACTCAGCAGTATTCCAGTTATGCGTCCAATTCTAAACCGGATATTCACATATCGAGTGAACATGTGACATTCAGGATGATCGGTGATGACAAAGATTCTGACACCCGTGCAGATTTTAGAGCGGGTTAGATTTTTTCTTCATTAACCCGTTTTTGTATGAGGCGACTGGTAAGATCGGGTGGTCAGTGGCCAGACTCGCTGACGCGGTTGACTCATATCATCTCCCAATTGTGCAGAACGATGTTAATGATACTGACCAGTGGATTGTCTGGTCGGTCATTAACAGACCGCCGCCATGTAGCTGGAGTATTGATAGATGTGGCGTTAAACAACAAACCAACCAAAGACTCAGAGGTACGTACCCAGTCCATGACACCGACAAATCCATTGCGTTGCCCTGCACACGAACCGAGACGTAGAGCACTGTTGCTCTTCACGAGATCACCTGGAATGTAAAGATAAAACTAAATAGTGAGTGAGTGAGTGAGTTTAGTGTTACGCCGCACTCAGAAATATTCCAGCAAGATGGCGGCAGTCTGTGAATAATCGAGTCTGGACCAGACAATCCAGTGATCAACAGCATGAGCATCGATCTGCGCAATTGGGAACCGATGACATGTGTCAACCAAGTCAGCGAGCCTGACCACCCGATCCCGTTAGTCGTCTCTTATGACAAGCATAGTCGCCTTTTATGACAAGCATGGGTTGCTGAAGGCCTGAAGGCCTAACAATTCAGGAGAGAGCGTTTGAGGCCGACTCGCAAAAATTCAAGTGAGTGAGTGAGGTGTTACGCCGACTTTTAGTGCTAATACAACAATATCACACCCTAGGCCTCTAGTTTCGAGAAACACTAAGCACAGGGGTAGTTTTAAGTTAATATTAAGATATGGCACTTACGACTTTTTTAGGACTAAGAAAGCCTTAACACCAGAAAAGGGCTTCATACGCTTTAACCTCTCGGCTGCCCCACCACTGATTTTACTATGTGTTATGTTAAGGTTACTGACGTTTGAGCGTGTTTTGATCATAATTTGATCACAAAGATGATCAGATTAATGTAATAATATCTCATGACACTATATTCGGTTTTGGTAATAACCAATTTTGTTGGTTTTCTCAAATGCGGGCAAAATTTCCAGGTCGCCAGTGTTCGACACAAGTGACAGGAATGGATGTGTGAGTTTAGATTTACTCTTTTAGCAAACTTCCAGCAACGTCACGGCAATGGATGCCAGACATGGACTTTACACATTGCACCCATGTGAGGAATCAAAGTCAGGTCTTCAGCGTGACGATTTAGGCGTGGAGTATCCATTGCCTTATCAGCGAACGCTTTAACCACAAGGCGACCGCACCGTTCAAGAGATTGGAACGTCGAACTTACCAATTAGTCTGTTACTGTTGATGGTACGACCGCCAAACTCGTAGTCTATCCGGACGCTGAGAGCGTCCATTGCCTTCAAGACGACCAAAGTGTTGAACTCCCCAGACTGTGAACACCAACAACAACGGCAATCATAATAACAATTATGATTTAGTTTTACGCCGCACTTAGTAATATTCCAGCCATATAGCGGCGGTCCGTAAATAAGCAAGTCTGGATCACATAATCCAGTGATCAGCATTAATAACTACGCAACAGGGATACAATGATATGGGGAAACGGATTCAGCGAGCCTGACCACCCGACCCCGTTAGTCGTCTCTTGCAACAAGAATGGGTTACTGAAGACCAGTTCTAACCCGGATCCTCCCGGTCCTGGATAAGTAAAGAGCTGATACTCGCCATAACGGGACTGACGGGGTCAGGTGGTCCGTTACGTTGAATCGGCTGACACATGCCATCGTATCCCAAATGCATAGGTCGATGGTCAGGCTGGATAGTTTGGTCCAGACTCCATTATTCACAGACCGCCGCCATATAACAGGAATAGAACCGCGTTAAACAAACAAACAAACAAACAAACAAACAAACAAACAAACAAACAAACAAACAAAGATGTCTTACCTTGAAAGGCACCACGACCTCCACACCTTGAGACATATTGTAAGTTCTGACGCGAACTCTCACGAGATCTTTCTTTCCGTGATTCCGTTGTGTCTTGTCCAGCAAGATCAGAAGTGAGGGCTGTCCAGGGGGATCTTTGGCATCACAGTTGGTGAGCAGAACCTGAAAATAATACAGAACCCCTACAGTGCTCACCACTTGAAATAGTCACCACATGCCATGGGGCGGTGGGGTGGCCTTGTGGTTAAAGAATTCACTCGTCACGATGAAGACCCTGGATCAATTCCCCACATGGGTACAATGTGTGAAGCCAATTTCTGGTCTCCCCAGCCGTGGGTGTTGCTGAAATATTCCTAAAAACCCCGCTCGCTCACTCAAACAACATCGAGGTTATTGATTAATGCAGATAACCGCGCGTGGACTTCTGCAGTGAAATGAAGTTACGCAAGTGAGCAATAACACAAAACCATTTCCAAGGTGTATGCTCTTACAGTTTAGGCATAGGAGATTGCTGATCTTACCTGTTTCTTTGCCTTGGATGTAGGGTCGTCCTTAAATCGCATCTGAACCTGAAGATTAGGATCAAAGGGCCTGTCTTGGAAGGTCCAGAAAATGGCAGAGGATTCGGGAGTGAAGTGAGCAAATCCCTTGTACAGATCCAGGGTTTCGCCACCGCCGATATTATACCGTATCACCTTGTTCCTGATTCTCTTCGAGTTAAAATCCATTGCGAATCGAGGTCTGCACCCTAGGGGTTAAAAGAACGTCTTTTAAAAAAGTCTGTCAGTACAGGTTCGTTTTGGTTTTGATCTTGCTTTGGGATAATTCTGGTATTTACATTTTTTACGAAAATATTATTTGATTTGACATTGAAAAATGTTCTGTTATTTTGTTCTGAAGTATACATAAAATACCAGAAACCAGAATATTTAAAAAGGCATACCATATAGCTGAAATCATTATCATCATAATGACACCGGCACATTCATTCCGGTCAAATTAAGACCGAAGAGATAAGTGAAAATCCGGGTTGTAATTTGTCCTCATGTTATTGCAACCCATGCTTCTCTTTAGAGGCAGCTGCGGGATCTGGAGCCCGTTCCTCAAAGTGATCGTATCTCTACGGCACTCGTAAGTATATGTTAAAGCATGGAGTTACGATAATCTTAGCGCCACGATCGTTTTTTGTGGAAAGTTACCCACTTGTTTGAGCTCGCTGACTTGGATGAAGCATGCTAGATTTACTAAGATATATGCTCATAAAATCTATCATGGGATTATCTGGTCCAAATTCGATTAATTACAGACCGCGGGTATTTTAGCTGGAATACCCGCCATAGCTGATTCGCGGTGTTAAAAGGTTTATTTGATTTCATTTGAGACCGACATATTGCTCTCTAACACAAAATCTGAGTAATATTACACATATCTGTGTCTAATCATATATCTGTGTCTAATCATATATCTGTGTCTAATCATATATCTGTGTCTAATCACATATCTGGGTCTAATCATATATCTGTGTCTAATCATATATCTGTGTCTAATCACATATCTGTGTCTAATCATATATCTGTGTCTAATCATATATCTGTGTCTAATCACATATCTGTGTCTAATCATATATCTGTGTCTCCACAAAGGTACATCGAGGAATCATGCTTGACATATGTACCAAGTTTGATGAAGCTGGCATGTATAGTTTAGGCGATCTGCTCTGAACAAGATGACATCCTCATCATCAGTCATGGTCACATCCCAAGTCATGTTTCCATGGAAACCGCAAAAAATGAAATTCCTATCTGGCTCTAAACCCCAAAAGGTACATCTAAGGATCATGCTTGATATGTGTACCAAGTTTGATGAAGCTAGCACATAAAGTTTAGGAGATCTGCTCCGGACGAAGTGCCATCCTAATAGTCACAGCCGCAAAAAATAAAATTCATATCTGAGTGTAACCCGCAAAAGGCACACCTACGGATCTTTCTTGACACATGTACCAAGTTTGGTTAAATTATCACGAACAGTTTAGGAAATATGCTTCGGGCAATGCATTCCGGACGCAAGGATGGACGTGCGGACGTACAGACGGACGGGCGGGCGGACGCACGGAATTTGTTTCTATATCCCCCACAATAACGAAAACTACAATAACAACAATAAACTACTTAGTAAACGCACGAACAAGAATACATGTATGCGTTAATATCATATCTACATTTTACTTACACTGAAATGTGTTTTCCCCGTGCACACACGTGCAAGTCTTGACGTTGAAGACAGTCCCGTTAGCACATGGCATGATGTTACCGGAGTAGGTGTCAAGGTAGACGGTGTTGTTGCCGGGCACTTCCTCGAAGTAACAGGATCCTGGAAAACATAGTAAGAAACCATGGATCTGGGATGCCATTGTACCTGACTGAAAACACACACAACACACAATGGTCAATAACCTTAAAAAAGTAGCGAAAATTCCCTTTTGCGAGCTCATCACTAGCCAATACATGTGAGAAAAAGTAACATGCGTCCATACTGATGAAACCTTTACAAAGGAATGGAAAAATTGTCACATTTTCACTTAATTTCCCTTCATCATCTGTTTCCCTCGTGGCTTCATCATTTACATTTTATCAGTCTTGGAAATCCCATATCCCCTACTTGTTTTGAATGGTCAGGCTGCATAAAAAAAAATCATAAATAATAAAATTATGGTTCTCGGGCACATTTAAAAAAAAAAAATGGTAGGACTTTTCACACTCGTTCTTACAGACACTTCGTATCGTTAACAAATGGATGATCGGGACGCAGCCAATTCAAAATCATTTTTTTAAAAAGGCAATAAAAAATGTTACGCGCACAAATGAAAGTGACACGCCGATGCCCGAGAAACATTTGACTTTTTTTATATAGCATAAAGTACTACGTGTTGCCTGATGATCGATTCCGAGACCTGTGTACCGTTATATATTGTTTGAACTTTCTGCTACAATAACACGTGCACTTCTACATATGTACCTTTATTGTTGACATCACAGTGTCTGGTATAGGTTTGTACATTAGAAACTAATATCGTTGACGCCACAACGATACGCTTACAATTATAATCTTTACTAGTTTTACGCCGCTCTTAGCTCAATACTTCAGCAATATCACGGTGGGGGACACTAGGAATGGGTTTCCGACATTGTACCCATATGGGGATCGAACCCGAGTCTTTGACATGACGAGCGAACACTTTCCCCACTAGACTACCCCACTGTCCCTTACTATTATCGAGTGTCCTTACACTGGTCAGTATAAATAATCTGTCCGTATTTTGATGGCTCTTTCATAAATACATATGCGGTAGTATATGATCTGTTCTTAAACTGATGACCCTTACATCAACACAATTACAATAATTATTGCATATAGTCTGCAATCATATTTGTGACTCCTACATCAACACCTGTACAGGGAGTGAGTTAGAATTTATCGTCACATCGGCAATATTGCAGCCATATCGTGACAGCAATTTAATTTATATCAGCCATTGGCGATTATACTGAAATTTAGCCAAACAACAGTTTGGCAGTACTAAATTTACATAGAATGTTTTGGGACTTACGTGCCCTCTCAATCTGTATAGTTATACATATTCTATACTTATACTGAAGACCCATACACCGACGCGTCTACATATATACTGACAGCAAAAGAAACGCAAGTTTCGAAGAAATGAATTCTATAAAAGAAAGCGTTTATGCTTATGTCTTCTCTCCACCCACGCACACACCCATCCACCCACACACACCCCAGAGTTGCTTTTCTTATAGTCTTTACGTTTAACCTGGTATTTGCACAGTCATACCTGTCCTGTTCGGATTGTGTCACCTGTCACTCACATACACGTTATAAATAATACGGGGACTTATTTAAGTCGCATCATTCATCAAATATGCATCCTCATACATTATCTGAAATAATAAGTAGAGGATGACTTCACACGACATGTCATTGACACGCTCGCAGTATTTTTGAGCTGCAGCTTAAAATAATATGAACAAAAAGTTTGTCAAGGATTTGTCGTGGATTGATCGTTTGAAGTGTAATGAGACTTGCTTCATGGTTGACTTGACAACGTGTGAGTGATACGTCTTCTAAGGGGATTATTAATCAGACACGTGTATCCCAAGTGGCATCAACATCACGATGTTCCTTCTCGATTTGGCGTTCTGAGTTAAATTAAAGTGCATTTGATGTGGAAACATGCCATTTTATTGAAAAAAAACCCCGATGAACTTTCAAATCTAAGTAGAAAGAGTGATGAACAGTTCTCTAAAATATTCACGTCAAGGGACATCGGAGGGCTTAAAGACGGTAGCCAACTTTGTAGGGATTCGATGCCAGGAATATGACTGACGGGCGAACGGTTCAACCACTCGGCCACTTCGCCATTCCTGAGTGCCCTCGCCCCACCCCCAACCCCAACCCCCAACCCTCTCTCTCACACGCACACGCACACTCACTTCATTATCGTCACTTAGAAGCAGACCCGTGAAGGTCCCGGGGTAGAATAGGCCTTCAGCAATCCATGTTTGCCATAAAAGGCGACTCAGCTTGTCGTAAGAGGCGACTAACGGGATCGGGTGGTCAGACTCGCTGACTTGGTTGACACATGTCATCGGTTCCCAATTGCGCAGATCGATGCTCATGCTGTTGATCACTGGATTGTCTGGTTCAGACTCGATTATTTACAGACCGCCGCCATATAGCTGGAATATTGCTGAGTGCGGCGTAAAACTAAACTCACTCACTCACTCACTCACTTAGAAGCAAATTCAGTCTCCATGAAGTAGCAGTTTCTGAATCCCAGTATATTCCAAGTGTCTGTATGAACAGTACACTGTAACGATTTGTAATTATTATACCATGATAGTATGGCACTGTACGGATGTGTCTTCACCTCTGCGTTGAAATAGTGAGTATATCGTAGAAAAATACCGCTAAGCTGTTTGGTCAGTAAGAGATCGCAGACTGGGTGTGTTGGTTGATGGTTGGGAGATGCAAATATGTTCGGAAAAGTGAAACGGAAGACGAAAATGACGTGCATACGTGGTATTAAACGACACAGACCAGGTTTGTTACCCAAAACCCATCACCCAACTGGAATATAATTTCGTGATCTCGATCGTAGGGACCTATCAAGTAACACTCTTGTAACGTCAGGTAACACTCTTGCTGAACTGGAATATAATTTCGTGATCTCGATCGTAGGGATGTATCAAGTAACACTCTTGCAACGTCAGGTAACACTCTTGCTGAACTGGGATATAATTTCGTGATCTCGATCGCAGGGGTCTATCAAGTAACACTCTTGTAACGTCAAGTAACACTCTTGCTGAACTGGGATATAATTTCGTGATCTCGATCGTAGGGATCTATCAAGTAACACTCTTGTAACGTCAAGTAACCCTCTTGCTGAACTGGAATATAACTTCGTGATCTCGATCGTAGGGGTCTATCAAGTAACACTCTTGTAACGTCAAGTAACCCTCTTGCTGAACTGGGATATAATTTCGTGATCTCGATCGTAGGGATCTATCAAGTAACACTCTTGTAACGTCAAGTAACCCTCTTGCTGAACTGGAATATAACTTCGTGATCTCGATCGTAGGGATCTATCAAGTAACACTCTTGTAACGTCAAGTAACACTCTTGCTGAACTGGGATATAATTTCGTGATCTCGATCGTAGGGATCTATCAAGTAACACTCTTGTAACGTCAAGTAACACTCTTGCTGAACTGGGATATAATTTCGTGATCTCGATCGTAGGGATCTATCAAGTAACACTCTTGTAACGTCAAGTAACACTCTTGCTGAACTGGGATATAATTTCGTGATCTCGATCGTAGGGATCTATCAAGTAACACTCTTGTAACGTCAAGTAACACTCTTGCTGAACTGGGATATAATTTCGTGATCTCGATCGTAGGGATCTATCAAGTAACACTCTTGTAACGTCAAGTAACACTTTTGCTGAACTGGGATATAATTTCGTGATCTCGATCGTAGGGATCTATCAAGTAACACTCTTGTAACGTCAAGTAACACTCTTGCTGAACTGGGATATAATTTCGTGATCTCGATCGTAGGGATGTATCAAGTAACACTCTTGCAACGTCAGGTAACACTCTTGCTGAACTGGAATATAATTTCGTGATCTCGATCGTAGGGATCTATCAAGTAACACTCTTGTAACGTCAAGTAACACTTTTGCTGGACTGGGATATACTTTCTTGATCTCGATCGCAGGGATCTGTATCGTTACAAACACGGGTCGTAGCTATTTGTATCTTAAGTAAATATGTTTCACAGAGAAAATGCTTCATGAATTAGATTTATGAAACGTATTGCAGTGGATGTAAAAGGCTTCCTTCACGACGCTGTGGTAATCCAGACTTGCTGAATATTCTCTGCTTCAATGGCTTTGTTGGGTATGTTTGTCTCCTGGTCTGCACGACACACTACCAAGGGTAGATACTGGACTTCTGCAGTCAGGTGTCACCATTGCTTCAGTGAGATGGTTTGGCTTATTGTTTATTTTGAAAAGGTGTTGCCAAACTAATTACTTATGTGATTTATAAATCCGCATTGTTATGTCAGTGCCTCTTTGTGAAACAATGTTGTAATTGTCTTACATTGTTTTGTTTGGAGGTTATTACTATTTTTAGAATGGAAACTTGGCAGCAAGCTTATACAGCAGCCGAAGTAAGTATATTCCAAGACTACTTCCCGACACCTTTTCAAGTCTCACTTCAAACCCCGCCTCTTCCGCTCTGCATTCCACTAGACTCATTCTGTGTGCATATATATGCATGCAGGTGGATTTAAGATTGTCATAGAGTTAGTGAGCATCCTGTTTAAGATTGTCATAGAGTCAGTGAACATCCTGTTTAAGATTGTCATTGAGTCAGTGAGCATCCTTTTTAAGATTGTCATAGAGTCAGTGAACATCCTGTTTAAGATTGTCATAGAGTCAGTGAGCATCCTGTTTAAGATTGTCATAGAGTCAGTGAGCATCCTGTTTAAGATTGTCATAGAGTCAGTGAGCATCTGTTGATCAATACCAGGCGCTGTAGAATACGATTGTAATTATTATGTTTTACTGATTAAAAATAGTATGCAACGGAAAGGATTCAGGTAATCCTGGCACAGTAAGGTTGGTAAAGCTGATCATCAGCTCATGGCCCTTGTCCTCTTTACACGCAGACCAGACAGCGAATGGGACTTCTCCCAAGAAGCGCTCCCTAGTCGAACCTACCAAGAACTTTCCGAACATGAAGGCTCCCCAACACTGCAGTCTTCTGCATTACCCAGAGTGTAAGAAGGACTGTGCTCCCGGTGGAGAGCACGGTCATTCTCCTGATATGCGCCAAGAGAACAGGAGTTACCAAACCAAAGGCACCGAGAACAATGGGGAGCCTGACGACAGTGCACTTGAGATGCAAGCGAGACATTTCAAAGGCGAGGTTCGCGTATTTTTTCACCTTCCACTCACCTTGTGCTGAGGTCAGAGAAAAGGTCATAGCGAAGACCATGCATGCGACGCATCCTCTCAACGTTGACTTCTCCATCCTGCAAGATATACGGACAGACATTTATCTACCGTAGCCTGTCAAATGTTGTTTTCCTTCATTCAGATCACATTATGTGTAAAATACATTTCAACTAATTTTAAATCACGTTTTGAATTGTTCATTCTTTCATGTTCAAATGTAAACATGTCAGTCCATTATTCATTAACAGCTATACGTTCGGGTAGCAAAAGAAGTAAGAAAATCAAAAGCATTTATATAATGAAATATTAAAACACTGAAAAAAATTATGATATTTTTAAAAACAGAAACAATTAAATGCTTCAGGTTTACACCTAAAGTGCTGTCTGCCGTAAGTGAATCGTACTTTACTGACCTCAAAACACAAAACCTAAACTTTAAGAACACGAAAACTGTTCGACTATAGCATGCAACTTCCCAAAAATTATAAATAAAAAACAGCCCAAAATATAATACCAAAGAACCACAAAAACGAATAATTAGGAAACAAACACATTGGACATTATTGTGTAAGGGTGGCATATCAGTGTGATGTACATTTTTGCTCACTCACTCACTCAATATTTAGTTTTAAAAATTAATCTCTCCGTATTTGAATATTCATTCTAATTTTTCCCACCTAAAAGTAACCACAAAGCAAAAGCAAAAATAAAAAATAATAATAAAAAAATAATAATAATAAAAACCCATTCATTACTGTAATGTACAAAATGATATTGACTGAAATCTCTCAATTTATCCCAAGGAATTTATCTTAACCAATCAACATCTGAAACCAAAAAGAACAATATGTAGATTTGACTACCGAATCTGACTAAACGCTGGCTTGCCTGTCAACCCTTTCAACGATGACAAGACATGAACGGAGTCCCTGTACCTGCCGTATATGATTCATAGGTTGACCTGTCATCGTAAACACTCTGTGTCACAGATGTATCTGGGGACATTACACTCATGATTGATTGGTAATCTTATGCCACTTCTTGTCACAGGAATTTAGCCTATAATGCTTCCACTGGAGACAATCAATGACAAATGATTTTTCTTTAAGCATTGTTTTCTGTTCGTTCAAAAAGGGGAATTTAATTGCTAAAAGACATGAAAAAAGTTTTCATCAATTTCAATATATTTTGACACAAGGTATTTCGAAAATCACGATAATTTTTTAAAGGATTGATTGATAATATTTAAAGATAATTTGTCTTGAATGGGACAAAGATGTTGGATTTTTATAAGTTGCTTGAGACTAACCCAAGACGTCTCATATACTGATGTAAATCAAAGTTAAAGATTTAATTTGTGAATATTTAACCATTTCAATCAACTCTTTTCTTTAGGCTCGTGGATAAGCCAAGGTGGGATTTTATGTCTGTATTTATTTGATAATACATTCATCACATAGATTTATGTCAGTGAACTTTGTCATATCCGGTTGATCGGGTGCAGTCTTTTTGTTATAATGTGTCTAAAACGTGCGGTGAAGGTCGGTTATATCGAACTGACGGATATTACGAACAGTTTTTGTTGTATATTTTGTATAATCGGTTTATGTTTATACGGCTACAAGAAACTAAAACAGTGTGCCCCTTATGGGAATAGATTATATACCGCCAGCAAATGAAACGCAAC
Organism: Haliotis asinina; assembly: GCF_037392515.1. NCBI lineage: Eukaryota > Metazoa > Mollusca > Gastropoda > Lepetellida > Haliotidae > Haliotis > Haliotis asinina. Next base: position 44,088,545 of record NC_090290.1, on the reverse strand, counting down.
TCTTTACTGTCTAGTGTGTAAATGGAAGACATAAACATGAAGGATTCATTTTATATGATTTAATCTTTTTCGACACTTGCGGGGATTTTGTTGCTGTTCAGTATAGTTTTCCCTTTTGTAAACACTTTGTATCATCATTATTTCATGCGATTTAGACACAAATAAGATATAGTCTGAATCGTACAATCGACTTTGCTTACAGCAAAGTTTTTTTGATGATGCGGAAATAGTTTTGTCAATTAGATTTACCTATGAAATAACTAACGTGTTTTCATAATATTTATGACTATTTTTATTAGATATTTCAAATAAAAATTATAGATTCCAGTTTCAGTCTTTACCCATATTTGTATATAGACAGGATGATATATTTGACACAGGTATAATAGTTTTGATCCTATTCTTTTGATCCTAAATTTGGACTGTTTCTGTGACCGCATACAACCTTGTAACGTTTTGCTAATCTTATTAGTTTCTAACGTAACGCCCAAATCCATCTGGCTTCGCCCAGATTTCCCGCTTACTTTACAAAAAAAAAGAAGAGAAAAAGACTTTTTGCTAATGCGTTAAGGTTTTACCATCAAAGGTCTGACAAAGGAATGCAAGGGCCAGACAATACATAGTAGACATTTCAGGAATTAGCTTGTCAACATCATGGGCGATGATATGTCATGTTATATTTAATAGAATTTTCACTTCACTATAGTAAAGAACATTTACCTTTCTACTGAAACGTGTGTGAGTGACGGGTGGTACCGAGAGCAGGATATGCTTACTTTTTCACGTATGCCTCGTGACTCACTTGTCATTTTATTTTCGCCCAAAGTATCTAGGTCGGCAAATTTTTTAGATTTATAATTTCATTGCGTCGACTTTACGAAGAAAATACGCTTACGGACATAACAGATGCCAGAATTTCACACACCAAATATATTTATGAGCATTTATCTAGAACTGGTTTGGTGAAGTTCAATGAGGAGAACTCCTAGGTCTATGTACACATTTCGGATAATCGTTCATGATAATGATAGGTGGAATATTGTTAAACGCGGCGTGAAAACTAAACTCACTCACCCACTTTATTCCCTCTTAGCAATCATCTTGCGTCTGTGTCGGACCATACCGAAACATGAGTCTCATTAACCTATTTAGAAAATGACCTACTTTTCAGCCGATCCGAATTTGCTCTTGTTAATGTAAAAATGGACATAAAAAACAACTATGGTTTCAATGAATTCAGAAAATGGTATTTACCAATGAATTTTAATTTTAAACTTTAATAACATCGTATTTTGACATTTTATTGCAAGATGTTGGCCGCATGACCGTAATTAAGACGTGACAGACTGTCCCCGATTGATGAGGTCGTAAAATGATTTACAATGCATCTGACTTACTGGTTACACCTGTTTTGTGTTTTTTGCGCTTATTCAATGGAGTTCTGTAACGCACAATGTGACTGATATAATATCAAGTCCGTAACAGACCGCCAAACTTCCCTTGCGGCAGAGCCTCGTTTTCAGATTTCTAAGTTTCTGTTTTCTAGAGCTGGCAGTGCGACAGAACACGTTGTACGACGTGTTTGCGAGGATTAGAAGGAGCGGAGTGTTGCAATATACATGTGCTTAGATGTATCAGACCATAATGGTTAATATTAATACATCCAGCTACATGAATTAGTCTAATATTCTGGACAGGTTATTGCACCTACATTGCATAATAGAACGGAACTCAGTCAACAGACTTTTGTGTACTCAAAGATTAGACTCGGATAACAAGAAGTATTTACGTAAGGACCTTCAAGTTCGACACAACCGTGTTCGACCGTATCGAGCGGGGCAGTGGGGTAGCCTAGTGGGTAATGCTGTGGCTCGTCACCCCGAATACCCGGATTCCTAGGTACAATGTGTGAAACCCCAGCCGAGATATTATTGCAATACTGCTAAAAGTGGCGCTAAACCATACTCACTCACTCACTGTATCCCTTTGTGTGTCGTTATTGTTAGTGAGCCGTGTTTCTCCACATACATCTTGACATTTTTGTCGCTATATGTTTTTCTGTTGACTTGTTTTGACGAACACCACACTAGACCTAACACAATAGAGTAGTGTCAACCCACGTTAAATAAAAGCTCTTACATCAACAGTTTTATGAGGTAACAAATATATTATATTTACAGTTGTTATGATTAGTTGTCATGGATACGTCAACGACAGAATGATATATTCGTATCTATGTATGGTCATAAACATGTTTATGGTTCTGTTAATATGTATTCACTCTGAGCGAACCCATTTCCGAATCCGACGTTCAACAACAGACATACTGATCTGTGACGTCACATATACCAGACGAGGAAACAACTCGACAAATAAATGTCAGATGAACAGTTCTTTGTCAAGTGACATGTGGAGGAATGAGACATGTTCTAACAATCGGCATTGTTCGTGGAGATATTTTGCGTTAAAGGTTTCCAAATATAACTAAGCATCCAACAGCATTTTCTAATTTTTAAATCAGATATTTAAGGATAACACAAAAAAATACGCACAGACCTTTCCTTAAATAAAAACACATCTTCTGTCAGTTCCTTTGAGAGGCAACTATAAGGAAGAGCTCTTACTGTAACTCTGTTCGTCCATATATATGTACATGTAGTGTCATCATTCCATATCAATCGTATTGTAGATCATATTCGACTTTGTGGTGAATATGATCTACTAATGCTCAAACAGACAATTTTCCATCTACTAATTTGTCCATGTGAACATTAAAGCCGCATCATCTGTTTTGCATTTTGAAACATTAGTGACACATACAAAGATTGTGCGACAAGAGGGATGACTAACTTTAATAAAATGGCACTGTCTTTGAGCAAAATTCCAGCACACTCAGCCTTTGGTGCTAACATTTCCCAGTGTGGTATGCTCACATTAAGCACGATCTGTCTGCGAATGTTGCTCTTGTTCAAACGTTCCCTGAGTATGTATGTCAGTATAGTTTTGCGCCGCTTTTCAACAATATTCCAGCGATATGACGGCGGGGACACCAGAAATGAGCTTCACATATTTTAACCATGTAGGGAATCGAACCCGGGCGTGACGGGCGGATGCTATAACCACTAGGCTACCCCACCGCCCCACGTTGTTTGAGCAGGTTTACACCCGTCACTGCCTCATTAATGCTTTTAAAGAGATATTCAACGGACGCGAGGAGGACGAATCTAAGTGTAACGGGTGTGTGACAAACATGAGGCTCGATGCAGTTCCTACTTATGTTTCTGTGTACCATCTTTTGAGAACACCTGGTATCAGTACTGTTTGATGGCGATTCATGAACACGTGGTCATACCAATATCGGAATAAGTGCAGTCAGACCTTGTTTATCTTTAACACTTTGGTTTTGGAATCAACGATTCGACTCAGTGTCCAATTTTAATTGTTTGTTCTCTAATTAACCTACACACCCAATGTTAAATACATGTCTTCATTAAACAATGAATTGACTAGCTAGAGACGCAATGAATTGGCAAGCGGTAGACATGATAGACTTCGTGTTTTGATATCTCGCTGAAAACAAAGGTAAAAGCGGTGATCACTGTTAATAAGCGGTAAACATCCGACATCTTGCCGATTTCAGCTTTGGTGTTCGAGGCAAATTTGTACACATTTTGATGTTTCGTTGGTGTAACTGACCGTTCGGATACGGCAACCGAACATTCGGATATACGAGGTAAATTGTCACTAGAAAAGTTCGTTTTTTTGTGAAGAATGTTCGGAAACCCAGGTATTCTGATATCTGAAGTTCGGATATACGAGGTCTGACTGTATCAATAGTTTCGGTAGCTAAATGATCAAAAACACTGATGACAGAAAGGAAGATATGAGGTGTAATCCCTTTGGAAAGAGTATGATGACACCAGGTGTTGTAGAAAATCTGTTTGTATGTGTCAATCAGTCATATGTATAATGTTTTGCTGGAAACTGTGCCAGTTAGATGCTTAGGTTAATACAAGTACGCTAAGGTATTGTTGAAGGTGTCTTCAGACCAGGACAAAAGAGAGCAAAACGTATGTACACAGTACATTGATCTTACGCCTGTATGAATAGTTACATTCACACTGATTCAGGTTTAGATGTGAATATATAATATGGTTTCACGAAGATGTAGACTTAGGTAGTGGGAGTATCTGTAGATTGGTGAGATGAATGTATTCTGTTTACACTTAATGTTTCGGATATATTATTGTATGATATGAGTAAGTGAGTTGAGTTTTACGCCGCACTCAGCAATATTCCACCGGTCCATAAATAATCGAGCAGTAAAAGAGTAACACTTGGGGGTAACCATAGTTCGATATAACCTAAAAATAACTGAAAAGAAGATGATTGGTTTTCTTTATTGTTATACACCGAACTCGGCAGTATTCCAGCTATATGGCGGCGGTCTGTAAATAATCGAACCGGGCCGGACAATCCAGTGGTCAATACCTCGAGCATCGATCTACGCAAACTGGATACGATGACATGAGTCAATCAAGAAATAACACCCGATCCATTTAGTCACTTCAAGCATTGCTGAAGAACAATTATAACCCTTGATATTTCGACTACCCGATCCCGTTAGTCACCTCTTACGACTATTACGGTCACACAGGTATGTTTGACTGTATTTACACGAAATACGACTGTTATGGTCACACAGGCATGTTTGACTGTATTTACACGAAATACGACTGTTATGGTCACACAGGCATGTTTGATTGTATTTACACGAAATACGACTGTTATGGTCACACAGGCATGTTTGACTGTATTTACACGAAATACGACTGTTATGGTCACACAAGCATGTTTGACTGCATTTACACGAAATACGACTGTTATGGGCACACAGGCATGTTTGACTATATTTACACGAAATACGACTGTTATGGTCACATAAACATGTTTGACTGTATTTACACGGAATATGAAACGACATAGAGTTGAATCTTGAGGTATCTGATGAACATTGTTTTTCGATTAAGACAGACTACCGTTTGGTTTTCAACAATGAAAAAATGTAGCCAGTAATACCATATTTCAAGCATGCATAGTAATCGCCTAAACCAAAACCATTATCGTTTTATCGAACTCATGCATTTCATCAAATGGAACAACATTAGAACATATTCTACATTTGAGACAGTGTACAGATCAAATCCGGATTTTAGTTTTACTGACAACAAACAAACCATAAACAAACCGTTATGGACATTTATGAGTGAGCAAGAAAGTGAGTGAGTGAGTTTAGTTTTACACCACACTCAGCAGTATTCCAGCTTTATAGCGGCGGTCTGTAAATAATCGAGTCTGGTCCAGACAATCCAGTGATCAACAACATGAACATCGATCTCCGCTATTGGGAACCGATGACATGGGTCAACCAAGTCAGAGAGCCTGACCACCCGATCCCGTTAGTCGTCTCTTACGACAAGCACAGTCGTCTTTTATGGCAAGCATGGGTTGCTGAAGGCCTAGGTATGGGAATTTCTTCTTTATTGAGGTTTGTTTTGTTTGATTTTAAAGCCGTTCTCAGAAGCATTCCAACAGCGGCAGTCTGTAAATAATTGGGTCTGGACCAGACATTCCAGTGATCGATAGCATGAGCCTCCATCTACGCAAATGGGATGCGATGAATGACATATGTTAACCACATCCGCGGGCCTGACCACCAGATCTCTTGAGCCGCCTCTTACGACAAGCATGGGTTGCTGTAAATCAATTTCAGCCCCAATCATCACGGGTATTCAACAATGACATAACGTTAAATTCCACAGACTTTAACCATGACTGTGAGTGGAACTAAATCACAAATTGTGACACAGTTTGTGTACGGTGGACCTTTACTAAAGAAGTCACAAAAGAGCTGTGGTGATTTAACATGCAAACCATTCTGGTTATATAAAACATATATTTCAGAGTCAGGCTCAGTTCAGTCGCAACGGAGACACACGATAAACTCTTTTGTATGTAAATAATTTAATGTAAATTTGTCCAAAATCCGTATAGAGTATAGTGCAGCATACGTACAGCATGGGTTCAGTTTTCTTTAGTGAGTGAGTGAGTTTTAGTTTTTCGAAACCTTTAGCAATATTCCATCAATATCAGGGCGGGGGACACCAGAGATGGGCTTCACACATTGTACACATATAGGGAATCGAACCCGGGTCTTCAGCGTGAAAGGCGAACACTTTGACCACTAGGCTACATAGCCCTCGATTCTCATCAGTGTACATGACGTGATGTTCACGTGGAATGCGTCACGGAAACATCCCAATTATACCCCTACAACATAAAAGCCACCAATGTCATTTCCGACCTACCTGTAACTGTACTGTGCAGGCCGCAGTCCTTGCTACCCAAGATAAGTCTGTGTGAGTTATGCACAGTTCAGCTCCCAAAAACTACTCACTTGGTATGAGGGACGCGCCTGACGTTGCCCAACTCCCACTAGCGGCCTCGCTCAGGCCGTCATCAACCTGTTATATACCTTCGTGCATCACGCATTGTAAGTGACAAGGGGTGACGTACTTCGACATCTCGCGTGTTGTCATAGTGACAGACAAGATTGATACCTGTCTGATTATCTAAGCTGCTCCCATGAGTAAGTTGGCGCACCTTAAACTTCTTTTTTAGTTTGAAAACGATGTGAAATATTGCTTTCACCTGAACTTTTAAATTTAGTTCGGTGTTTGATGTGTAGCCCTAATTGATTGCTGGGAAGAAAAGGGTAGTGTTCATGCATGCCAGCTGGATGTGATGTCATCTGTTGATGATAAATGATGGATTGTACATAGGTGGACATATAGCAGGAATACCGTGACGCCTGGGTTAGTAGTGTGAATCCATGCTAATAAAATAAAACCCTTTTCATAGTAAAATATATCTATTGTACGTTCCCACTTTACACAAGGCATACCTTTAATACAAGAAATATTTTACACTGACACCGAAGCGTTTTGGAAAAGAATGGTGCACCATGCCATACCAGCAAGGACAATGCAATTTAGCTGTACACTTTGAATAGCCCCAACATCCCTACCATTACAACACAAGCACGCACGCACAGTAAAACAGAAAAAGACCCCCCCCCCCCCCTCCCCTAAAAAAAAAACCCCAAAAAACAACAACAACAACAAAAAAAACCCCCAAAAAACAAAGCTCTCAACTTAAACCAAAACAACAGATGACCCTCTCTCCACACACACACACAACACAAACACACGCGTGCACACACACACATACACGCACACACGTACACCTCTCCCCTCCGAAACATGCACTCAGACAAAACCCTTTTTTGAAAAATCAAAGGTACAATGTGCTTAGAGAAAAAACAACTAAGGCACCATATCAAAGAACAAGTGTTTCGTATACTTTCAGGTTTCTTGTAGCTTCATAAACTGTGCGATACCAAGCTTGTGAAGAAACCTAGAAAAAAAAGTAAAGAAAACTTGTCCTTCCATGTGATCCATTATTTTTCCCATCAGTGTAATTGATCTCGCAGATGCGTCAAATTTGAGAGCGCTCTCCACATATCCATCACAAAACGTCTTAAACCATTAATGATGTCTTAAATGTGTACACTTGATTAAACAACAAGAATGAAAGTGACATCAAATTGAAGTCATAAGTCGACATTTGAAAAATTGTGCACATTTTTTGTCGTTGCGCATCTTTGCATGTATCTACATTTGAAGAGCCTAGACGATTACACCTGTCGAGTCTATTTTTCTGTTTCGGGTGGTTAAACCACTGATTATTTGGCCATTGTTTTGAACGATAATAGATCACTGATATGACTTAGGTATGAAACTTGCGGCGAAATTCCGATTCACAGTTTCAACAAAACAGATTAGAGGTGAAAGCAGTCTTTACAGCACTTCTTGAAAACTTATCCAAGTGTATTTATGGTAACAATAGATTCGAAAAATGTCCAACTGATGGCGGTACATATTTCCTTAGTTTGAGACAGTTGTAAGAAAAAGTATAATGATCAAATACTTTACGAGAAAATAACTTTCATGTCCGAGTATATAAACATTCAACTAATCGTGTGTTTTTTGAATCCACATTGTACCACATTTGAAGTATATATTTTCTCTGAGAGACACGGATAACAATGTGTGATTACATTGAGCCGGTTAATCATTGACACAGGGTTTGGTGGTAACATTTCACTCCAGTTGCCATGTCCATACCTGTACCTGTGTGGATATGTAGGTAGCTTCAACCAGACAGAATAACATTAAGATAAGAAGAGAAAGAAGTTCCATGCATGTTTTTAAACCCCCCCAACCCCCCAACCCCCCCAAAAAACAAAAACAAACAAACAAACAAAAACCCAAACAAACAAAAAACAACAACAAACAAAACAAAAACAACAACAAAAAACAGGACAAAACACAAAAACACAAAACAAAAAAAACAAAAACAAACAAGCAAAAACAAAAAGAGTAATCTGAACTTATGTTTTAGTAAGGATAGTATTTGGGAGGACTGTGAACCTGACTTGAGACTCACTGTATAAGCAGTCGTAGCAGTTCCGTTGATAGAAAGAAGTATTAACATGACTACACCGTGTTTATGTCGAGCACCCGCACCTCCTTGTGACCGTTTGTGGGACGACACAAGGCAATGGAACCAATAACCTTTAGTTCCCTGGGCAGTTCCAGTCACTACACTACTTTCATGTACATGGATATTCATGTGTTTGACGAATCCTTCCTGGGGTGATATCTGTATGCAAATGCATCCAAATTAAGATATATCGTTCTTGAAAAAATCCATAAGAGAAGTTTATTATTACTACAAAAAATAACAAAACCGAATGATTCATCCGCTATTTGCATATTTCTGATGACAACTGGGTGAGATATGAGTAATTAAATTCTTTTGAACGTTACATTGTAATGCGTGTTAAAATGTTAATTATGACCATCAGGCATACCGTGTTGTCATGGATGCTTGGCATCTCACACATTTACGAGAAAACATGAACAGGAAAGGCAGACATAAGAATTCAATTGCATCAACTGTACAAGAAAAAAACAAACAACCTCACGAATCCCCGTGCAAAGATCAAGTGTCCAGGTGGTCATGAAAGAAATGGACATACTCTTCTCTAACTACCCCCCCACCCCCCTCCCACAACACACACACACACACACACACACACACACACACACACACACACACACTCACTCACCTCCTGTCATGAAGGGTATCGGAACAGTGAGTTGAGTTCAGTTGAGTTGAACTGAGTTCAGTTGAGGTGTGAGACCAGGTACTGACTAACATACGTAAATTGTAGAAAAGAGTCATTGTCTTGTAATGTTTTTTGTGAGAATGGAAATCAATAAGGGTTGTCAAACACTTGATCTTTTGGTTCATCACCAACTTTCTTATATTTGCAAATATTTTTCTAAAAATTCGGAATATATCGTGATTTAGTACTCCATTGCTCAATAAAACAAATTAATTATTTTAAAGAAATCGGTGTCTGCAGATGTATATTTCTATCTGTCGAGAGCAACGAGCAAGGTTTCTCTGTAATAATATCAGGAGTTATGAGGTGACTGAGTGACACGTGACAGTGACGGAACTGACAGTGACGAGCATGTGCCCCAACTTACAAGGTCCGTATGTCGCCAGGCAATACGTGTTGTACACACAACTCCTGAGTGAGTGCTTAAATATTAGCGTTGCTATTATATATCAACATACAAACAATACAACAACAGATAAAACTCGGCAAATGTTTTTTTTTCGTAAAGAGGTATTTCAGCAAATAAGTAGTATTAGTAATAGTAGTATTGAAAGGCGGTATTTTGTTGAGCAGTATCCCACTTATACAAGGCAGGGGAAACTAGAAAAGGCGGTATTTTGTTGAGCAGTATCCCACTTATACAAGGCAAGGGAAACTAGAAAAGGCGGTGTTTTGTTGAGCAGTATCCCACTTATACAAGGCAGGGGAAACTAGAAAAGGCGGTGTTTTGTTGAGCAGTATCCCACTTATACAAGGCAGGGGAATCTAGAAAAGGCGGTGTTTTGTTGAGCAGTATCCCACTTATACAAGGCAGGGGAAACTAGAAAAGGTGTTATTTTGTTGAGCAGTATCCCACTTATACAAGGCAGGGGAAACTAGAAAAGGTGGTATTTTGTTGAGCAGTAGACTACTTATACAAGGCAAGGGAAACTAGAAAAGGTGGTATTTTGTTGAGCAGTAGACTACTTATACAAGGCAAGGGAAACTAGAAAAGGCGGTATTTTGTTGAGCAGTAGACTACTTATACTAGGCAAGGGAAACTAGAAAAGGTGGTATTTTGTTGAGCAGTAGACTACTTATACAAGGCAAGGGAAACTAGAAAAGGTGGTATTTTGTTGAGCAATAGACTACTTATAAAAGTCAAGGGAAACTAGAAGGGTGGTATTTTGTTGAGCAGTAGACTACTTATACAAGGCAAGGGAAACTAGAAAAGGTGGTATTTTGTTGAGCAGTAGACTACTTATAAAAGTCAAGGGAAACTAGAAGGGTGGTATTTTGTTGAGCAGTAGACTACTTATACAAGGCAAGGGAAACTAGAAAAGGTGGTATTTTGTTGAGCAGTAGACTACTTATACAAGTCAAGGGAAACTAGAAAGGTGGTATTTTGTTGAGCAGTAGACTACTTATACAAGGCAGGGGAAACTAGAAGGGTGGTATTTTGTTGAGCAGTAGACTACCTATACAAGGCAGGGGAAAGTAGAAAAGGTGGTATTTTGTTGAGCAGTAGACTACTTATACAAGGCAGGGGAAACTAGAAGGGTGGTATTTTGTTGAGCAGTAGACTACTTATACAAGGCAGGGGAAACTAGAAGGGTGGTATTTTGTAAGCCAGCATTCCAGCAATACATTGGAAGAAAAAACATAAAAGGTGGTATTTTGTATTTGTGTTCCACTTATACATGGCACCCTGGGGAAACTAGAAAAGGTGGTATCTTGTAGAGCAGTAAGTTAGCAATATATGACAATGAAAACTAGAAAAGGCTGTATTTTGAAAACGAGTATTTCAGCCAAACAAAGCAGGGTAAACCGGAGAAAGGCGTTATTTTGTAAATCAGGGGCGGTATTCATAAAAGAACTTAAGTCGGAAAGTAACTTAAGCTTTTGAAAAGAAACTAAGTTTTTCACTCTTTCTGACTTACTTTTTAAGATTTTACTTTAGTCATATTCATGAAGCAGTTTAGGTTTAAGTTTTGGCAATTTCTGACTCAAATCTGAAGACTGGTCAGGGATAGGCTTAATTAGAAGGTGTTTGACACAAGTCAGTAAACAACATGGCTGCCGTAACGAGGAGGCGTGGTCCATTTCATCAAAGAAGGCAAAGTCTCGTTGAATACAGTGATGAAGAACTCATTCGTCGATACCGTCTTGATGGGAATGACATTAGATTCGTTGCCAGTCTAATAGCGCCAGACGTAGAGCCAACAACCACCCGTAACCACGCTCTGGATGCCATACAAAAGACGCTCATCACACTGAAGTATTTGCCACCGGAAAATTTCAGTTGTGTAATGTGGACGATCAAGGTGTCAGCCAGAGTTGTGAATGACTGCATACGAAGTTTGTCATCTGACAGGATTGTCAAACAGTTCGTTTGCTTCCCCTTTCAACTTCGTGACATCAGGGGTCACCAGTCAAACTTCTATCAGATTGCAAGCTTTCTCGGAGATGTGGGGGTGATCGACGGAACGAACGTTCAGATTGAAGCTCCAATAGAGAACGAAAATACGGTTTGTAGACCGGCATAATCACCACAGCATCAATATAAAGATCACTTTCGATAGCGAAGACAAGATAATTGACGTTGTCGCTCGGTGGCCTGGATCGACACACGATTCACGCATATTGACTAAAAGCAATTTTCACACCCTTTTTAAAAAGAGTTCCACCGGAAGTCTAAAAATAATTCGGAATCACCCTGGTTATCACGCGGGTGCACACTACGGAAAAAAACTTGGTTTGTCTTTGGAAACTTAGCTAAGTTTCTGACTAAGTTGCTTTATGAATATCAACCTAAGTCTCAGACGTAGCTAAGTCAGTTTTCAAAAACTTAAGTCTGGACTAAGGAAAAAACTTAGTTTCTTTATGAATACCGCCCCAGTGGAAACTGAATACGCTAATAGTGGAAACTAGACAAGGTGGTATTCTGGGAAGGACTATCTAACAATGCTTTGGCAGGGCAACTAGGGAAGACAATACTTTGGCAGGGCAACTAGGGAAGGCAATACTTCGGCAGGGCAACTAGGAAAGGCAATATTTTAGGAAGGCAACTAGAAAATGGCAATACTTTGGCAGGGAAACTAGGGAAGGCAATACTTCGGCAGGGCAACTAGGAAAGGCAATATTTTAGGAAGACAACTAGAAAAGGCAATACTTTGGCAGGGCATCTAGGGAAGGCAATACTTTGGCAGGGCAACTAGGGAAGGCAATACTTGGAAGGACAACTAGGGAAGGCAATACTTGGAAGGACAACTAGGGAAGGCAATACTTGGAAGGGCAGCTAGGGAAGACAATACTTGGAAGGACAACTAGGGAAGGCAATACTTGGAAGGGCAGCTAGGGAAGGCAATATTTTAGGAAGACAACTAGAAAAGGCAATACTTTGGCAGGGCATCTAGGGAAGGCAATACTTTGGCAGGGCAACTAGGGAAGGCAATACTTGGAAGGACAACTAGGGAAGGCAATACTTGGAAGGGCAACTAGGGAAGGCAATATTTTGGGAGGGCAACTAGGGAAGGCAATACTTGGAAGGACAACTAGGGAAGGCAATACTTGGAAGGGCAGCTAGGGAAGGCAATATTTTGGGAGGGCAACTAGGGAAGGCAATACTTGGAAGGACAACTAGGGAAGGCAATACTTGGAAGGGCAGCTAGGGAAGGCAATATTTTGGGAGGGCATCTAGGGAAGGCAATACTTGGAAGGGCAGCTAGGGAAGGCAATACTTGGAAGGGCAGCTAGGGAAGGCAATACTTGGAAGGGCAGCTAGGGAAGGCAATATTTTGGGAAGGCAACTAGGTAAGGCAATATTTTGGCAAGGCAAATGGGGAAGGTAATACGTTGGCAGGGCAACCAGGGAAAGAGGTATTTGGGGAATGAGTATTTCAGAAAAGAATTAACAGATGAAACTACAAAAAGGCTTAGCGAATTTTATCCATATTCTGTTTTGGGTGGTCCTGATGTGATGAGGTGACGTATTGACCAGTAGTTACGCCACCTGCCGCCACCATTCTTAAAGTTACTTACTAAGTATTTCTTTTTTAGGCAAAGAACATTTCTCTGGTTGGAACAGAATTGTTTGCTTTTTTTTATCAACGCTGCACTTAAACCTGCACCAGCCTCATTACGGCTGTGTGTGAAATTATGGAGTGTGTACGAAACAATCCAGTAACTGATACTTTGAGCAACATCCCACACAATTAGGATACCATGACGTGCATCAACCAAGTCACTGAGGCTGACCACCCGATCCCGTTGGCATGACGACAAGCAGGTTTTTTTCTGGAGATAATTTCAAACCTAAATCGTCAAGGGGTAGCAAGACCCTGTGATCAATAAAGTTTTAAAGCATATTACTGTATGCCCATCCGTACTATCATTGTATATGATTTTAACAATATAAATTCCGGTAACCGAGCTACCAATAAACAGACATATTTTAAGGTCACGTTTCCACGTGTGTTGGAAGGATTTTGTTTCAACGCATTTTAATAATGAAAATATCTTGAAGGCAATTTACACTGTGAACGACGAGCACTTGGATTCTAATTCACTCAAGGTACAGTGTGTGACGACCCGTGAAAATCCGGGTTTGAACTGGTCTTCAGTAACGCATGCTTGTCGTAAGAGGCGACTAAGGTGGGCAGACTCTCTGAATCGGTTGACTGCGTAGATCGGTGATCTACTATTTACAGACCGCCGATATAGCTGGGATATTTCAATGTGCGGCGTTTGCTAACAAACAAATAAAAACAACAGGGGACTTAGTGGTATCTTCAGTAACTTAAAGTCAATGACAGGATCACTGTATCGCGGCGCTAAGGCTGACATAGCTGAACTGTTGTTATAAGTGTATGGTAAGGATTGACAAATATGTCAATCTTAGCGCTGTGACTTGATGCCGATCCGTTCTGGTTGTCATCAACAGTGTCAACGTGACCACCTGCGTCCATTCAGGAAGTGGCCGTCAACACCATTTCATACGACACGATGACCCACTTGTATCGAGGCCTGTGTTTTGGCTTGTCGGACAAGCCTGTCATCCCTTCACTGTGATGGGTTGTTAGAAAACGCTACAAGGATATCGAAATTATTGATGAACACAGCGTCAGCGGAAAGTGAGTGAGTGAATGAGTTTTACGCCACACCCAGCAATATTCCAGCTATATGTAAATAATCAAGTCTGTCCTAGACAACCCAATGATCAACAGAATGAGCATTGATCTGGGAACCGATGACAGGTGTCAACCAATTCAGCAAGCCTGATCACCCGATCCCGTTAGTCGCATCCAACGACAAGCGTAGACGCTTTAAAGACAGCGATTTAGTGACACATTTGGTAGACATGTAATGTTTATGGAGCTTTGGAAACAAATACAAAAGGGGTATGCACGTTCACATCACTTTGATTTTACCTAAAAGTTTTGACGATATTGACAGTTTACATTATTACACTGAATCAATGCTTATAGTAGTAGACAGGGGCATGCAAATACGGAGTCATCATAGGCATATAGAAAGTGTGACACTGTGCTTCATCAGTAAGATACTGTTTATACTTACATGAAGACTGTGTAGGTCAGTACCATGTAGCTAGCGTACGCTTCCTCATTTGTACAAACGTCCCACAAACCGAATAATATTAATAACATTTTGTGGGTAGGGGTGCGGTTCATATTAGATAGGAAATCGCCTTAGGGTATGGCAGCGTGTCAATGGCGAAAATCATACATTTTCACAGGTGTGGGTGGAGCCACGTGACTTGTGACGTCACACCGCACACACTGGTGAGTTCAAAGCTTTATATCTCTTATTTTTTAGTTTTAGAATTCAGACATTTCCTACAAAATCATTAATGTAACTGTAAATAATTTCATTCTGAACCATTAATTTCCTTTTTCCTGACATTTTACGATATGAATGTGACATTTAGGAATTGTACACATAAAAAATGTACGTGTTATTGAACTTAACGTGAAAGAGAATTTCAACAAGCGGATCTTGATGATCTTTAAATCTCCTTTTTTTGAATTCCTAAAATTCGGATTTGAATGACATGATGCCCAAAAGGACATCCGTGACGTTTGTTGAATATAGCGGATACTAGGTAGGATGTTTTAAATCCTTTCTTATCTGTTCCTTAGGGGTGGAATGTTGGAGTAAACAACATAAATCATCTGCACAACATGACTGTTTAAGGAGCGTTGGGGTAGCCTAGTGGTTAAAAGATCCGGACACGATTCGCTACATGGGTACCATGTGGGAAGCTCATTTCTGGTGTCCCCCGCCGTGATATTGCTGCAATATTACTAATAGCGGCGTAAAACTAAATTCACTCACTATATTCTGAAGAATCCACGACGGTGCTTATGACACCATCCACTTGCGATAATATTGACTGGTTAAGCGAGGATGGGATCGCTCTTCTGCCAAGTAGCCTAGTAATCTCACTCACACTGACTTTCTTGTTAAATCTACAATTCCTGCCCATGATTTTACGTGAAGATGTCAGCACTTATGCTCATGACATATCTGTGGCCTTGTTATCAAATGGGGCCCAGGACATATAGATAAACACGCTTTTCAGAACATGAATCATGCCACTTCCGGTGCCATCCTTCTAAAATTCTAAAAACCCATGCTTCGTGTAAGAGGCGACCAACAAGAGCGGGCGGTCAAGCTCACTGACTTTCTTGACAAATGTCATCATACCCCAAGTGAGTACATCGATGCTCATACTGTTGATCACAGGATGTCTGGTCCGGACTCGAATATTTACAAACCTGGGATTCTGCTGAGAACGGCATTAAACAACAAACCAACAACCAACCAACATCCTGGTTACAAATGTGCAGACCATTCTATAAATAATTCTACCAGCAATTAAACGGATAATGATATGTACGATAGTGTAGTTATTTCTAACGGGTGGTACTATGGACAGTTCTCTTCTGAATTTGGTTCCCCTCTTAGTAACACAGCGACCATTCAGTAGATACTTTCATGTGCACTTCTAATGACACACGTGGGTACCGCAGTTGGTACTGCTCTGGACGATTTAAGCTGGGATTGTAGGGGGACTTCAACAGATAATTCTATTGGTGAGTCTGTTGATAGTGTGTACATCTTTGAATGAATTTGAGGTCCAGTTCGGATAATTATATCGACGGTACTAGTAGCGAGGGCTACGATTGTCTCTCGGATAATCATGTGGGCAATTTCAGGCTTAATTATATGGATTAATGTTGGGTTAATCCTTTGGCAGCAACTGTGGATTCTCCTGGCAATTCGACCAACTCTTGGTTTCAGTTCTCCGTCCGTATGATTTTCACAGCTCCTTTGCCCCTCACACCAAACGGAATCCGTTCCGGTGGTTAGTGACATCTGAAATTTCAGCTGAACTTTGCATATATTATATAATTCAAGTGATCATTCCATTTACGAATAGGTGAAGATCATTTTAGAATTGGTTTTGAGCAACCCATGATTGTCGTAAGAAGCGACTAACAGGATTGGGTGATCAGGCTCGCTGACCTAGTTAACACACCGTATCCCAAATGGGTAGATCGATGATCATGATGTTGATCCCTGGAAGCCTGGAATGTCTGGTACAGATTCGATAATTTACAGACCGCCGACTTATAGCTGGAATATTGCTGAGTGCGGAGTTCAACAACAAACCCATTCTATTTACGACCCAATGATCTGTGGATTGTGCGGGTTTTATGGACGACATTGTGGATAATTCCACAATGTCTTGTAATCGTACCTGTCTGAAATATGTTAGGAGGTTGTGTATATTCTTGACTAGTTAAGCGCATGACACGTCCACGGACCCGAGTGGTCTATGCTATCCATATCAAAAGACATACAACCTGAAAAGTTCCTCAAAGACATTCAAGAACACAATGCTTTTCTGTAAATTGTGGTTGTGGATTCTTCTGAAACGGTTTCCTCGGAGCTCAGTGCACGGGCACCTCACTCTTGGCAATCCCCGAGACAATAATATATTTCCCCATGGGACCGCCTCAACTGTTTTATCAATCATCTAAACAGAACGGACGCATGCAATTGGTCTGTTATTACGAAACATAACTTGAATGGTGAAATGAGTAATTTTAAAGAGAACCTACCAAATTACACACCGGTTGTAACAACCACAAGCACAGATACGCTCGGACAAAGCTGCTGTTAGTTTATTTAACGACTTTTCTTGTTACCGAGTTTTCAAGAATTCATACGATTCAGAAGTGGTACAGCTCAGAAAGTTGCAGCATTCTCAGGACAGCTGTCGAAACTGTTTATGGTGTACATGAGGTAACCATTTCCTGATTCGACAGCTATAGTGGCCGATGCATGTCCTTATTCTTACTTGTTACGTTCCAGTTTTCTTTCAGGGGAACAAGTGACTGGACCTTTCATGTGTTTACGTTTATCACAGGTGGGGGCGGATGCGCTCACATTTTCGCGAACGCATGCTATCATCACTGTTTCTTAGTGGTTCACTGACACATGCTCTGTCGTATTTCTTTGTAAACTGCAATTTTATTGTTGATTAATATAGTTTTTATTATCTGACGTTGCCTGTTGTATACAGGTTCACATGTGTATAATGATTTACACATACAGTAGGAGTGTCGTTTTGCTAATTGCTCCATCCAGTGACGATACGGGTTATTATTGGTCTCCCATGCTTGTCGGGAAACGTGAATAACGAGATCGGGTGGTGGTGGTGGTGGTGATGCTGCTGCTACTGTTGTTGTTGTTGTTGCTGCTGCTGCTGCTGCTGCTGCTGATGATGATGATGATGAGTGGAAGTTTACACAACGCACATATCCACGCACGCACATGCTCAGTTGAGTGTTCCCTTAATCGACGAATGTCTTTTTCTGGCATTCTTTTAACCACCTCAACTCCCTGGGGAGTATTCAACTTATGCAGCCTGTTATTCGCCGCGAAATATCACACAGCCTCCTCCTCACAAGGTACCCATTTGCAGCTGGGTGAACGGGGCTACATAGTCAACATATCTTTTCCAATCATACTGTACGTTACTATACCGCACCTAGGTGTTTGCATGTGTTCGTGCGTCCACCATCTGGTCACCTACCATCGAATGAGTGGGTTCTTGTGCAGAGGATCCTGTCCTGAACACTAGGGGTAGTGACAACACTGAAAGAGCAGAGTTAGCTCCAAGGTTTTTACACCCGGTAAAAGTGGGGATCGATCCAGGCACCTTTCACTGAGACAGTTCGCCCACCTTGCCCCATAGGTCAGACTCACTGTCTTGGTTGATACAATTAGTCGTACCTGAATTGCGTAGATCGATGTAAATAGCTTCATTACCTGAAACTGATTCAGTTATTTACAGACAATGTTCACATATCTTGAACATTCCCGAGTTCCGCACCCTGTTTCGAACACTAACATCAAGTACACGGTTCGATATCACATACTGAAGTGTATGGGGGCCATATAATTTGACGTGAAAAAAGGTGTAAGAAATCAGAACGAACAAAATATAACACAGACACGTCTAAAATATTTAATGAAATGTGTTAAGCAGACAAGGGTCACAAATATTATATCATAATATCAGCTCACCATATATATATATATATATGTATGTATGTATGTATGTATGTATGTATGTATGTATGTATGTATGTATGTATGTATGTATGTATGTATGTATGTATGTATGTATGTATGTATGTATGTATGTATGTATGTATGTATGTATGTATGTATGTATGTATGTATGTATGTATGTATGTATATAGTCACTGATTCTTGAGCATTCCAGCGAAGTGTGGAACCATCACGATAGGATCGTGTTTACATATCAATGGGAGGCAACTCTAAAGCGCTACCTTAAAGGAGTGCCGCTAAAACATTATTACAGTGATACGAAATGCGACCCACAATAACTATAACTCAAAACTCTAAATATTGTGAACCTGCAATAACTATCACTTAATCAATAATAATACAGATTAGAAAATATACTCCCGTAACAGCGTTCATAGCTTTGATTATCAATGGCAACGCAAGTACATGTGCATCTACACGCCCAAATAGTGATGTAGGTTGTTGTAACCCTCCATAGTTGATTGTGACGTAAGTTATAACAAGTTGCTAAATTTGTTGATAACATGCAAATTTTTGTTACCTTTAACCTTTAAAATGGGTGATAGCAGTGAAAAGAAATGAAAAGGTCTATCTATTATTTTACTATATGTTAAACTTCCTTATTAATGCAGTAATAACCAAATAAACGCACCGAACCATTTTATTTCCCTTTCCGTCAAACTTGGACGGGTCAAACTCACCAGTATCAATATGGATAAGTCGAGCCGACACTTGCAGCGCACTCTGGCTTCATCAAACAATGTTTCAGAAAAGAGACCGGTATATTGTACTGCAAAATGTCCCAGAGATTAATAGAGATCAAGGTGTATATCTCCCCAATGCCTGGAACATCACAAAAGTCACCCTTGATGTTTTTTAATCAGCTGTATATCACTCTATTGTGTTTACATCTCCTCATCATTGTCTATATAACGTCTAATTGATCTACTTCACTGAATGTATACACATGTATACCTCTGGCTTCCTACAAATCTAACTATCTGTATATCAATCTGCTGTGTACACATCAGTTGACTGGCTTTACTTTATCCCTGTTATCATTGTTTTTTTATAACTGCATTTGATCTGTCCTCTGTGATTTGTTTGTATATACATGTACTTATCTCCTTCCTGTAAATACTGGTATATATAATATGTCTTGTACTCCTGTCTCTATCACCTGAAGAAGGGGCAAGAAGTAGCCCAGAAGCGTCGTGTTAGACAATAAAAAGAAGTTGTCATCCATAAACTCGCCTTATTGTATTCACCAACTTCTAAATGCCTCTCAAGAATCTCACGCAAAATGTCATTTACTGCTGAAAGAATCAATTATGCAAAAGTACCGACAAAAATGTGAGCCTATTCCCAATCGATCTCGCCATCGACATAATGTTATTACCCACGAAAGTAGTCTATAACGTATATTAATGACTTTGCACATAACATACTGATATAGCATTTCAGCCATCACATACTTACTGTTCAGTCTTCACAAAAGGATTGCTTATGAAATGTGTCTATTCATTCCTTAGTGTGTTACCTCTGGCCAGTTGTTATATTTGTCAAAGAAACACGGGAAACAAAATAGAGTTCGTTTGATCCATACCTGTATTTGTTTGAGAATGTTGTGTATATATAGCATATGTTATTTATCCTGATATTGATCCTTACAGAAATAAAGGAACGAACTGAATGACGCGTTTGTTTAGAACACCCTCTTATGTTCACGCAGATGACTCAGCTCCATGCATTGTGTTATACTACATAGGCTGATCCAAGACCCAGTCGTACGTCCTGAACCCACTCCCATCCCCCATCCCCAAATCCCCACCCCACTCCACCCCACTCCCACCCTTGCAAAACATTAACACAGTGGCCTGTAGTCAATTCTACGAAAACAAGGTAGGGGAGGGGAATCCCCGACAGACACACAAACACGCACACACGCACACGCACACGCACACGCACACGCACACGCATTGCAGGTCTTCCAGATGCTCGATCCCTGGCCTTGTCAATGTTCTGAAAGGCGTTTTGACTTCAAGTGCTCTCAATGGAGCCATTCGGAGCTCTGACTATGGGACCCTTTCACTAGCATCTGTTCTGGGAGATATGCCAGACTGGTTACTCTCTGGCCATGACGCATAGCAATCAGTACATTACCGGAATTAAAAAGGTTAAGCTACATATTATTCCTTCAAAGTTGGACCTGCAATAAACACTTTGCGCCATTAAAAAAAATAGAATAATCAATGGATTCTTGTGTCAGTATCCTTTCTAATCAGCAGATTCATCACGGGATTTGCAATTACCATTCTCACACAAATAATGCACTGGACTTCAACGTCACCCGTCTGGAAACACAAATACATGTTTACATTAGAGCAGAACAGCTATTGTGAAATCGGCGACGAATCATCGCTGTTAATGGACATTGGGTTCAAGCTCCATCAATATCACTGTTACAGTGTGGCAGACGTGTGAAACAAGGGTCATGCTCACTAGGGCATGGTTCACGGAGGTCTGAAGTAGAATTACATTGTCTGCATGAAGCTCTCTTATTCAAGTGACATTGTCTAATCGTGAGTTTCCAGTCTGGGATTCAGTGTCAGATGCAGATCTGTTTTGAATGTGTATATTTCCGCTGTAGATCTGGGTAGAAGGCCCGTATGTTAGTAAGTTACACGGGGTACCATCGATACCATATACCAGCTGCAGTTGTAAGTACGGGTTCTCCTTCGGGTAAGAGTTCCGCCTGTGAGACCCCAAACCCCAACCCCCACCCCTATTATAAACATAATTACAAATTTACATGCATATCCCGTCCTAAATATGCATAAACACAAGTACAGGTATGAAAAGCAGTCAATGAACTTGTGTCAGTGTTGGAATATTACACCGGGGAAGGTGGAAATATTCTGTGTGAAAAGAGGGGGTTACGGTCGTACCTCTTTCCCTATTTCGATATTTCAGCTGTAGGTATGGGTAGAAAGGAGATGTTCCAGCAATAGGCCTGGTTAGGGACTCGACATTTCAAATGTAGGTATGGGTAGAGAGGAGATGTTTAGTTGCAAGTTTGCAGAGACCGCCAATATGTCCTCTGTGCTTCTTTCAGACGTAGGTCTTGGAACGGTGGCGATATTTCAGCGATCGATTCCTCTTCTCCACGTACAGGTAGAGCCCTGATATAAAAGCTGTACCTATGGGTATTGTGCCAGTATTGCAGCTGTCGGTATCGACAAAGTCATGATATTCCAGCTTTAGGTCTCAGTAAAGTGCCGATATTTCAGCTGTAGGCATGGCGAAGTTCTGCAATTTCTGTTGTAGATCCCATTTGGGCACAGGTAATTGACCTTGTCTGATGATATGCCTTTTCATGCATGTGGCAGCTACAAGGGAGGTAACTGGGGATAAGTTTACACGTACGAACACGTCTTTAATACGTATGTAGTAACAATTTTATTCACATTTTAACGCCATCAACTCAGAAGAATACGTATGAACATAAACGCGTATGTTTTGAGAATGGTTGATTCAAATGAGTTTACCTTTCCACTGAAAGGTTTTGTTGAAACCAGCAGATTGAACACGCAAAATCTGTCGAAGACAAGGATTTGTGTTTATAAAACACATTCTGCTAATACCTTACATAAACCAGTTGTTTCAATCGATATGTGTTAAACATTCTAAAGGTTATAAATAGAACAATATATAAATAGAGAATAATACATATTTAAGATATACGTAAACCCTGGAAACTTTAATCAGTACCCGTAGCTGGTATTAGCGGGGGCAGTGTAGTAGCCTAGTGGTTAAAGTGTTCACTCATCACGTAAACACCCATGTTCAATTCCCCTCATGGGTACAGTGTATGAAGACCATTTCTGATGTCCCCTCTGTGATGTTGCTGAAATATTGCCGAAAGCGGGTACGAAGATATTACGTCATTATGTGTGTAGCTTTGCAATGATTTTATGTGCAGATTTACACAATGTGAAAATTGTATTTCACAACCGGAATAAATATGCAAGTCAGTTGTTTGTTACCGTTGTCAGACGGGCAGTGTTTGTTAAGAATCAATCCAATACCCCAAGCCCATTACCCTACTTTGTAATACAATAACAGGCCGGATATTAAAATCACTCTTAGGATCGATGTGATGGGGAAGATACGAAGTTGTCAATGATCACGTGACGATTAGCTGTTTATCATCATTGTTGAATTAGTGGCTGATCATTCTACGTTGATTGTAAAGATGATAGGATTAAATGATGAACTGAAACAATGAATGTTGGTCTTGGCATTGACGAGTCGATAGACTGGGTCAGTGGGTATGCTTTTCCTTGTCTTTTTATCAGCATGGTACCACGTGTCCAACCAATCTATTACCATCCTGCGTTCACGTCAGTTCTTCTGTATTAGTGTTGTGGAAAAAAAGGGGCTATTGTCAGACATTAGATGTCGCTCGTGAGTGGGTGTGTGACACTTCACCAACACAGTCTCCTGCAAAACTATTAAGAGCCTTTCATACCCCCCTAAGCAGCAGTATCGCGTTCTTTTATATGCATCTCGTCCAATAAACTTGTATGTTGTATAAATCTGTTCATTTAGTCATAAGTACAATTTACACATGAACATTAATTAAGCACCACCCATTTTCATGCTATAAGATATGGAAACCAAACACATGGTTATAATGTCGTTAACTGAACCATCTAAAGTATCAATCCATCAACTACCAACACTGCTGCTACTTTTGCTGTAATTTACTGACGGTCATATGGGCGCACTAAAAACGTTATCAATAACCGTGTCCAAAACTATGGTCACACAGACAATGTCTGAGGTCCAAAGAACACATAATTCTCAAGAAAGGTGTCACTGTTCAATCTTATGCCAACTGTTGTGGTCACATCAGTATTTGGTGTATCCTGCCCTTGCGCGGGTAACTGCTGCAAAGGTCCTTCTCATGCTCGAAATCAAACACCGAATGCGCGCATTATTGGCATCCTCTGCCGTTCCTAATGAAATGCCTGGGCAAATTCCTGTAGATTTTGAACAGGTGGATCCCTTACTTGAACTTGACGTCCCAGATGGTTCCATAAATGCTCAATTGGGTTGAGATCAGGCCAAGGTAATCTGCCAACTGCGTTGTTCTGCAAGTATGCGATAACAACTGTGGAACGATGGGGCCAAGCATTAACGTCCATAAATACTGGCCGACTGGCGAGGGGTGGTTATCAAAATGCGGGACAACAGCAGCTTCCAGTACTTCCTGTTGGTATCTGTGACCATTGAGTGTCCCTTGAATGGTGATAAGATTCAGCTTACAGTCATAGGAGATACACCCCCACTCCATTACAGAGCTACCACCAAACGGTTCAGCTGCATGGATCATCCGCTGTTGATAAGCCTCATTACTCCTGTTTTGATCCCTTTTTGTTACAATCGACAATTATTTTTGGTGGCGCTTAATTAATCCTCATGTGTATACATAGGTAGCCAGTGGGGACAGTCAAGGGTCATGGTCAAAGATATCATATGCCATTCCAAATGTAGAACAAATCAATTACAAACGAGACACCTTCACTAAATACGGGGTAACAGTAAACATGTTCATGACTCTGCGCCTTCAAGTGAATTAAAATTTGAGCGAATGGTATATGCTCACGTATACGTTCAGCGATTAACAGCTCACTGCCTGGATTGATTCCGTGGACTGGAAACATTGTTTTGTCAAATCTTGGCGGTAGTAGCCACAGCAGATCCTAAAACCTCACCAATATCATAGAACGGTAACTAGAAACACATGACAATGACATCTCTGACAATAATCCAAAGTTATTTCAAAAGCGTTCTTTAGTTTTTCAGAGAACATAAAGTAATCCCGACGTGATTCACATTACTTATAGGCATGCATTGAACCATAGTCTGTCATACCGACCCTGAAGCAAATACATCCAAGAAAGTCTACAGATATGTTCATTTCAAAGACTAGTTGTTAGTCAAATTCAGTTAAAGCACCTACTGTTCCACGCCGAATATTCTCATACACAGAATAAGTGAGAGAAAAGAAAAGTGGCCATAGGTTAATCAAGTTTCTTTCTTTCAGTACAGATGTGGGCCAACAGTCCCTGGTACCACATTGATTAGTCCATCACATATAAGTATTACATACTTTACTAGAGCATGTCTTACTAACAAGGCATGGTAAATATAGCAGGTAAATTTGATCAACAAATGTTTGGTTGAGTGACATGAGCATATTAAATTCTATCATGAAACAATAATCATGGTGTTCCTTGGCCATATATTATTGACATAGATAGGTTAATCATAGTTTTAACTGGTGGTTATTGAGACTGTAAAGACTATATGACATGAATCATAGTTTTAACTGGTGGCTATTGAGACAGACAAAGACTATATGACATGAATCATAGTTGTAACTGGTGGCTATTGAGACGGACAAAGACTATATGATATGAATCATAGTTGTAACTGGTGGCTATTGAGACAGACAAAGACTATATGATGTGAATCATAGTTGTAACTGGTGGCTATTGAGACAGACAAAGACTATATGATATGAATCATAGTTGTAACTGGTGGCTATTGGGACAGACAAAGACTATATGATGTGAATCATAGTTGTAACTGGTGACTATTGAGACAGACAAAGACTATATGATATGAATCATAGTTTCAACTGGTGGGTATTGAGACAGACAAAGACTATATGACATGAATCATAGTTGTAACTGGTGGCTATTGAGACAGACAAAGACTATATGACATGAATCATTTTTTTAACCGGTGGCTATTGAGACAGACAAAGACTATATGATATGAATCATAGTTGTAACTGGTGGCTATTGGGACAGACAATGACTATATGATATGAATCATAGTTGTAACTGGTGGCTATTGAGACAGACAAAGACCATATACAGACAAAGACTATATGATATGAATCATACATTCCATATGGTAAACCTCTGTAAAACTATAAAACATTGAATAGATATTGTACAGAAAATTATATTTTCTTCCTGATAATGATAAAATGATTATATCACACAAATATATGAAACCTAAAAAGGGAATAAAAGTCCCTGACCTCAAGTTGTTTCAACTATAACGACGCGATCAGACTGACTGTAATTATACAGTTAGTGAGATTTCCATTGTTGACCAAGAGTGATGGACATTTTAATAAGTAGACATTTCTTTCCTTTTGGATGCAATGGGATGATGCAGTCATGAGAAATATGTTTAAAATAGTTTCATAAAGTAATTCACAAGAGTGTTTTGAAGAAATATATGAAGCAGAATTTGAATGTTAACATTTACCATTTACCATTTCAAACCATAAAGAAGGTCAGTTTTATGAACCACAACCTCAGTTATTTAATATATACAGTGGAAGCTGTCTAAACCGGCACTCATTGGGTCTGAATAAATAATCCAGTGTAGACAATATGCCGGAGTGTAGAGCTGATGATAGATGTACACGGCACGAACAGGACTGTGATTTCATGCCGGTGTTGACAACTTGCCGGATTAGACAGATGCTGATTTTGTCAGCTTCCCTGTACCAGTGTCTTGATGTACGCTCTCCCAGCTTACCAAGCTGACTTCAACCAACTGAAACATTGACGTAGTTGTGGTATCGGTTATGAAATAAATTAATGTTCAAATTAACTGACAATTATTTTTTCGGTTCGACATATGTGACACGACGTGGCACCACGAATCATCGGAAATACATGCAAGGGGATCTGAAAAAATATTATGAATCAAGTTAATATAATTTGTTTTGCTTTCATTTCAGTATTTCACTTCTCTAATTCGGTTCCGCGGCGAATAAATTAATGTTCAAATTAACTGACAATTATTGTCTCGGTTCGACATATGTGACACAATGTGGCACCACGGCGGATCTGAAAAAAATATTATGAATCAAGATCATATAATTTGTTATGCTTTCATTTCAATATTCCACTTCTCTAATTTGGTTCCGCGGGGAGGTTTTAACTGTTATAAAATCAGCTCCTAGATCTTCAAAGTGTATGGTGCAAGTTGAAGGTATGACTTTAATTGTCTCGCCAGCTCCCCAATAACACACGGTGTACTGTAAAACGTCGTAGGCGATTTTACAACAATGATAGTTCAGAAAGTATTCATCAAAGAATCCTTTAAAGAACAGGTGTAGTTCGAAAAATGCAGTCTGGTGGTTTTGCGTTTAAGTGCTTATAATACAATGTAATACACAGCCGTACGTTCACAATAGCGATTTTTTATTATTTTGACTCAAGTGGGACCCACATCTGTCGTGAAAAAGACACTGCGTATTGAGGTACGTATGATTTGCGTAACACTGTTTTTCTTGGTGCAAAATCCTGCATATGCAGTGCGCATGCCGAGTCCAGACGCATGTATCTTGACGCACTTCCGTCGAATGATAAACATACTCCAAGCGTATTACCGATTTAGTAATGGCTTCCAGCCATTTTCACTGCGTGGATCAACTACTACCCGTGCTAGGTCACATCCTGGGCTCTTATTCTCGAAACGTTCGCAGCTTTAAGGATTCGTAACTTTGATCGCAGCCAGTGTACTGAGAATGGGCTTAAGAAGTTCGTAAGGCTACGAAGGTTTCTAGAATAGCTAGGCTATGCGCTAACCATGCGTAAGTCTTAAGTTACAAATAAATACAATAAGCTGCCCGATCGCAGGACAAATTGTAATAATTCGTACAATACGTCGGCATTCGCTAGGCGTTCGCTAGGGATTGTACGTTAGTAAGCTATAAATACGTCCAATATATAGTTCGTGACACGTATGAACCCCACGAACCCCACATCCCTTACGAACGCATAGCATGCTCGTACCGCGCTCGACCGATGCAGGACCAATATACTGCGCATGTATAACTTTTGACCTGCGCAATAGCTTTTTTTTACGCATGCCCAAATGTATCAGGCGTCCTGGACCTACTGTGCGTGTGCCGGCGTACATAAAACTTACACAAAGCGACTGATATGCATATAAGGTGCGTATTGTGCGTAGGACCGTGTCGGAAAGAAATCTCAATGCGCAACTCATAAGGAATTAGGAAAAAAATAAATTCATGATAGGACTAACTTAATAAACACGTTTTATGGAAAATGGATAAGTTACAACATGTAATAAACAATGGATTAAAAAGTGCACATGTCATTCATTTTACATAATCCAAATTTTATTTAGGCAAATGGCGCTACCCTTGAGTGAAATTCATACCAACCAAACACATCTCCGCTCTGAGGGGACAAATAAGGACATGGGTGGAATCGTTAATTGATTTATTTCATCACTAAAAGGGTTCTTTGACACATTATATTGCCTCTATCGACGTCTCTGTTCCAATAGCCAATACTACCAATATCGTTGGCTAAATCAACAACAACTGTAGTTATGTATGCTGTGTTACGTACGGTGTGCTTTCGGTACTGGTGTTCTTTCCTTTGCAGTGCCGTTCCGTGGTACTAGATATCTGAAACAAGGCGTGGAATGTATGCAGTACTAAATGAAACAGTCGATTTCAAGAACCCTAGACCTAGACAAGCAATATACTTTCCATCACGCACGCACGCACGCACGTAAACAAACAAAAGACTGATTTCTCCACTAACCGAGGGAAACCAGCCAGCTGCTAACCTTATGCACGAGGATCATGCGTCAACAGCTAGGTTTTGGTGTAAAGTTTTGTTCAGACTTCGCTAATTTTCACTGATTTTGATGATTGTTAAAACTCATGTCAATTATCAATGTTACGAAACTTGTTTTAAAATATGCCAGATTATGTGTAAACAGTGCCTTTAAGCAGTATGGAATATTTTGCAAAAAATGTTTGTAACAGTTGCCTAACGTAAGTGGCCATATTTACACTAGTGAGCCAAAGCGTTTGATGGGGTGACAATATACTGACAACATAATGTTAAGCTCCAGCCTATTTCAAAACTAAGATGTGAGGCTGTGGAAATGTCAGGACTAATTGGGAAGACCAATCCATATTTAGAGAAGGTTCATCTGGTAACTGTTTTAGGGATGTCATACTAAGTTGTATTTACAATTAAAGGAAATATTGTTACAGATATGATGACACTTCTTTTTTAAATCAAAATAACTATTATACAAGAGAAATAAGTTTAGGTTTCACTTATTAAAAGTGACAATCATGTGGCCACATAACAGTCACTTTTGATTTTCACTATTTAAAAGAAACGCATGCATCCTGTTAAAAGTAAAAGATAATTTCCATAATGGCTTTGTTTTTAAACTAAAAGTACTAAACCAAATTATGATAAGTCGTTTCAAAGGCATTTAGAAGTTGGAGGACACAAGCCGGCGCACCAATCAGTTGAAGCCCGTACATAAGTTGAAGCCTGTACATCTATCAATCGAAGCCTGTACATCAGTTAATAGAAACCTGTATATCTTGTTACCCATTGTTATCAGTCTACTGTTATGTGTATATATACTGCAACCCTTTAGTTTTACCCTCACTTCACCTGAAGAAGAGACTAGAATCTGTCTCGAAACGTTGTGACCTTGTATAATA